>NW_004955402.1:3468801-3525935 GCF_000276665.1 Chinchilla lanigera | reverse complement strand
AATTGTATCGTTGTAAATTACATTTCCTAACCAATAAAACAAAAAAAGAAAACCATAAAAACCAGACTTCAAAAAAACAAAAGAACAAAAGAAAGAAAGGAAGAAAAATAGAATAAGTATCAAACAATATACTGAGTTTGAAGAGGTAAGAAAGCAGTTATTTTTATTTATTATAATTCATTGTACACTGTTTTATTATAGTGTCATATTTTATTGAAGTGTGTATTTTATCAGAAAGTAGGTAGAAATTTTTTAATATTTTTATTACTGTCAAGCATATCAGTAGACTACATAAGACTAAAGTTTACAAATTTAGGTATCATGGTTATGTATTCCAAATTCTGTATTCTAGTACATCTAAAGGCAATTATTAATCTTAAATTCCTGTGAGGTACTTTCTTCTCAAATTTAATTAAGCTTTAGGTATTTTTTGAAATTTATTTTATCTGTTCTTTTCATTTGTATTTTTTTTCGGTACTAAGGATTGAACCAAGGGCCTCTAGACTGAGCTACCTCGCTAACTCTGTTGACCCTCTGTAATCTTGAGACTAACTTTCGTAAGTGAGGTTCAAATTTGGGATCCTCCTGCCTCAGCCTCCTAGATTGCTCAGATTACAGGCATGCATACCGTGTGCACCTTAATTTTATCTATTCTTGAGCTTACTAAAATTATAGGAGCCCAATGAAAGTTTCCCTATCAACTTTCCCACACTGCCTTTAGTTATTAGGTCTCCTGCAATACCTTCAGCACATTGATCTTTTAGGATGTCCTCGATCAGTGTAACTTGAATACCTCTCATTTGGTTTTACTGCCTCACACCTTTGTATGTAATGAAACCAAAGGTTTAGTCTTCTCAGTTTTACTTCTTTTTACCTACCTCTCCATCAAAGAATATTTTGAAATAAAAAATAGCACTGCAAACTGAGAGCCACATAGATACTCACCCGGATGCTGTGGGAACCCGACCATAACAAACCCTTCCTGGGCAAAGGGGAGGCGGCCTAGGAAGGTTTTTCAGGTGTGGCAAGCGAGCTCAACTTCTGACCAGGATGAATGACAGTCCCAGAGACTGGAATTCTAATTGTCTAAACTCAGTGTCACAACTTCTTTAATAACTTATTTTTCTCAAACTTCCAAGAAAAGAATAATATTTTTGATAAGAGCAGCATAGATAGCTTTAGATTTCAGATATTGAAAAGCAATCTGAGTGTCTATGGGGACTGGTAGAACTCTCACCCCCCGTCACAGGGGGGACAGCTATGTGGGGTGGCGTTGTTACCCCCTGATTCACTTCTTCGTACCTTGCAGTCCCAGGTGCCGTCCCTACCGAGTCCATCCAAGGAAGCACCTTTGAAGAGAAGATATTTCTTCAGTGGAGAGAGCCTACGCAGACCTACGGTGTCATCACGCTCTACGAGGTAGTGTGCGCGTCGTTGGTACTGTCTGTCCGTCTAGTCTCTCGCGTACATCTGGGCTCTCTGTAATTTAAAAACACATGATCGTCTGATGCCTTGAGAACTCTGATGCCTTCTGTGGTGAGTACTGTCTAGAACCCAGCATTTAAAAACAAGTTTTAGAATTGTGTATCATTTCAAGACACACATACATGGGAATGGATATTTCAGGAGTCTGTGCCATCATCTATCAAAACAGCGTAACATTTTAAAAAGTTACCTTAATTGAAAACAAAAAGTATTTTGAAACATCCGTGGATGAGGAGGCAAACACTAGTCCTGTTCTTCCTTAGCTATGAAATATTTCTGCACTGAATGAGAGAAGAACACCAATTATCCAATTAGCAGAGTCAGTGGAAGGCGTCTCAGGAGCAGGCGCGGAGCACAGGCTCGGTTCCTGCGCATTAACAAGGCATTCGTTAGACTTCATTGACATGGCTCTGACTGCCGAGGTGTATCACACGGTTGAGTGATAGACGGCACAGGAGAATTTGATGAATTGTTCAAGGAAAAAACTAACAGTGATAACAGGGTGACATCCATCATCACATCTGTGCCAGCCTCATTTCACCGTGCCTATTGTCATAGAAACAAGCAGGTGCATTTTTTTAAACTAGCACTATTTGAATGCAAATTCAACAAAATTATATGTTGCAAGGTCTCCAAAGCCCGTGATGGATCCTCACTTGCTCTCCGGCAACCTCTGCCTGAATACCTTTCGGATCAGCTGACAGAAGTCGCTGCCACAAGCTGTCAGACAGCCGTGACCAGGGGCCCCTGCCAACCCCCCAGGCTTCACGTTTATGTTTCCTCACACCTTTGAAAAATTGGCATTGAAATGCAAAACTATGTGTACATTAGTTGAAAGTAAAAGGAAGGACTTTCACGCTGGGATTGTTGATGTTGATTGGCTGTTTTGTTGTAAAATACTTGAGTTTTATGAAAATTCGTGGCTCAGCTTTTATAGACCTAAGTTTTAAAATCAAATCAAACATGTTCACATCATTTTCCTCAGTGATGAAGCCTTTAGTTCAAATTTTTGACCTTAGACCCCTTGTCTAAAAATAAAAAGTGAAAAAGGCTGGGATGCAGCACAGTGAGAAGGCCCTGGGTTTAATCCCGAGTACCTTAAAGAAATGTTTCAAGCAGTGCGTCCAGCAGTCCTACAAGCCACGTGTTGCTGTCTAGACAGACAGAAAATAATAGCAAGCTCTCTGTGATCCCACCAGACACGTACCGGTGTGTGATAAGTAACCTCCCCGTGAGAACAGCAGGTACTAATAACTCAAGGGAAGAGCGCATTCATCCTGCCGGCACCGCAGCCAGGATCTTTCTCTTGAACACTGATCTAAATGCTGCTACCATGGAACTCTAAACGTATCATAAATCCAGGGCTTAAAAATCAGATATTTGTTAAGTAGAGCAGCTTGGCTCATTTTTCTGTTGAACCAAAAGGGAAATGTCAAATGTGTGGATCAGGCATAGGTGATTGAATGTAAGTTTCCTGGGTACGCCCACCCCCAGTTTCTAGAAGCAGGAAGGAAGGGAGTGCCCAGGCCCTCCAGCCTGGCTCGGGGGATGTCTCAGGAGGCGCTCTGAGACCTGAGAGGCCCCGGGGCTGTGGAACTGGCCTGGCTCCCCTTGCTGGAGGGCCGCAGTCTTCCAGGATAGACATCAAGCTGCAGGAGTCAGACACCTGCCACCTAAGAAGCCATATCGTAGCGTCGCATGGGAATCTAGAACAAAGCTAGAAGGTGAAAAGCTGGTCACGGAGAAAACCTTTAGTAGTCAGTGGCCAGGTTCAGGGCGGTAAGCACTGTGGACAGGTTTTGAAGGAGAGACGTGAAACCAAATGGAGTGTGGTTTGCACCCTGACTGTGTGAGGTTCGGCTCCTTCTTGAGGTCTCCTTCTGCACCTTGTGAAGGTACCCCAGGGCACTGATGACAGGAAACTCCTGCCACCCGTCCCTGCTCTCTCACCCCAGGCCGCCCCTCGCAAGCCCCTCTGTCCCTCTCCGTGTCCTGGTTTGCCCTCTCCGCTCTTGCCTGCCTCCTTCCCACTGCTTGCATTTACCCGATGAGAGGTCCCTTCCTAAAGCTGGATCTGATCGTCCTGACCTTCCTCAGTAGCCATCGCGATAGCTGTTGAAATCTCTCATTTCTTTTTTGAGCTATAAATGTAATGCTGTTCTCTGAAAGCAATTTTTAATTTTAATATATACCTGCTTCTCAGTTTTACGTCTAAGAATTAATTCCTGTTAACAACGAGATACAAGTCCTTCCAAAATGTTGCCACAAAGGAATAAACTAGGGTGCAAGTTTATTTATAAACACAGACGGAGGCCCCCTAACCAAGGCTCAGAAACCTTTGCTTGATTTCCAGAGTAGCTTCCCGTCAAGATCCACACCTCACATGACACAGAAATAGCAGTTGCATTCATGATCTGAAGACAAAAGCTGAGCTCCTAAGAGCATGCTGAGAAAAATGCAGAGCACGTCTCTGTAACACATCTTCCAAAACTTCGCAGAGACTCTTGGAGCTGTGTTCCAAATACCGGCAGATCCAGTCACCTAGGATTTTTTAAACTGCTGAGTGATGAAAAATACAATGAAGAAAGCCTAAATAAATAAGCTTTGAAATGTGGTGTAATACTAGGAGACATTCTGTTTTATTCTACTCACCTGTTTTTAGTGATATTATGGGGTTTCAGGCGGTGTTTTCTGGCGTAGGTGTAACATTTTGATCAAATCCGTTTCCCATTACCTTTCCATACATCCCTCTTCTTTTTTCTCTTCCTCTTGTCTGATAAAGGTGGAAAAATCATTTTCAGTACTATTGCACTCAACAGGTTGCTGGTTTTAATATATAAAGTAACCCGTTAAAAATTAAGAATAAAGAGCAAGAAGGGGCAACTCAGGAAAAAAGTCTTAACTGGCATGCACACATGGCTCTGTGCCTGCCCAGCCTTACTAACAACCAGTGAAACTGGGTGGTTCAGAAAGTGCATTTCTGGACTAGTGAGTGTTAATTAGTCAGAGAAACATGCAGGTGCCAACTGTGGACATGTTCCCAGCCTCTTGCGGACAGATGAACGTGTCCATCACAAGATTAACCTTGCATATTAAACTTGTAAGAGTTCATGAGTCAGTAATACTCCCAGATGCACGAGCATATGTCCCAAATCTGCCCTTGATCTCACCCACTTTATCTCTCAATGGCCGAGAGAGTAAGTCTAGACCTGTAGTCCTAACAGTAACCCTACAACAGGTCTGCTTTTGACATTTAATGTATGAATATACTGAAAGAAGACAGAAGCAGACAAGATACTGTCCTTGTGTACTAGCAGCAACTGTCCTGGAGCAGCTAAGTATAGAAAGGAAGAAGCACGAAGCCCAGAACTCAGGTTAATGCACAGTGTCTCAAGTGTGGCTGTGCTCTGGCTCCCATCCAGGGAAATGGGATGGTTTGGGCTTGGCACTGTGACACTGACACGGCAGGACCTGCAGCCATCTCCAGATCTGGGCTTGGAGAATTGGGCTCCTGAATCACCGTGGACTCCGACAGGGAACAGTACAGAGGGGCAGGGGGCTCAGGGGCAGTGTTGAGAAGTTTGGTTTCAGGATCTCATCTCTACTTACATTTGTCCATTCCCCCATTGCCTTTCTCCTGGGATTTACTGAGCCATGCATGTGAAGTTTTCTTTTGCCAAGAGCCTTCTAGATTCCCCCACCACCTGTACTAATCACTTGCCCGTCACTGGTCAACATCCCTGACACCTGCAGTGCACAGGCAGAGACGGGGAATTTGGCTCTGGTTTCAGAGGCATCAGTCCCTCAGGGTCAGTGGCTGGCTCCAGCGCAGAAGTGCGTGGTGGAAGGCGAGGTAGGGGAGGCTTTAGGCAGCTGGGAAACAGACAGGTGGGAAACACAGCAGAGGGAGGAAGAGGCAGGGGAAGGGGACAAGAATGCATCCTTCCAGAGCCAGGTGTGGTGGCGCATACCTGTGGTAGCAGCACGTGGCAGACTGAGACAGGAGGACTGCTGTGAGTTAGTTCAAGGTCAGCCTGAACTGCACAGTGAGGCCCTGTCTCCAAAAAAGAAAGAATACTTCTTCCTGGTCACACCTTCCTGGGCCCACCTCCCAAAAGCCACCTCTGCACACCGGAGACTTGGGGCACATTCTAGACCCGAAGCTTGACACTGCCGTGCTCTTGCCATTGCCCCTTTGCCCTCCAGCACCATCCTCACTGTCCTGCTGGCACTCAGAGCTCCCTGAAACACTGTACTTCCCTTTGAAGTGTCTTTGGTCCTTTCCTCTCTGGAATCAAATTTGATTATTCAGTCCTTCATGTTCACAGAGTAGATCGCTCTGACCTGAGTGAAAGGCCTGTGTTTTATACTGGCCCAATTACCATCTACTCCCACTTCTGGAAAACTTCAGCTCCTGAAAACCTTATCTTGTTTTGCTTCTCTGTGAAACTCACAGTTTAGAACATGAGACTTTAAGAAAAGAAGGGAAGGTAATTTGGGGAATATCAGGAATTTACCTGAAAATCAGGAACCATCTGTCTAAGTTACTTTTCTCTCATTGCTGAGATAATACCTGACACTCAAAGAGGGAAAGGTTTGTTTTAACCTCACAGTTTGTGGTGGTTTCAATCTATACTTGGCTGGTTCCAAGGCAGGTGGCGTGGCATAGGGGCAACAGTTCAAAGTGGCAGAAAACAGCTAAGCAACAAGAGCAAAAGCGGGGAGAGCGAGCCTCTTTTCCTCCCTTCCATTGTAAGCAGGCTACCTCCCCCCAGGGCGGGTGTAGCACTCACACCATCCCACCCCTCCTCTTGCACAGGATGAGGATATTTACAAAGTAAGGACCCTGGCTCCTGGCTGAGTTGCTGAGTTAAACTTCTAAACTTCCCAGGTTGACATACTGTATCAAGCATGACACCATCCAACATGAGTGAGTTGGGGTTCTTTCATCAAGAGCCGTCCAGAGTCCCCCACCACCTGTACTAATCACTTTCAGGTCTCTGGGACAATAGCGCTGACGCCTGCAGTGCACAGGTGGAGACGGTGAATTCACCTGTGGTTTCAGAGCCACCAATTGACCAGAGTCTCATTCATCTCATCCAGTCCACACCTCCCACCATGTTGCTCCTGTATCTCTTTGCTTTGTCTTGGGATGTCCCAATAAGATTCCCTGGGTCCAACGTGGGACCATGGGTGTCCTCCTTGGGGCTACATCATCATGTCCCTCAGCCTTAGCCAGTGATACAGGAAGGCGTGACGGCTTCCCCCGCTCTTCCCTTCTGGCGGCATTCCCACTACTTAGCAGGCTTTTTGTAAGCATTCCTTGAAGGAACAGACGAACCTGGTAGGGGGTGCACTGCGCAGGGTGTGTGGGTAGAGATGCCCGGGGAGCCTTCGTCATCCAGACCAGCAGCTGCCCACTAACTGTCCCCTCTGCAGCCTGAAGTAGATGGTGGACTCAGGCTGTCCCCACAAGTAGACTTGCAGGGCTTTCTGACATTTTGTATGTGTAGATGCATAGCAGAATTGTCTTCTTAGAGATGGGGACCAGATTCCTAACTTTTAGCAGGGCAAGAATTAGAATACATGCATGTGTTGTAGGAGCAGAGGACAAGGATCTATATTTTTATCAAACTTCCAAAGGGTTGCATCTAAAATACAGGTAGGATGCCTGGTGCAGCTTCGACTGGAACTCCAGGGCCAGCCCATTGACGTGCCCATCGGCCCTATGGCATCAGTCCCCTGGGAAGCTCCTGCTCTGTGTCTTCCTGGGAGGAGCAGAGACCCCACACGCCCTACCACCTGCTCTCCCTGTGCGTTTGTCATGAAGATATTTAAGGGGGTCACATGTTTACTGATCACCACGGGGTTATAAAGGAGGAGGAGGAGGCTCTCTCAACTCCTCAGAAACAGATGCAACTGTCTGAGCTGCAGTGATTCTTCTGACACATTGCAATTTAAGACTAAATGAGAGAAATCTCCGCACTCAATGACTTGTCCCCGCGTGAAGCATGTGACCAGCGTCTCAGTGGTGGCACCAGCTGACCTGGGAACTGGTCACCAGGCCGCAGAGGCAGTCATTGCTCAGAGTGAGTGGAGCTGGAGCTCTGGGCAGGGACGTGGACGGCCCTCCTGTCTCGGGTCTCTGAGAACATTTCCCTCCTTGACACCTTTCCCTTCTTCTTCGGGCTTCGCTGACAGCTCACGCTGCCCCTGGGCTTTTCCTGTTCCAGCTCTTCATCACGTCCCCTTCTCCTGGTCTGAAGGTCGGTGTTCCGGGGGCGCAGCCCCGGCCGTTGCTGAACGCTGAACCCCTTCTGCACAGTTCTCCCATTCTAAGAGGGTCCAGTGCCAGCTCAGTGCCAGGCACCTCAGAGCTCTGCCTCCAGCCTTGTCCTCTGTCAGATCCAGGCTTGATCTCATGCACTTGACGGCCACAGGCATTCTGGGTGTGACCTGTCTTCTTCTGCCTGCCAGCATTTCCTCGTTTCCTCGTCCGCCTCATGCGCATGCCCAAAGCAGGGTTCCCTTCTCTGACAGCTGTGTGGCCCTTCTCCCCACGGTGCTTTTTCCCTTCATATCTTACCTCCTGTTTCTTCCATAGAGACTGTTTTACCTTTGTGAATTTCCTTCTTGTAAGGCCCTACAGCTCCAGCACACCCCAGCCAGCTTCTTTGCTTCCAGAAAGGAGAGCCTGGTTTCCTCGGCAGCCACAGTGCTTGCAGAGTGCTTTCCCCAGGACTGTGTGAGCCATTCTTAACAGGTAGAGAAGACAGCACAGAGCAGAAGCAAAGTCGTACTCTTCCCAGAGGCTGAGACAGGAGGATTGCAAGTTTGAGCCCAGCCTGGGTGACTTAGCCAGTCTCAAAATAAAAAATAAAAAAAGGGCTGGCGTTGTAGCTCAGTTCGATCCCCAGTACTAGAGAAAAGAAAAAGGCAGTGTCAGAGGGTAAGCAGGCTGTTGATCTTCATGCCCTGACATTGCAGAGGGTGACATAATGTCTAGCATTGCATATGTGAGATGAATTTGGAGGAGCAGGTAAGAGCAGGTCTGAAAAGGAGGCAAAGGCGTTGGGACGTTTTCCCCATGTGCACATGCGGCCCACTAAAGTTCACAGTCAATGTGAGGGTGGCAACTAAGGCCCCTGACGGGCAGTGCTGGTCCTTGTCGTAACTGTCCTGTGCCCTAACCATTGGGCCACCTGTCCCCACCTGCAGTAATGAGCACCAAGAGGCGTGAGCTCCAAAGGAGCTGCCCAGCAGAGCTGAGGCGCTCAGTGCCCCTGTGAGTGGATGAACAGACGCTGGGCGTGATCGTGCTGTCCCCGTTTGGACCCGCTCCTTGGAGCGCCCCTTTGCTCGGGAGGAACAGGCAAGCAGCGGGCACCAGGGGACATGTTGCCCAGGTCGTCCCGAGCAGCCAGGCTCAAGATTGCATCTTGACTCTGCTCTACTGCTTCGCCTCGGCAGGGAAACCTATGAGAGAGTTAACAGCCGAGCCCCCACCCAGCTCAGAGTATCACCCGCGGCGGTGATTAATATATACAGCAAACATTTCCTTGCCAAAGCTCAGTTGCTTCAATCTAAATGTTCTCTCAGAGAGGTCTTCTTAATTATAATGACATGGTATAAATATAAGAAGAAAGAATGTCAATTATCACTCTGTATAATAACAGTGTTGGTGTTCATGCACATAAATTACAAGTAAGTTTACCTATTTAGAAGCAAGAAAAGTGCTTGGTTTTGTAATTTAAAACTTTTGAATATGCCACATTTTAAAATTATGTCATTACAACTAGTAGAAGTTGGCAATCACCACCAAAGTACCTGTTCTGGAATAGTTGATGAACTACTCATATTGAAATTCTCCTTAAAAAAAATCACTTACAAGGGCAAAATGTAAAGTCACCTATGTTCTACTTATTTCCAAACATTTCTGATTCATCCAACATGCAAATATGTTATGTAGCAAATATCACAACAACTTTTGGAGTTGTACACTCCAAGACGGAAGTGACTCGAAACTCACAGCAATTTAAATGTAAATTCTAGTTGATTAAAATGCATATATCTGGTAATATGAACAACTAATTTGAAGACAACAATGTGCAACATAACAACCATTGTTGAATTCTTATCATCTTATTTAGTGAAATTCTGTATCATTTCTAATTTTTTTATTTTTTATTCTCTTTAAAATATAAGGGCCGGGAATATAGCTCAGTGGAATCGCACCTGCCTGGCAAACATGAGGTCCCAAGTTTGATTCCCGGTACAAAAAAAAAAAAAAAAAAAAAATTAAAATTAAAAAAGAACTATTAAAAAAAGGAAATCTCCAGTTCCACTGTCTTAATGGCCACACTTCAAGTGCACAGTTGCCACATGTGGCCTGTGGCCGCCATATTGGGCAGTGCAGAATGGGACATTTCCATTTCCATCATGACAGAAAGTTCTGCCGGACAACAATGCTTTGAAAACAGTGAAGTAACATGACCCATGGTGAACCCTCGTTTGCAGCGCTGGGAACTACTGTCATGCATCAAGGGTTTATTTTTGGAGCAGACATCTTTGCCCGCATTGATGAAAACATTTAAATATGCCCTTGTTCCCAACAGACAATAAAGCTATTCAGTGCTGAATCACATCCCAGCCATGGAGCAAGGGATGAGCCTGTGTGCTGGTCAGGGCCTTATCTGTTTGAGTTACTTGTCTGTTTTGTTACTTTGTTCAAAACCAGCTGTTACGCAGTTGTACAAAACTGCCATTTTGAAAGCAAACTACTTGTAGGTGTCAGCTCAAACCCAACTCATCCTTCATGGCCTGACCTACTCACTGGCTTTCCGTTCCTCTGTCTCCAACGGTAACAACTCCTAAGGGTTTGGGCTGAGTTCTTGCTGCCGTGTACTGGATCCAGGGTCTGCAGGGAGGAGGCTAGCCTATCCTGAAGCATCTGACTGTGTAGATATCAGGAGTAGACAAATGCAATCGGAGTTCCCCTGCTCCAGATATTTCACCGCAGTCTTATTCCTTTGCAGATCACCTACAAAGCAGTCAGCTCCTTTGACCCAGAAATTGACTTATCCAATCAAAGTGGAAGAGTTTCAAAACTGGGAAACGAAACCCATTTTCTGTTTTTTGGACTCTATCCGGGGACCACGTACTCCTTCACCATCCGAGCAAGCACAGCCAAGGGCTTCGGGCCTCCAGCAACAAACCAGTTCACCACCAAAATCTCAGGTACTGTGTTCTGGGAGTTCTGTCTCCTCTCAGAGGTAGAGCTGCTGAACTTGTTCATCCCGGTGGTCAAGAACACAAAGCTCAGACACGTGAGCACATTCTGTTCATGCAAATATCTCTGAGTGCCTGAAACTCGGATTGGCGGAACTGAATGACGTAACCATGAACATTTACCCTTGGGGAGCATGAGGGCCTCACAGGTTAGCAGTGGCTGTCGTTTTGCAACCCCAAACTCCAGAGCAGCAGTGCTGTGGAAAGCTGCTCGAGGGAGCTGGGCAGAAGTCATGAGTGTCCCCTTGCACAAGGCCCACCTTCCTGGGGATCTTCACCACAAGCAGCTTCCCAGCCACAAGAGAGGGGCCCCAGGCCGCGAGGACCTCTAGGGGTTTGGTTTTAGACATAGCGACACCATCCAATGAAAGACATCATTTAGGAAATATTTATGGGCATGTTCAATGGTTCAGAAAATGTCTTTGAGCCAGGCAGGGTGGCACATGCGTGTCATCCCAGCATTTGGAGGCTAAGGCAGGAGCATCATTGTGAGTTCGAGACCAGCCTGGGCTATAAAGTGAGCTCAAGGCCAGCCTGAACTGCATAGGGAAACCCTGTCTCAAAAAGATGAAAATAAAGAAAAGAAAATGTCTTTGTACTTCCATCAAGAGGAAATGGAGGTTCCATCTGGGGTGAGTGACTACAATAAACAAAATCCTGTGGATGAGGATAGCTTCTTCTTCTTCCTCTTCCTCCCCTCTCCTCATCCTCCTCCCTGTTCTTTTGAGTTTGGGTTTTAACTGTTCGGTGGGGGTAGACGAGATGGACATGGGGGACAGCGGAAACTGTTTATATCCACCAGGTTTAGAGCAGCTGTATGTAGCCTGACTTCAGTATCTACTACCCCTCCTTCTTAGCTTGGTAAAAGTTCAAGTTTGGAATAAAAGAAGGGAAGATCTATAATTAGACTATTGTAAGTGTTGTAGGTTTTATTATTTATTTATTTTTATTTGTTTTACCCCGAGCCTTGTGCTTGCTGAGTGATAGCCTCAGCCCTTTTTATTTTGAGAAAGGGTCTCACTAAGTTGCCCAAGATGGCCTTGAACTTGATGATCTTCCTGCCTCAGCCTCCTATTTGAAGCTGGTGCTATTCCCAGGACCAATTAGATGGTCCTTTCAGTCCTTCATTTGCATATGGGCACAACCAATCAAAAGACACTTTGGGTCCTTCATTTACCTGTAACAGGAAGCCAAGCAAGCTTTCTGGCAGGTGGTTTCCCGGCTCTCCACCAGTGAGTGTCTGAGAGGACGCTGACCCCATGCTTCATGTGCATGAGATGACCTGGGGATTTTAGGTTAGAAGACCCCTTTCCCGCATCCCAGGGCTGCGTGGAGCTTCCCGCCGCTGGCTGTCACTCTGCAGAGCACACTTCTCCGCCTCCCATAGACACACACTTCTGCTGCCTTTTCTGTGTTTTGTCCAGTTCTTCTTGGGGCACGAGGGCCCTAGGGGACCCCATCCAGCACGCCACCTTGCCAGTGGGGCCACACACAGCCCTGAATCAGAGCGCCGTCCTGCTGCCTTGGCAGGGGGAGCCCTAGCTGCCCAATTACAGCTTTTCCTGTGCACTTGTGCTTTTCATTTCTGCCATCACTGAAGGCAAGGACCCACGCCAGCTGTCAGCCCTTTGTACTTTTTGAGGCAGAGCCTTGCTTAAGCCAGTCAGCTGCCCAGGTGGTGCAGTGGGCCTCGGGTACAGCAGGAGAGGAGCCGCCTGCTCATTGGCCAAACAGAGCTGCCACCACTGTCCCCACCCTCGCAGAGGGAAAGCCCAGGAAGGAACCAGGATCCTGGTCTTCAGCATCCCCTGGGAGGCCACCTGTGACAGGAGCTTGGGCTCTGCTGGAGACCCAGTCCATCCCCGCGGGGTGGTCAGGTGTCTTAGCATCCAGGGCCCAGTCCTTCTCCATCCCGCCTCTCTGCCTCCAGGGTACTCAGTCTCGCCCTGCTACCGGGCCTGGGTTTGCTTGGTTTTGTCTGAGTCTGTAAGTCATGAGGACACAGGATGAGATGAGCGTGACTCAGGCAGTGACCTCATAGCTGCTATCCAAGTGCCAGTGTTTTCCTCTCCTCCCCCTGGGAGCTGACAAACACAGCAGAACCCGGCTCCTTCAGTCCTGTGATGAGGCCTCCAACTCATGGCCTGTTGTGCTGTTTCCTGAGACAGAGCCTTGGTATGTTGCCCAAGCAGAATTCAAACTCCTGGGCACACAGGAACCTCCTGCCTCAGCCTTCCAAGTAGGTAGGCTACAGATGCTCAACACTGTGCCAGGCCCCGACTCCCAGAACACCTCTAGGTTTTATTTATGAGCACAAAGTTGATTTAGAATTTACTACACATCTGATATCCAGTATAAAGCACTATGGTATAGAACAATACAGAAGTGGAAAAGAAGTCATCTCAGGAGGTTATAAAATGATGAGGGGGGCGCTGGGGATTTAGTTTGGTGGCACAGCACCTGCCTGGCAAGCGTAAGTTCATGAGTTCGATTCCCAGTACCAGAAAAAAAAAAAATGACAAGGGTTGTACAAATGGATGGGAAGAAAGATCACCGGACTTGGAATGTAAAAATTGGGATTTTTCCGTGTACTTTGTCTCTGATCTCAATCAAGTGGGTTGGCCCCTGCCTATAAGTGACATCTAATGTATCGACTTATCATGGTGACCTAAAGAGGAAATACATTTGCCTCCAAATATGTACACCTCAAAATAATTTCTAAACATTTCCCCAGTGGAAACCGTATTTCAAAGATTTTTATCTTAAGGAACATACTCTGTTAGAAAAGAATAATTTCCTTTTCTCAATTTTTTAGGTAGTTTCCAACCAATATGAGTGTGGCCAGTATTGGTATACCAAGTTCATATAATTCTATCCCAAAGCAAAGAAATCATTATGACATAGGCTTATGAAGAATAACTATTTGACTTTTATATTATTAAAAATGTTAGAGTAAGTCAGATGTGGTGTTTAAACCTGAGACCCAAGCCTTTCAAGAGGCAGAGACATTAGGATCACAGGTTTAAACCCAGCTTGAGCAGGTGAGCAAGACCCTGAGAAATAAATAAATAAAAGGGCTGTTGCAATCCCTAGTATGGGGCGGGAGACCAAGTTCATTTTATGGGTTCTATTCTTTTATTTTCATGGACCAAAGAGGAAATTACTCTTACATACAAAATATAATTTTATGTGGAATTGAAGTCAATTTCTTTTTCCTTTTTTGTTCAATTTTTAAATTTTTATTTGTGAGTATTTGTAGGACAAAATGATAGCATTCTTCTTGGGGAGTTGGTCCATGTTTCAGATGCTGTGATAACAGGGCTGAGAAATAGCTCATGTCTATCACATAAAAGCTTTTTTATACATAAGATGATTTTTTTCAAACCGCATTTGTAAGAATCCATATCTAGCCTCTCCACCAGACACCTGTACCTGCAGACTACACATCACAGCTTCGTGTGATGATTTGTCCCGCCCAGGGTCAGGTGGCATCTGTGAAAAGCTCTACCATTACCTCGGGGTAGTATGACTTCACAATCTAGAGAGGAAAGAATCTCTGAGAATGGCCTTGGAGGTAGGACCCACGCTGGGAGGGGAATAACATTTGGAGAGCTCCATTTGCCTGGCGTTCTGCGTCACCCATAGAATTGCCTCACCAACTGCCGAGGCGAGGGTTGTTCTTCTGTATTGAAAGATACATAAACTGAAGATTCAGAGATGATTAATGTCCCTAAGCCCCTACAACAATTAGAACAAAGCACATTAGAGAAAAAAATAAATGATAAATATAAGGAAGTGGGACTAGATCTTTCTCAGATGACAAGGGGACCAAGAGACAGAGGGAGGGCCTGGAGGGAAAGGGGACATAGAGAGAATGAAGTTGGCACCAACCCCAAAAGATTGTCATGTGCTACAAACGTGCACTAATTAAAAAAAACACAAAAGTCAACCCAGCTGTTCCCTCTCCTGTCCCAGTGCTTCCCGCCTCCCTGAGAGCCCGCGCGCTGTCACTCACTCGCTCACTCCACAGGCCCTGTGGCTCCTGCTGCCCTCGGCACACCCCTGCAGGCTTACGGTCCCAGGGATTATCTCAAAATTTAATTATTCCTTCCAAGTCAGCATGTTGCTGAAGTCAGATTTCCAGTGAGCACAAGGAGTAAGTAGACAGCACGATGCATTCTCCCAAGCCTCCTATACCCATTTAGCCTGAATTCAAACCCGGAAATAACATCACTAGCAGCTCAGGCCACCACACACACACATACACACACACACACACACACACACACACACACACACACACACGTGCATGGGCGCACACGCCCTGACCCTGTCCAAGTTCAGCTTAGGATGGAGCAGGGGCACACGATCAGGCTTGCTCATGGGCAGCTGGTGGCTGCAGCTCATAGCACGCACACTGTGTGCTCCATGCTTGGGAGGAGGACATAGAAGGACCAAACACGCCAGTGCAGAGAGAGTTTTAACATCCATGTATGTCAGACTAGAGAGGCTACAGCCAAAGAAATAATAGTTCCTTGCCTCTTTCCAGCTCCGTCCATGCCAGCTTACGAACTCGAGACACCTCTGAACCAGACAGACAATACGGTGACCGTCATGTTGAAGCCCGCACAGAGCAGGGGCGCCCCTGTCAGGTACGCAGGGGAGGAGGGCAGCCGGCTCCGGACAGCGCACAGCCCAAAGGGTGGGTGTCCCCAGGGTGAGGTCCGGGCTGCACTGCAGACCACAGTTACCACCGAAGCCGGATCTCTGCTAAGAGGAAGGACAGAGGAAAAGGCAAGGGCCTCACGGTGGGGCAGACCAGGGCTGCCAGAAGGGGCTTATTCCGAACCATGTGTGGCCCTAGAAGGTAAGGAGCAAAGCTGTGGTCTTTTGAGGATGTGGTTGCTCTCCCAAAATGAAATTGATGCTGTTTTGTTCCACGGGGCACAGAATACTTTTGTCCTGAGCTCTAGTCTTTAAATGGGTGGAGTTTTTCATTTGTGACACTTGGGGTTTTATATCATTAAACTTTTAGTAAATAGGCCAATTTGTCAATTGAGTATTTAATGCATTATTGTTTCTTAAAAAGAAACAAATGATTGGAAGGGACAATGTGAAATTATTATTGAAGCAGATGTGTATTGTGAACATGTAGGCCCCATTTCTTGTTCCATTATGAGTTACATGGCTGAGAAATTACCAAGTACAACTTGTGCAGTAAATAAAGAGAATAAATGTACAGTATTCTTCTAGGAAGAAGGAGAGGATTACCAGGACTCTTGAGTGTGGACTGTCCGAGCTCATTAATCTGTATAAATGAAATTTCTCCCATTTTCAGAGGGACTGAGATATTTTACCTTTGTCTCATCGGAGTAGATTCCCTCCAGAGTTCTCTATTTTGCTGAGTAGCGTACTCAAGAAAACTGATGCATTTACCATTAAGACCCATATGGTGTGTTTCTGGGTTCTTTTCACAGAGTTTGACTTCACAGCCTTCCAAACCCTGGCTCACATTTTCACTGTGTTATACTTGGGCAAACAGTTGGGCTTCTCTCTGCCTGGAAAAAGTGTGTGCCGTTGTCAGTTCAGAGAGTCAAAAGTTGGTACAGTGGAGGTGGTACTGAAGTCAAAAGAGGATCGAATCCTAGAGATTTTTATTTGAAAACCTCCGAGTTCTGGGAAGCAGTTATTTTGCTGCTTGTGTGGTATAGTAGCTCGTGTAAGGCCTTTCTGTTTGCCATGGGTAGGGGCCAAGGGAGAGCATGGTGACATGCAGGAAAGCTTGTCTTGGTTACTTTTCTCTCATTGCTGGGACAAAATACCTGATGCCCAAAATTAAGGAAGGAAAGGTTTATTTCACTTACAGTTTGTGGAGGTTTCAGTCCATACTTGGCAGGTTATAAGGCAGAGTGGTACATGGCAGAGGCTACAGCTCATGGCGGCAGAACACAGCCAAATCAACAAGCACACACAAGGGAGGAATGGCCTCAAGCAGCCTCTTCCTCTCCCTTACATATGCAAACTATCCACCCCCAGGTGGGTGTAGCTCTCACACCCATAATCAATCAAACTCTAAAAGCCTGCCCCATGGCCGCATGAGGCTTTGGGGCAAACCATAACACAAACCATAACAAAGCTCTATTCTGAATTGAAGCTCGTGTCCCGGCTAGACGCGGGTCTGCCGCTGGCCCTCTGGCATGGTTCGCTTGAGGAGTCAGTGGTCACATTCATCTCACTGACCTGTGGCACCCATTGCTTACATGCTGTCCATGACCCTAAAAGTGGCCCAGGGGCCATTGGCACAGGAATCGAAGCATCACAGCCACAGGGAAGGTTAGCATCACCCAGGCCGAGGCCTCCGGGCCTAAGCAAGCGCCAGCCCCAACTGTGCACTCGGATTCTTCTGCAGAGTCTTAAAACGTTTTTTCTGTTTCTGTTGCATCCCACCTTCAAGCCCGCGGTCTCAAGTTTGTGCGAACACTTGGTCTGCATCTGTCCCAGGCTCAGATTGAAAGTAATTTCTCTGGGGTGATCTTCCTCAGCCTCTTCTATCCTTTTAAAAAGCAGGCATATTGCATAGTAGTATTCAATTTTCCTGTCATATGACTTGGTAGGAGATTATTTTGTTCTTCTTTACTTTTACATGTTACAAGTTGTCCTGGGAAATTGGGGACGTTACTACTTAATTGTAGATGTCACTTTCTATTTTTATCTCTATTTACAAAGCAGATTCAAACACTCTCCAGAGCCCAAAATATGTGGCTTTTCTCACCAATTTTACAGGATTTCAGGAGGTCCGGCTCTGTGAAGTCTGCTAAGATGTGGGTTTGTGTGGACACACCCCTTCCACAGCTGTCATAACACTCTGTGTCCAAGTCCAGCTGTGCTCTGCTTGGATTAAATGTCACTGTGGTATTGGCCAAAGTTGCTGGGGTCACGTTGCATTCTGCGCTAGCATCTGGGGATAAATGAACTTGCTGTCTGTCTTCATCTTTCGCATGCATGGTGCTAAAATCAGGTCCAGTTGTCACGGGACAAGGGACAGCATTCAGGAAGCGTTCAGGGAGACCTACTACAGACTGCCTTTGCCTGTCTCAAGTGGTAAATTATGTCCGCACAAATTGGAGAGATGAAATTATCTCAACTTTACCTGTCAAGGTGTTTTATTTTTTTCCCACATAAAAGTGAATATTCTCTTCAAAGGATTCATTTTATAGTACAACATAATAGCACTGATTATCTATTGAAAAGTTGGAAGACCGATATAACTAGAAAGACTAGTTTGTGGAAAAAAATGTCCATAGTCCCCACAAACTGAATGGGGTATATTAAAATTCTCAATTTAATTTAATGTTTAGAGAACTAAGAACTCTGATTAGGGAATCATGTGGACCTAAAATGTAGAGCCATAATGTAGATTAAAGCATTTGAACACATCTGGAAATTTGCAAAATGCACATGTAATCAAACTGCGATACAAGAAATCTTTTCCCAAATGATAAGATAAATATGGGAAGAAAGAGGCAAAATGGGAGCGAACATCTGTTTGCTTTCCTGGGTTTTGCACAGTATCATGCATTCAAAAATACTGTCATTGTGCAATTTCCAAAACTCATTCTCTCCATTGATTTGATTTTTCTTTGATCCATATTTATTGGTGTTGAAAATGCAGTCATACTTCATTTATGCCACTCACTAGCAAGGTGGTTGTGTATCGATTCCACTCCAGACACTCAGCTTGGTTAAGGAAAATTCTTGAAATTGCACTCAATGCCTAGTGTAAATGATTGTTGTCTTTATATTGATCAGCACATCAGCTCTGTCACATATAATTACTAAAATACTGAGATGGCCAGGAAGCACACAAATCCCATCATTCCAGCCACTAAAGCAGCACCTAGAAAGTAGTGTCTATGCATGGATGCATATTTTTTTTTTCTTTAAGACAGGAAAAGGTTATTTTTTTACCCATTTAGAATTACAGTCCAAAAGAAAACATTTAGGCATAATCCAGCAGAGAAAACCCTTGTAATTTGGCAGTCAGAGAGCAACTCTAAATAAAGAATGGGTTTTACATAAGCTGTTTTGCTTTTTTTGCTCTGCAGTTTTACTCTTACACATGTGTGTACACAGGCACGTGTACTCACCTGCGAGTGTACGTATATAATCTGCCATGTGCTATGTGCATCATTGATGATGTTTTCTAACCTCTCATATTCCACAGCCTTCGATTCATTCACATTTTTGTGCTTTGCTGGTAGCGTTTTCAGTCAACCTTTGTATTTTTTCTTTAGGCCTTGTTGCTTTAATGCATTCCTAAGTGTTTTGGAACTACCTGCCTACTCACTTAGAACTCCCAACTTGAATATGCTAAATTCTTCTGGTATTCATTTTGGTGAAATTTTAAAAGATGGCCCTTTTGCATGGGTGCTTGCTCTGAGCCATACATTTAGGTAAAACCATGAAATGAGGGAAAAAAAAGTATTGCAGTCCTCTGTCTGTAAGAACAGAGGTGACTAATAATCACGTTGATGACCAAAACATTAAGACTCCCATCTCAGCATGCAGGCACTATTTCAGTGTGCGGTGGACATTTTCTTTTTCAAATAATGGTAGCCCTGGTTACTGCATGGCCACTACTAACTTATGGTACTATGGTTATCCTTATAAGGGAATGTTTCCTCACTAGTCATATGTGGAAAACAATTCTGGAATAGTTTCTATTGCTGGGGATCAGGAACAAAGTCATACAACATGGACTTTATTGTGAGTGGGGAAGAGATGATCACATGAGAAAGGGGAGAATTCTTTTAGCTTCCTTTTTAAAAATGCATCCTTAGTAAGATTTCAAGTCAGAAAGGAAATATTGTCTTAGTAAAAGGACAGCATAAATATTTTATTCCTCCAAAAAATTTCTAACTAAAAATAAAATCTCATTGTAGAACAACTTTAGTTTCACATATAAATCAGAAATCAACTTACTTTATATAATATGTGTAAATGCTGGTTAAATTTACTTTGCATTATAGTTGTAAACCCAGGGAATATCTGCTGTTTTTCTTTACTCTTCTTAACCAGGTATATTTCCTAGGCTGCTTTACTTTGCCTGGCTGACTACAGAAGACGTGGCCCGATGTTAACCTCCTTGTTCACATTCACTACTTCCTGGTTTACTGAACTGCTCATCGGCTCTTTTGTAACCAATTAGAAAATTAAAATTGTATTAAGGTTACTATTTTTCTCATCCACTTTGTCCTTTGAAACCCCCATACCATGTCCTTAGAACAAAATAACAGACACGTTTTCCTTCCCTTAAGGAAAAATAGGCAGTAAAGCAATTGTGTTTATTTTCAGAAAATGTGTTGTTCTTTCTAAAAATGTTTGGTGTGCTCCTGGGGCAACATGGGAAATGAGATTGTTTCCCCAAGGCCACCAGCCTGTCTGTGTGTCCCCAGCTGTTATCAGCCAGGGGACACATGAGGGAGGGACTGAATCTGGGTCAGCCCGGAGAGAAGGAAAGGCGGGAGATGCAGGTAATCATGCCCTGGAGTCGAAGAGGTCCTGCTATTAGGAATGATAGTAGTCCTCATTCGGGTGGTCATGGTGTAGAGCTTGGAGATTATAAAGTATGGACCAAGTAGTTTTTTCAATTAGATTTTTCTCAGTACATTTTAGATATATATAACAATCACATTCATCATAGAGAATTTGTACCTCTGCATGATATAACTTGACTCTTTTCTTCCTATTCTCCTACCCTCCCTTCAACTCTTCCTCCCCTCTCCATTTACAAAAGCTTTGTTTCCATTTTTTCCTCCTTTCTTATTTTTAAGAGAGAGATTTTTAAAATAGCAGCAACCCGGTTGTCTCCATCTCTTGGACGTCCTGTTCTCTCCCAGTGCCAGGGCCCTCTGGGCATCCCGACGTCAGGTTCCCGGGAAGGTGAGGTGTACTCACGCCAGGTAAACCACTCATGACCACGACCCCTGCACAGGCAGCGCCCGCCTGCAGCCACACTAGCAGGCCCTTGGTGCTGCTGCTGTCCCGAAGACAGGCCTTGGTCCTGTGTCTCTAAGACAGGTCCTGGTCCTCTGTCCCTAAGACAAACCCTGGTCCTCTGTCCCTAAAGTAGGCCCCTGGTCCTCACGTTTTTGGTGTTTGCCTCCTTTTATTCAAATGTGATAATCATCAAAAATCTAACTTCACATAAAAAACTAAATTAAGGATTTGACAGTTGCCTTCTCAAAATCATAAATAGAATTCCTATAAATTCTGATTTCTGTGTTTTAAAAGTTGATTGCACTTAGCTCCCTATTTATTTTATGCATTTGCAAATTCTGAGGGATCAATTTTATGCGTAAGTAGGGAACAGACCCAGCTATGTCTAACAACTCTTAGAAAGGCTGGGTGGCTCCCTATTGATCTCTGAATCACTGCCTCATTATCAGCTCAGCTGAAGAAACTTAGCCATAAAACAAAGGAAACTGATCTTATTTATAACCACTCCTTAAATATTACTCTACAAGCATGTTACAGTTTTCTCGCCATATTGTAAAATTTGACTCTTAATCGGAATAATTTTGTTTAAGAGTTTGATATAGGTTCAGTGGGGCCAGTTAAATAGTGACTTGAAAATATTTGTTATTTATTCACAGAGAAGTGTATCCCTTTATTGTATTTCCTTGCTGGAATGACACTAGTAGTTTGAGGAACAATTCTGTAGTGGAACCTCATGATGAAAGGTTTACTTTAAGATCTAAAGATTCTATAATATAAATTTGAAGTAGCTTCATTTTAAGTTAGCCTGTTGTGAATCAATGTGTGATTTCCTGATCAAAACAGAGATTTATTCTCAGTTAGTTAGAAACTGCAGAATCTATCAATAATTAGTAGCCAAGATCATTACAGGTTATGGCACATGTCACACAGAACCTTCTGGACAGGCAGAGTCACTCTGCTCTTTTTCCTGGGCTTCTAAGGAGGGAACATCTAACATTCAAGTAACTGCATGGCTTTATAAACTGCACACACTGGGAACCTAACTTAGATGAGTCCAGTGACACAGAGAAAGACAGAGCCTTGGGAGTCAGAGAAACCTAATTTCCAGTCTGAGTTCCTGAGGGGTTATGTGACGCTATTTTTTTAAATTTTTTGAGACAGGGTCTCACTTTGTAGCCCAGGCTGGCCTTGAACTGGCAGTGATCCTCCTGCCTCAGTCTCCCAAGTGCTAAGATTACAGGCAGTGCCCAGCCAGTATATATTTCTTAGCATTCTTGAGCCTGGTTTTCTCATATTGCCAGAACCAGGATAACACCACTTCACCCCTGAAAGTGGCATTAGGATTACCCCAATTTTTATATCTCCCACTGGGGATGGGAAGCCTCACGGACATCAGGGTGCCAGAGCCCCGTGTGAAGTTGGTCTGCCACAGAGCCCTGAGGGCTGGGGCCAGTGGCCCGAGTGCGGAGCGGTCCGCTCAGGGCAGGGCCAGCCTGGACTTCAGAGAGGAGAGAGCTCAGGGCCAGCAAGCTGCGCCTGCGCCGCAGAGACGGGTGCCTCTCAGGGATGTGAGGGGAGGAAAGGGAG
Source organism: Chinchilla lanigera (assembly GCF_000276665.1). Lineage (NCBI taxonomy): Eukaryota > Metazoa > Chordata > Mammalia > Rodentia > Chinchillidae > Chinchilla > Chinchilla lanigera. Next base: position 3,503,576 of record NW_004955402.1, on the reverse strand, counting down.
CGGCAGATGAGCACGGAGGGCTATGAGGACAGAGCAGGCGCTGACGGGGAGGAGAAGGCGTCGCAGTCAGAGCAGGACAAGGAAGCGCTGAGGAGCCAGGGAGGCAGCGTCTTGCACCGTCTGACAGGGAGCCCCAACTGGGGGCTCGGGGAGAGAGCGGGGCAGGGAGCTCCCCCAGGGGCAGAGCACCGGGAGAGAGTCCTGGCCCTGGGGACCCGCGGGAGAGGCGGGCAGAGGGCAGGCTGAGGCTGTGGTCCTTTCCCGGCCCAGCTGCGACATTGTGGGGTTCAGAGCCCCAGGAAAGAGTCTCCCCTGTGCCAAGCGCTGGGTTTCCTTAGAACCAGGAAAAGAGAAGTCAGAAACACCTGGCCCTGTGTAGCATGTAGAAACAAACCCTGACTCATCCAAGAAGTTTGTGAGAATGGCATTGCTTAAAGTATTGCTAAAGGAGTGCTGAGAAATGAAGAGGTGTTGTGGACGTGTTCCAACTCCCCACGAGGACCATGACTCCTGTGGCCTGCAAACAGATTAGTAAAATAAAAATGCCTCTGTGTTTAGCTTAACACATTCACACCATAAGTGCTGTGGGGTGGTGGAAGGAGTCTGAGAGAAAAAATGATATTATAACAGTAGCTCATATTTGTGTGGTGCCTTTCAATTTTCAGTTTTTGTATCTATTATGTCATTTCCTATCTAAAAGAACCCTGAGAGTCTCATTTATTTTATTTACAGGCCTTCATTTAGGAAAAAAATGCAGAATGAGAATAAACGATGAAAAATGCATTTGAGATATGAAAATAATTTAAAGTATATAAAGTTACATATACAAGTCAGGCAGAGTGGTGCACACCTGTAATCCCAGCACTTGGGAGGCTGAGGCAGGAGGATCACTGTGAATTGGAGGCTAGCCTGGACTACAAAATGAGTTCAATACCAACCTGAACTGCATAATGAAACCCTGTCTCAAGAAGACCAAAAAAATTTTTAAAAAATGCACATAGAGAATGATTTCAATGATGGATTTAAAGTAAACTGTAAACTGGGAAAAAAAATTAAGCCAACATAGTAATTTTTCTGGAAAAAAATAAAGGAAAGCTACGACATTAGAAGTTGAAGCAAAATTTAGCAAGGATACTGGTGATTTATTGGAAATACCTAACTGTAGGAGTCTTTCTATGTCCCGCTTTCTACGAGCAGTGGACTTGCAGCGTCACAGTCCCTCTTGGCATCTGTCCCCTTACCCACTGGCCCCTTTGCCGCAGCGCTGCAGAGATGACCCTGCCGCAGAGGCTGCACCTGCAGGCCGAGCACACACAGATGTCCTCGAATTCAGAAGCCACATATGCAGGGCTCCTCTCGGCCTCGGACAGGGCCAGCCACTTCTTAGCTGGGGCCGGGCGGACCCAGCTTTCATCACCCGCCTCCGTGGACTGCCTCCTCCTGCGGGCCACACTTGTCTCTGAAAAGATAAATGCCAGAGACTGGAGCTCCAGATTACACGAAAACCCCGCAGTGTCGTGTGCAGTAGGCACCGTCCACCCCACGTGCCTGTGCCCAAGTGAGGGCAGGGAGGCCTGGCGGATGCCCGCAGAGCAGCCCCCGCCCCAGGAGCCATTGTCAGGTGCAGAGAGGGGGACACGAGGGCCGCTCTCCTTGCCCACAGGCGCTCGGGAAGGTTGCAGGCTGCTGTTTCCCCTGCATATCTGCACGGTCTGCCTCTCCGCAAATGTGAACAGTAGAATGATCTAGAAATAGCTTCAGTTAAGAACCCAAAGATCCAGCAAGTTGCCAATGGCTTGCATTTGCCAGGGTGGTGTCTTGGTGATGAATCTCTAAACCACTTGCCCTCCTCGCTGTTAGGAACCTCTGTATCCTCGGACTCGCCACTGTTGCTTCTGGGGAGTTGTAGGGATGAGTTTTCAAGAAGTTCCAGAAAGATGGAGAGCCTTTGCGAGAGATGGTGGAAATTTTGACAAAGACTGAGTGATTGTAGGTGCCTCGTGTTCACCTTTTGAAAGCGTTAAAATCCAGTGTCCGTGTGAGTACCGACTGCAGGTTCTCAGAGGCTGACAGAGTCTTGCAGGGGACAGGTAGTGACAGTTCCCCTGTGTGGCCTTGGGGCCCTGACTTGCAGAGTTGCTTTCCACCTGTCATAGCACCACCTGACCCTGTTTTATTTGATGGGAGGGGACATGCTGTGTAATGAACACTACTTCCCAGCGTTCTCTCCTGCAGAGCATTTCGTCAGCCAGCTCTTACTTATACGCAGCATGGTTCATTAGGCGAACACTAACATCCACCAGAATGCTAATGCATTTCTTGTCTCATCTAAAACCATTTTGCTAGCTGTATTATTACCTTGTGTTGGGGATGCTCACCTGCACTGGATTTTCAGCCGCTTAAATTGGTGTTAAATCCTGCAAGTTGTTAGGTAGAAGAAAAAGCCTGGTGAGTGGCGTTAGCTTTCCCGTGTTCACCGTGAGCTTCCGTGCTGAGCCCCCTCTGCACAGTCTAGCTCTTGCCCCTCTGCTTCCCTGGGAAGTGTTTCCTCACCCAGGAGCGGTGAGAGGTCTCCTCTTCCCAAGACATGCTGAGGGCCTCTCCGGATACTGGGATCTAGGTAGAACCCTCGCCCTTCATGGCACTGCCAAGCCCTCAGGAGGTGCAGGGTCGGCAGCCGGCCGCTGTTCCTTCCTTCTCATTTGTTCCCCAGATCCCTACCCAGGACTGCGCTCTCCAGCACTCTTGCTGGCACTGTGGCCAGTACTGTCCAGAAGCAGCCAGAGAGCCATACCAGCCGCTGTGAGAAGCAGGGAACCTCTGTAGGACCCAGGGAGGTTGTCCTGAGACTGTGATAGGGGAGCTGAGCCCCACGGGGAGGTAAGAAGCCACCAGGCGGGGGGCTGCGGGTGTGGAGGCCCCTCAGGGAGAAGAGTCAGTGCTTTGTAGAAATGTCGGAGATAATAGAGAGTTAAAGAGAAGTAAACAGTGGTCGCCCTGCTTAATAAGATTGAAAACACACATGAGGCTTTGGCCACCAATCAGGAGCATTAATTAGATTTATGGAGTCAATGTGGAAAGTGGCTTTTCCTAGGCTAAATGTTAGGGAAAATGTATGGTAAATGTGATGGAAAATGCAGAAGGGCCAGGAAATGGCTTTCATAATTTCTTTCTGAATATCACTCAGCTCCTGCAGGCTAATTCATTGTGCAGGAAATGTTCACTGAAGGGAGCCCATCCTTTGCCTGCCAGCAGGAGTAATTATCACCTGAAAACTTCCACAGGTGGGAAGCGAAAGACCCAAGACTTTTGGTTAAGCAGGTGGGCATGTCACGAACAAGGAGTTGTAAATTTACATTTTTGTCCCTAAATAAGTGAAGTCCCATCGTCCTTCCTTAGAGCGCAGAAACATGAGAGGATGCCCCACCTTTACTCGTGAATCCCTCGGCTGTTTCTCCAGTGAGGAGAAGAATTCCCACAGATTCCTTCACGTGGGCCCGCCACATGAGGAGTCGCTCTGCTTCCGACTGGGCCTCCTCTGAGCGCCTGGCCGCAGTGTGGAAGCTCAGACTGTGTGCTCCAGAGCCTTCGGTTGCATGTTTTTGTAACTGATGCTGCAGAAAGCCTGACTCTGGACTCGGGTGGCTGTAGACACTCAGAGCTGAGAGCGTGCTGGGTGCTTCCGGGCCATCTTGTGTGTTTTGCACTTGATGCTCGCTTCATGGAATCCTCTCTTTTATTTTTTTAATAAAAGTGATGGATATAGAAGAGTGTTTACTGCGGCAACAATAGGACTGGGCTTGCGTGTGAGGTTGGTCCCTGGATGGAGACACGAGGAAGCCAGTGGGCTTTCGGCTGGGAGGCAGCGCCACCCACGTTCTCTCCAAATGACCGGTTCCATTTAGGAGAAGCGGCGTCTGGTCCCTGAGACGCAGCTGTTGACACAGCTGGATCGCTTAGGAGCATCACACCTGACGCGGGCTTGGGGGTCGTGTCACTTGCTACTCGTGTCACCTCGGATCACCTGAAACCTCAGAATCCGTTTCTTCTTTGGTAAAGTTGCCTGCAGAGACATCTGCCCTTCCTAGGGCATTGTCAGGAGCAGTGATAAGAGGTGGAAATTCTTTGCAGGCCCAAGTGCTGGAAGAAAACTAACACATACCACGATTTGCCTGGAAAACGTGTTAACTAGACCGCTGTTTGGTGCTTACCTCCTTTATTCCATGATTTTAGTGATACACCTAAAATTCCTCATCACTGCTGCCCTTTCACCTCTGCCGGTGCCAGGACGTTCTTTTATTCTGTGAACTCCTCACAGTTCTAGAAGGCATCCTGTGTGGTCCCATCACCCACAGCAGGAGGCACATCTTGGCTGGGATAGTGACAAGGGCAGCTCTTCTCGGGGAAGGAAGATGCTACAATTCTACCTGCATCTTAGAACATTTTCTGGGTCCAGTGTAATATTCCTGAACCTCAGCCTTGTCCTCCTGAGAAGCTTGTAAAAGAGAAATAATAATTAGAGTTAAAGAGAAACAGGACTCAGGAGGGTCAGCTGGAATGAGGTGTGGCGGGCCAGGCTCACTGCCTTATTGGACACCAGCAGCCCCTCTTGACAGCCGCAGGAACTGAGATGCAGGGCCGTCACCAGCCTGCCTGCTCCCACCCAAAGCCTCGAGCTTTTGAACAGTGTGAGCCCTGTGGGCAGATCCTCAGGCCCCCGCAAGCCTGGACCCTTCCTCCTCTGGGAGCTGACATCTCCTCCTCTCCAGTCCCCTCCCCTGGGTCCCAAGACATCGCCCCTGCCGAGTCTTTGGAACCAAGACAGTGACATCTCCCTTCGCAGACACAGGGCTCTTCTGCAAACTAATAGTCTTTCCACTGTTTTCTCTACTAGTAAGAACATATATCTTTGTTTCTAGATTACAACCACAGAATCTGTAGAAATTATCCCTGTTGCTTAACGCTCAGAAACTGTTGTATTTTTCTTCTTATTTCCTCTGTTTTGGGGGCTATAGGGGTGGGGTAGAACCAAGCTCTGTCACACGCTCCGAAGTGTTTAGCCAAGTGGTTTTGAGAATGTAAAGGATTTAGATTAAACAGAATTTGAGAACTTAAACAAAATCATTTTAGAGAATTGAATTATTTTAATCAGACTAATCAGTCCTTTGTTGTTGGAATGGATGTTCTTTTTCCTTTGACCGTTTTTAATTGTCTCCAGACAGGCTAGGCGGAAAATACTAGTTCATTGGAGATGCTTTTCAGTAGCCTTTTAGCCACTCCTGTTTGCGTATTGAAAACCTGTCCATCACCTTGGGAGCACCTTAAACCATGTAGGCTTGCAAAAGTTTCTACTCCTTGCTAAAATTGTTTCAGAAACAGTGCTCTGCCTTCCCAGCCTTAATAACTTCCTTTTTCCACTGGGGTACGCATATAAAGATCAAAATGTCATTGTGTGGGGAAACCTCAATTTTTATCTCCCAGCATGAACGATTATTTGGTATTGCTCAGTGGCCACAGTGTGTGTTAATAGAAAGTGTTGAATCCCTAAGCACCGCAACCTTCTCTGCCGAGTCTAGGTGACTTTTACTGTATTAAAAAATAAGACTCTAGATTCTTCTACTGCCAGGAAACAAAGATCACTTTTATTACTATTGTTTCTTGGATGACAATGTCAGTCATCGCTTTGAAAAATTCATTTTGAAAATGAAGAGTTTTCATCAAGAACCCATGGAAAGAAGCTCTAAAAATGGCAGGGGAGAGATAATAATAATAGAGTAGACATTTATGCAATAAAACTTAATGTAACTTTGCCCAAACTCCATTTCAGACTTGCTTTTGTGCATAAAAATATGCTGCCCTCTTCTCCCCCTATGTTTTAAGTTTTCCTTTCTTCCACATAGTCTCAGTAGCAGGCCAGGGCTCACGCTTGTTCAAAGGCCCCCAGCCCGTGTAGTAGCTCAAAGGCCCTGTCCTGCCGGGCAGTGGCCCAAGCCCGTGTTCAGAGGGGGACAGGGCCTCTGGGAGGATGGGATGCTCTTGGCCAAATGCCATCACCCCAAGCCAACAGAGCACTCACTGTACTCTGCCTGGACCTGGCTGATGAAATAGATCTGCAGCGCAGTACTCACATGAGGGTCCGGAACCCAGGGTACAAACAGGTGGAAACTGTAGTGGGACAGAGGCAGGGGTAACAAAGTCACCACCGAGGCTGGGTGCTTCTTCTGTCCCACCCTAGATGTCCGGCTGCTCCTCGCTCCAGGTGCTTTGGGAGTGAGCCAGACTCTGTACCCTACGGTGGAGTCCTGCCGGGAGCTGCTCGGCTTGTGGCTGAGCGAGGGGACTCTGGGCTCTAAGGCCAGGGCCTCTTTATGACTGACAGCGGGCTCTCCCAAGCCACTGGAGTCGGTGGAGAATATGTGAGCTCAGAATCTCTAAAGGCCTTGGTTTTTCTCTTTGTTGCTGTTGGGAGGTTTTTCTTGGTTTATTTTCTTTGAGACAGAGTCCTGCTATGCTGCACAGGCTGGTCTCAAACTCCTGTGCTCACATGCTCCTCCTGCCTCAGCCTCACGAGTAGCTGGGACTACAGGTGCCACTACACGTGGCTGGGTTGTATTGTTTCTAATTTGAGGAGAACATTGTGGAGAAACAACCTACAAGTGGCATCCACAGGTGACAGTGACCGGGGCTGAGCCCAGCCAGATGCCCTCAGTGACAGATGCTGCAAGACTTTAGTGTTTTCTTTTTTGTCTTTCTCTCATTAAAATTAAAACAGAGACTTTAGTGTAAAGATACACACACACACACACACACACACACACACCTGTAACTCGTGCCGTGCACGCTGTCCTCCTAGGTCCTTGTCACAGCAGCTGTTCTCCGTGGAGACCTCTGGATAGCAGCTTTAGACTGGGCATCTCAGGACCTGCACAGATCACACGTAGCTCCTCCGTATTCTTCCTCTGCGCCTGGCACGAGGCCAGACCCATGGTATACACTGTGGACAGAAAGGAGAGTAGAAACGGAGAGAAGCAGCACCCTTCGCCTTTGCCAGCACCACGTCCTCCCCGTCTGAGGCTGGGAGACCTGAGTAGCAGAGTGTGCGAGCCCCCTCATGGGCTGTGGGTGCCGGTCCCACCCAGCCTCCCTCAGCCCCCTGCCCTGTGGTGTACCTGTTCCTTTGTGGGTACCAGCTGTGTCAGTTGCACTGGCTGTAGCATTTTGGGATGGAGAGATTCTGAACTGGATGCAGCGCAGACACCAGGAATAGAATCAGAAGCTGCCTAGCCCTGAGGGCCTCTCGGAAATAGTTCAGATTTTGAATCTTGTCAGATTTGGGGGTATTTGAATGACTTTATTGCTTAAACATCCCTAGCCTGAAAATCAAAAATACTCCAACAATCAAAACTTTTTGCAAAGATTTTCCAATGAGGGATGCTCTCAACTTTTACATGGTGTGGCTTTGATAGGGTTCTCTTCCTATTTTTATTCAAATGACCAGAGCTGTTGAAGATAACATTCTATCACCATAGTAACTGACCTTGAATTATAATTTTTATAATCGTGTGTTTGTTGTGAAATTGTACGGATGAAACTATGACGAACCCGGCTGAAGTAGGCAGTGCAGAGCCCAGTGTCTCCGTCACTCCGAGCAGGAGAAATCACCCTTAAAGATGTTCCATCCAGCACTAATTTACTCAAAATGTGCTGCCTGCTAGGAAGATTAATGATAGGTGGCCTTTTACAGAGCTGCTCAGCCTGGGCCTAATGTGCTGGTTGTTTTTTTATTATCCCAAACCCCAATAACTAAGGGAGTTTTCACCATGCCCTTTGTTCACAATATGGGACTGTAATTGAGTTCAGATTTCTCACCCAACCTTTCAGTTGTAATTAATATTTTATTATAGCAGATTTTATCACTAACTAGCAGAGCAGCAGGCTACTGAACTTCATGCTAGTGTATGCATGTGTGTGCGTGCACATGCGCGCACACATACACACACACACACGCATACACACGGCGTTAGTAACTTACTGAAGCCAGGAAAGCTCCTTGTAATGGGTTATGGCTGGGAGAGCATAAAATATGCCTGTGTTGTCCTGCAGATATTCCACAGCAGTGTATGGCCAGCCTTGAGATCACAGCGGGAGAAAGAGAAATTACGCTGCTACCCTAGAATGCTCAGCCCCACAGGCCGGCTCGTGCTGCCTGGTGTGTGACAGTGTGCTGTCATCTGTGTGACACTCATTACCCGTGATCACCTATGATTGACGGTGCAGGACAGAGTGGGGTCGCGTCGTCAGCACCCACGTTCCCTTCCGGATCCCAAGGAGCCCCTGCCATGATGACAGCATGCCGGGTGCAGTCTGCTTCCTGATTTTCAGCCGATGATATACTTTTTTAAACTCAGTGCGATCTTAGCAGGTTCTTTGGAATATTTGGGTGTCATTTCAATAAATATGAACAGATTTAGGGGAGAGCCATGTCTGACTGAGGAGCAGGAAGGACGTACGCTGCTTGTGGGTTGCAGGGCAGTAACTGGGCCGGTGTGTCGTTTGCATGCAATATTTTCATTTTTTTCTCAACCCCTGCCTAAATTACTCATCAGAAAGATATCAGTACTGATCTCTTATATAGAAATATAAATTGTTCCAAGAATTTCAAATCAAGGCAAAAGTCACTAATAGGAGCCGTAAAAGGAACTCTCTTGTAAGCCCCTAAAGTGATCAGAAATGCCCATTTTAGAGGATCAGTTGGCAAAGCCATGATGAAAGGATGATTACATCTCTTCCTCTGCTGTCTTCCTTAGGCCTCATCCTGTTCGCCAGTTGTGCAACCTTCTACTATTTTATTCTGATAAGAAATAAAATAAATGGGTAAGAAAAATGAACTTAATGATGAAGGGTTTCATCTTGAAATGAATTAGGACAAAAAAAATTTAAGTCAGTTTCACATCTGCGGGCTTCTTCCCAGAGACCTCAGAGTTGGGGAGAAACTGAAAACATTTAATCACATTTGAACTTTCAAGTTTAAAAAAGGACATGAAAGATATTCGGATGTTCCTTTCTAGGTTATACTTCATGTGCTATTCTATATAAATGTAGATTTCTTATTCTCCTTGTAAAGGCCTTAGAATTTTGTTGTAGAGAAGCCTAGCATAAATTAAACTTTAAATTAAATTTCATTCTGTCAGAAAGTTCTGATATAGTGATGTCACACTTTTGGCAGATTCATCTCAGCTCTGAGTTGCACTTTAATATTGCAAATGCCATAGGAAGATTTTTATGTTGCTTTATATTCCAGAACAGTGATAGAACAGGGCTAGGCATGGTGCAATTTTAATAAACAAAGGAGCCTGACTAATACATTAGAAGGATAATAGAATTTGAATTCAGCTCGCTAGGCTAGACCCTTCTGATGGGCTTCCTATCCTTGGGCATTTGCTTTCTTTAATCTTTTTGGAAAAACCATTCAGTGAGCTTTTCAAAGCTAGTTTGGAGGTTATGATTGTGGATGGAATGGTTGTATGAAATTCATTAGTGGTATGACGTCATGTGCGTAGATGAAAACCATACGCTTCTGCCCGGTATCATAGCCTAGGCACTAATAACACGTTGATTTCCACTGGGGCAACGGCAGTGGATGGCCCGTGGGCAGGAAGAGGATTTAGCTATTTTTCATTAGCACTTGGACTTTGATAAAGGGGAATAGAAAAGAGCTGCTTGACCTTTGAGTGCTTAAATTATTAAAGAGCAAATAGATTTGAGGTCTGGATGCTTGCAAATCTAATTTGTCTTGTGGAGCAAGGATGAAAAGACATTTGCGGTTGGAAATGGCTCCAGTCAACGTAGTTCTGTCTTTAATATATCTGAAGATGAGTAGATGGTAGCCATTTAAAAAGTAATATGTCTGGAGTCGGGTGTATAATGCAACTAATGCTAGCTGACTGCAAGGGAGGCCCATTAAATGATCGTTTAATTCTCACATTTTCACTCAATCCTCATTAAATTGCTGCTTGGGCCAAAATTATTTTTTCATCTGGATGGTATTTAAGTTACAAGACACAAAATTCTGTTTCATTAGGGGTTAGCTTTTAGGGAACAATATATTGTTTGAGTTAAAGTAGAGCAGAGCTTGGCACATAGAGGGGCTCAGCATTTGCTGAGTCAAGCATGTGGCATGTACATGTAATCCCAGCAACTTGGGAGGCTGAAGCAGGAGGATCACAAGTTTGAGGCCAGCCTGGGTAACTTAGTAAGACCCTGTCTCAAGCACGAGTGAAAGTGTTGGGGATGTGGCCCAGTTGTAGAGTGCTTGCCTGGAATGTGTGAGGCCCAGGTTTAATCTCTACCACTGTGAAACAAAAGAGCCATTGTTTGAGCTAATAAATGGTGAACACACGCATCACACACTCTGAAAAGCTGCAGAGAAGGGAACAGGACAGGGCCGAGGGGACAGACACGGTTAGTTCCCTCCAATTTCATCACTGAATTGAGAGTTATCCTGGGTAGACGTAAGTGCTGACCAGCTGTCTTACCACAAAACGCGCTCCCTGATAATTTCCTCCTCTTTAGCTTTTAAGGATTCGGGAAATGAATACAAAATAAACCTGAGATCAAGTTTAGTACAGCAAAGCACATTGGTGAATTTCGGTGAGTTTTGTCCTTACACGTACAATACGTCGTCTCCCTCCGAAGAAAATCGAAATGGCTTCTGGATTATATTTTGCCTTTAAAACTGTGCCTCATAGCCCACTCCATTCTAAGTGTCAAGAAAGTGATTTCAAGAGCTTGGTCTCACCCCTGCCGGTGTCCTTTTTAATGGAGTCCAGGGTTAAGGTCCTGCCCTCCTGTCCTCTGCAGCTGGACTGAGTCAAGTGGCATACAGCCTTTTACTTGGACCTTGACCTGTGCTCCTGCCCTTGTGTGTCCCAGTAAAGAGCACCGCCCCAGCCCCTGCCCTTCCCAAGACCCCCAGGATGCCTGAAGCCGCGAACAGTGCAGAAGCCTGCGTGGACCCTGCTTCTTCCAGCACACATGACCCTGCGGCAAAGCTTCGTTTATAAGTCAGGCACCGTAAGAGACGGTCAGCAGTAGCTCATGCGGCTAGCACAGCAATAACAGTACAGTGTCATAAAAGTGATATGAATGCGGTGTCTAGCTTGTAAAAATCAAAATGAATGTTACTGTTTCACATGGCAGTTGATGGAGGGTAGCAGCACAGGAAGTGAATCTGTGGATGGGGCTACTTACTGTCCTCATCGTTGGTCAGGCCACTCCAAAATTTAGCAGTATAAAATGGCCAATGGATGTCACAGGCCAGCAGAGCGCTGGCAGGCAGCTTCTGCTTCAGGTGTGTAGGGACCGCAGGCAGGGGAAGGCTCAGCCGTGTGACGTTCTGCGGTGGCTCACACACGTGGTCCTCCACGCTGTGGGCAGAGCGCCGGCCTGTGCCCTTGAGTGCATACCAGGTTCAAGATCGTGGGACCACATCTTTGGTGATGGGCTCCCGGCATTACCTGCGGTGTCCCTTCTGCCATGCTGCTGGTGGCATATGTGTCATTACACATAGCCAACCCAGCACTTTGATGGGAGAAGCATCAAGGGCCTTGCAGATAGATATGTTTCAAAATCACAACATCTGACTGGGCTTATAAGATGTCAGGGAGGACAGGAGAAGAGTCAAAGTCTGCTTGACCTCCTGTATGTCCCTCTGAGCTGGCTTTGGAGAAAGTCTTTAAATATAACCTGTTCTGCAGGAAGAAATCCGCCCCACCGCATTGAGGACCTTGCATGACTGCTCCCCCAACAGAAAGTGCCTGGGATTAGGGAAGAAGAGCTTGTCTCCCTTCTCTTTATTGAACAACACATTGCCTTTTGTCACAAATGTGCAATTAATTCTCTGCAAGATCGTCTTCAGTTGTATGAGTAAAGAGCATCGTTTTAGTGTCCAGTTTATAAACATTTGTCACACACTTTTTTTGAGTATGGTGAATTTTGTTCCTCTCAAAAAACAGTGCTACTTGGCCAAAGATGCTGCGGGAGAGTGTAAGCACCGCCTCTTGCCGGGAGCCAGGATCAAGTGGCAATCTGCCATGCACCTCGGCGCATCCCATATGCACCTACCTGTGCCTGTGATGCTGTCCAGCGTGTTCTCTATCTCACACGTGCTGTAGCAGATCAGCTCTGTTATCCAAACATACCATTGATGATCCTCTCTCTTTTTTCCAGTGTCTACCAAATAGTCGTTGAGGAAGAACGTCCTCGAAGAACTAAAAAGACAACAGAGATCTTAAAGTGCTACCCGATACCAATCCACTTCCAGAATGCATCTCTGCTGAACTCTCAGTACTATTTTGCCGCCGAGTTTCCGGCCGACAGCATCCAGGCTGCCCAGCCTTTCACTATCGGTGATAACAAGACCTACAATGGATACTGGAACACCCCCCTGCTCCCCCATAAAAGCTACAGAATTTACTTCCAAGCTGCTAGTAGAGCCAATGGGGTACGTTTTATAGATGACCGCTGACTGCAGGTATTTTGAGTTATTAAGGCAAGTGTAGCTTAAATAAGATAGTAGTAAATGGATGAAGTCAGGCCTTTGTGTGCTTTTACTCAGGCAAATGGGTTTCTTCTCCTTGTGAAATTATTTTCATGTAGAGAAACTTACGGCAAGAAATGAGAATATTCATCGTGTTTTAGAGGAGTTGGAAAAATATATCAGCATGATGGCTTTTATTTTCAGATTTTCTTATTACCAAAAGTTGGCTAGTCATTCTGCTTAGCTTACTAATTCTACGGGAAAACAGCACAGCTATGACACATATATTCAGCTCATTTAAAATTTTGTGAGATCCACAACATCTGTCTTTTAAGCATATTCTGTGCCATTTCTTTAGCTCCAAAGAGTTTATGCCTCCTATAGCTGCAACTAAATTAGGTATTTTTTTCTTTTCTAAGAGAAAACAACTTTAGAAAGATCAGATGGAAACAAAGTAAAATTCTCACGGAGTCGTTTCTGAAATGTTCCCCCTTTCCTGTTCACACCAACGCGGAACTCTGATAGGAACTCCAAACCACCTCAGGGGGAAGGAAGCGTTTCCGAGTTCCACCCTGGCTCCTTCCTAGCGCAGTCCTAGGTGTCCACCTGACTTTTGCCAGGGAGAGGAGGGCAAGTCTGGGGTCATACGTGTGTCTGGAGCAGGAACCCGGCTCCACCAGGCAGGGACACAGGCGTCCAGCTCTTCGTTCCTTATCGGTTCAGGGTTACCCAGAGCTCTGTGAAGGGCACCGGGAAATGTGTCTGAGCATGGCTCCAGAGTAATCAGTGGTGATAAAGCCTCACTTGGAACAGTGAGATCTTCCCTATCCAGTTAACTGCAGATTTCTCTGTTGTTTTTAATAAAACGTGAGTCGTAACTCCTCCCCTTTTTATTTCTTACAGGAAACCAAAATCGACTGTGTTCGCGTAGCCACAAAAGGTAGGTTGAAACTATGGGTTGATTTCCTGATTATGTCTTTTAAAACTTACTTTAGACTGTTTTAAAATGGCTTGAAATGTAATTCCATTGAAAAGTGAATGTTTATACCTGTGTATTACATATATATATATATGTATATATGCATGAATGTACATATATCTAAGTGTCAGGACATCATGGCAGTTAGTCTTGACTCTTTCCTGTCGACACTTCTTGCTATGTTCAAAGCAGTTTCCCCATGGACTTTAAATTTTTTTAATGTTAATTTTTACAAGATGCCTTTATACGTGTTTTAGATCATAGTGTTCCATACCTGATAAAAGGATATGTAGTGAATCTTCATATAAAAGGGGTAGTTAAAATATTACTGCCATCCTTTTTAATTTATTTTTTTGAGATAAGATCACGTTCTGTTGCCAAGGCTGGCCCCAAACTCCTGAGCCCAAGAGATCCTCCCAGCTCAGCCTCACGCGTAGCTGGGGCTCTGGGTATGCACTGCTGGGCCTCACCCCCCGCCCCCCACCACACACACACACTCTGCAGCAGCGATCTGGTCAGGACGGCACTAGAGGGTCAGGTCTGTGTGGCTCCCCCGCTCACGATGCTTGGCTCCAGATCACTCCTTAGGGAACTTGTTCCTCCTGCCTGGATGCACACCACCGAGGAAGAGCTGTGCAAGTGGGTGGGTGACACACCTTGCTCTCCCACGCAGCACCCCTAAAGAAGGTGCTGCTGAGTATGCTCATGTGTGAGCAACACTGTCCCATTAACCTCACAGCACTGCCTCACCCGTCACACACAGAAGTGTAGGAGACAGTGCTTTGAGAAACTCCGAATGCTGTCTTAAAATGAGGCATTATAAATGAACTGGCAGTTAAATACGTCACGCAGGCCACCAAACATGCGTGGCTTTGTGTGATTTAATTGAGAAGGGATGGGAAGGTCACCCTGGATGAGTTCTATGGGCGAGAACTATCTTCACGGTTGTTTACCTTTCAGGCAACAATTTGAACTGCCAAGGTTCTACACGAACATTTTCAGAATCCTCATTGCATTATTTCATGAAGATGCGTGACTTTTAAACTTAGTGGTAGCTTAGCAAATATTTCTTGGTTGCATAATATGGGGTAGGCATGGGTGAGGCAAACACTTCATTTCTGTTTGTCCACGTGGGGTTATAGTTCTTTTCCTGAGTATCTATTTATGCAGCTTTTAAGACACTCTCTATATCTTGTTGGACCTGATAAAGAGCCTCTATTGGGGCAATAAATTAACAGTAAGTGAAATGGTAGCTGTCAAGGTGTTTCCTCAACGGCCATATGCTAGCAGCTGCTAGTGGTTACAGTACCAGAGAGTCCTGGAACTGGGTTCCATCCTGGTTCTCGCTTGTGGCTCTGATCCAGAACAGGGCTCTGGAAGTACTGCCTTATAACGTCCCTCTGACCCTTACAGTCTGAAAAAGTGAATCTAGTCCCAAGGTGCCTAATTTATAATGCCTTATGTTTAACATCACAGCTGAAAGTTTGAAAATCACTTTATTTCATGCGTTCACATTTACGTCTCCACTCTAACTGTGAAAAAGGAGACAGATACCGCTACTCTCATTTTTCACAGGAGGACGTGTGTGTTGTTGGAGAGCACTGGCCTCGCAGCTCCCTCAGCTAGTAATCTGGGGGCCCAGACTCGACCCGCAGCACTGGCACTGCTCCCCGGGGTTTCCCGCCCGTGTCTGGTGGCTTCTCACCCTGAAGGAACTCTAGCCCGGTGGGCTGTGTGGCATGAGCATCTGAACTCCCTGTATTGGAGCTGAGTCACTGCCCAGCTCACTGTACAGACAATGAAAGATCTGTCATCATGCTATTTACATAGTTAAATTATTGTAGAAATAACTCATCAGTAAGTATGGGAACCTGACAAGTTTGCTGTTTTCACAACAGATTGAATTAGATAGCGATTTGGGCCATTTTCTCCCATCAGCTAGATTTCATCAATATCGTAATTTGTTTTTCAATCCACCAAAGGCTGATTAGGCAGTCGGATGACCCAAGTGACTAGATACTCCCCACTCATCTTCTCTGAGTCATTTGCAACCGTTTACACAGCAGCAAACTCTATCCAAATAACCCCTTCCGGGGAAAGAGGAAAACACATTTTAATATTCATTGCCTAACACTGTCGTTTCTGTTTCATAAAATCATAGTATAGTGAGAAACCAGGGGGGAGCCTGGCCCCCCAGGCAGAGTGGCGCTGTTGTGTGATTTTGTGATGGTCTGCGTGGACAGATCCAGCCACTCCCCTCACAGCATGGCAGAATGTTCCACTGCCCTTATAATGAGAAACGCTTCCCTTCGGTATCCTAAAAATTCTTTTTTCAGCACAGGAAGCCATCCCATCTCGACTACTTGTTTAGTACTGCGAAATAGGTATATTTAACAACTCTGTTAGTACTGTGTAATAAAGAAGCTGGAAATGTAGGCATTCAAACATCCTGAGTGTGCTTTGCCACCTATTTCTGACAGCATAGTGGCTTAATCAAGTTCTCAGGGACTAAACCGCTTTCCTGAGCAGCCTTCTGAGTTTACAGAGATTTCAGCATTCTCGTGAAACAACTATTGACAAGTATCTCTTAGGGGAGTATGGAGGTGGATGTGTTTCCACAAAGAGTAGTTTGTAATTTCAAGTGTGGATATGTCTCTTAAAAATCTAGTTTGTACTATTTATACATTTAATGTTGTGATTATCTTAAACATATTCCAAAGATACATTTTGACACTCATCATCTCAAATATGAAACCTCATAAAAATTATACACAGGAAAAAAACCTAAGGTATGTTATTACATATCTTCATGTTTGCAGGATTGCCTATATTTTTATGTATCCTCTAATTTCTCCCTCTAAGTGATTTCTCCATAGCTGCACGTGTGACTGTAGTCTCATTGACGAGTATAGATGAACTGCTCACAGAATGCTCTCTCTTGAGTGAGAAAACAAGGATGTCATGCTATAGGGTACGTGTGATGTTTGGACGTCCCCTTCTCAACTCAAAGGCTTCCTTTTATCTATAGCATACAGGGAGTAGGAGAGCTTTTAGTAATTTTTAAGTTCTCAAAATTTTTAATTTTTTTCAATCATATCCATCATTTTTATATATGGGTTCTTTTCGTGACCATTTGGTCCGGCTGTATGTTAGTAATTAGTGTGTTTTCTTTAACTTTTATGTTCATTACAGTAACTGTCAAGGTTAGAAACTTCTGCCAGTTTTGAAAGACTTTATGGATGACCAATTCGAAACTGTCAGGACAAACTTAAAAATCAAAGTATGTCTTGTTAGCAAATTAGATCTCGTATCAAATGAGCTATATCCATTCTAATTGATAGTTTATACACATAAATTCAGTTTATACACATACATTAATCTCTCATAAGGTAATATTTTCTTTAATATGTCATTCATGTCTCTTCCTAACAGTATAACCATGGGGAGATTTCCTGTTACTCATTTGTTTTTTAAAATTATTGGAATGCCTTCCAAGTACAAATGCATAGATATTTCATCTTTTGAAGCTCTTGAGTTCCTAAGTTTTGGGACTTTCATGTTTGTTGATTTTCGTATATAGAGGATTGTAGCTGTTTATTTGTTCCTTTCCTTGCTACAATTTGGCCCACAGCAGTATAGCTAGAAGTATCTACGTGCAAACACTAGTTTAATTCTCCCCAAAACTATCAGAGAAGTCAGAATTTAAACCTTAAACAAGAAGAAAAGAACTATTCCACTGTTATGTTTATAAAGGGGATTTTCTATGAAAAGTGCTTTGCTGTTTGTAATGTTAGTATTTTGTTGAACTCAGATTTGCACTGAACGTGAATATGCTTTGCTGGAAGACCTTGAGGAAACTTTGAAGGATTTCTATTGTCCTGATATAATTTCTAACTATATTCAGAAATTTGAATGTTTCTTTTTTTAATCACTAGGCTCTTGGAGAAGTTTCTCCAGCTTGTTTTTCTTTTCACTCTTTTGTTCAAGGAAATACCATCCTTTCTAGGCCATAATGTTACAGAATGAAAATGCTTTGATAAAAGAACCAAAAAGAATGTCTGCTGAGATGTAAACCTAATTAAGATTCCTTTTAATTGCACATATTGAATCCAGGAGAAAACAAATTGCATTGTGAGATCACTCATATATGCCAAGCTGTTATTGTTCAGGCTATGGATTTAGAAACAGGAATATATACATACAGTCTTCAGCATTTTGTAGGGAAAATATTGTCTTATTCTTGGTAATTCGTAACCTTCATAATGTACATCAGGAGTATACAAAGGCCCCCCAAAAGGGTCCCCAAAATAAGAAACCTAAGAGCCTGTGTTTCCCAAATTTATACAGCCCACTCCCATCTCTCACAGGACGCAGGGCTGGTAAAACACTGTTGGTAAATGCAGACCCATGGGTGCTAGGAGATCCAGACTTGCAACGGAAGAGGCCCAGCACAGAACCCAGGCTGGGAGCTCTTCCCTTCCCTGCTCACCTCTCTCCCCAAGACCCCAGATCAGGGCCACCACATGCTGTCTGTAAAGTACAGCATGGGAATCTGACTCTATTCTGCCCAATGTCATAGAGTTCTCTTTTACAGTGCTTTGTTCCTGATATTTTAAGGCAGGAGTCAGCAAACTTTTTGTGTCAAGGACCAGATAATAATTATTTTGAGTTGGGAATGCAGCTCAGTGGTTGAGCTCTTATCTAGCATACCAGTGCCTGAGCTCAATCCCCAGCACTGCAAATAAATAAAATGAATACAAACAAACGGTGTTTTAGGCTTGGAGCACCATGTGGTTTTTGTCACAACTACTGAGCTCTACCTTCCCCATTGTAAAGTACTTTCTAACATAAGCAAGTACCATCCTTGCACTAAAAACAATAGCTACAAGTGAACACCTCACAGGTTAGAACACAGATCATTGTATAAAGGTCTTTTCTGATGTAAGGACCTTTCACATGTGAGGCTTAGGCTCAGATTGTAGCTTGAGTCCTTTTTCATTTGTAAATGCCTGCTGCCCACGAGACCTGTTTTCATGTAACTTTTGTTCATATCTCTTACCTTCTTGGATAGTAGATAAGTGCTCTAATGTTTTAATAAGAAGGTGTTTTTCTCAAAAGTAAAGTAAGTCCAGTTTTCCTGTAAGTAATAGAAATGACATAAGCATATTAGCTGAACTACAGTATTCTATGAGCAACCAAACGTGTTACATGTATGGACCTTAGAATTAGTACCAACTTTGTCACAAGTCTTAGAAACAACATTTTACCATGTTCAACTTATTATATCCCAAACTGCAGAGTATCTCCTGTCTGCAAAATCATCATGGAGCTGTACTGGCAACTCTGTTCTCTGGCGTTTACCTCACTTTGCAAAACTGGGATGCTTTGGTTAATAACAGGCGAAAGACTGCTTACTGTTTTTTTTCTTTTTTTAATTTTAAAGAGAATTAAACAATAATAAAAATGAACAGAATTTCAAAACAAGATGTTATGAAATTAACAATGGTTATTATACTGCATTTTGCTATCTTCAAAGTACTTGCTCAGGTTACCAGATACAGGCATGTACAGTTGATCAAGCAATAAAAGCATTAACTGTTCTTTTCAGTAAACTAGTAGAAATTAGTAGTGCAATTATCTTAGCTATCTTGTGTGGCTATAGATATTTTTTTTCCTTTCTTCTTTTCTCTTTTCCCATTTTAAACTCATTTGCTGCAGTTGTCTCATTCTAAGGAGCAACACTGTTTGAGTGGAGCAGAGGGATATTTCAAAATATTATGCTGCAGCAGTTTTGGGTTTAATTGTCTGCAGATGGTAGATGATCTATTTTCCTTACTTGCTGCCACGTTTCGAATAGTACCCAGGCTGTTCCATGTAAATTAGTTATCTTTCATGTAAGCCTGTCCTTAATTTTTCAGTAATTTTTTTGCATCATTTTCCAGCTGTATCATGTTAGAACTGACATTTCAGTTTTCTATTTTTTTTTTCAATATCTGTGTGTCATGAATGTGAACCGCTTACTGCAAACAAAGCAAGATGCCCTGGTGGCCCTTTTCGAGCACTTTGCCCCTTCCTTTGGTCACAAGTTAACCACGACAGTGACAGCCAAGGCAATGCGTAGCTTCAGTTTTGCTTTCAACTGGCATTTTGAGATCCATTTTTTAATTCTCATCATGTGAAAATCTAAGGCCTTTAAGTGGAAGTCTGCATGAAATCTAGTTATTAGAGAAATCACTCTAATTAAAAAATTTTCGTGGAAGATGATAATGTTCCTCACGAAGGTAATTTGAGCAAGAAGAGAAAATATTGTGACCTAAGTGACATCACTTTAAATAACCTAATATATTTTCAAAGCCCAAAGTTTGGGTTCTCACAATTGGCTGTGAACCTCCCATCACCACGTTCAATTCCAGCTAGAAGCAGTTTGAAGTCTGCTGCTGAACTTAGGGCTTACGTTTTTGGCTTTGTTTTACTTTTTTCCTTCTGTTGATCTACCCAAGGTCTCAGCCAAAGCTTGCAATGGTTTCAGAGGTAGAAATCCTCCTGCCTGAGTAGCACTTGTTTAAGAGAAAAGAGTTTGGAAAATTCAATGCCTTGCTATGTTTTCTTTTTCCTTTCTTTCTTTCTTTCTTTCTTTTTTTCTTTTTGTCATTGTCGGGGCAGAGTTGAGACAATTTGATATGCTGATGGGTTCTTCTTGCTAGCCTAGCTTCAGTCTGGCTTTTTTCTCCCTCATGCATGCTGACCTGGAAATCCTCCTTTGCCTTAGCTGCGATAATCCTGACTCAGCTTACAACACCTTACATTCGCATCGCCCCTGCTGCAGGCGACGGCCAACTAACAGGTCAGACATTCAAGTATAGACGAGTCATCTTGCCCATTCCCCGCTCATCTTCCTCAGCTTCGTTTGCCCTCTACATTGCCTCCTTTGCTTAAGGCCTGTTTACAATGTCTCTGACCCCGGGTACAGATCTGTGCTCGTATTCAACCACTATGCTTGGCCTCTTCTGTGTGCACATTGATACCCATGCATTCGATACGACTCCACTGCATGTTTTCATTGTGTGTTTGGTCTGTTGGTTTGTTCCTTTCTAGCCTAATGTGATACAGAAATGAAATTTGCTGGTCTGACAATAGCAATGACGTCAACCAACAGGGTTTCAAGCAAACTCAGAAGGATGTACAAATTTGTCGTTTTCCTGGTTAATCAAAAAAGGCATTGAGATTTGAGAATGAGAAAGACTTCCTGTTTAACTCACAGGTCTAGTTTGCATGTCCATCAGCAGTATGCAGTCATATCTGCCGGGATTATTAAATGAGGCCACCCCAGAGATACTCAGGATGTTGCTGTTTAGATGGCTTTTTGTGTACATACAGCTGTTGCAGAGCTGACTGCTTTCCTCGTAGAACGTTTCCGAGCAAATCCCGTATAGACAAGCAGCGCATCTGCAAGTCAAGGAACTGAGTAACTGAGGAATGTTCAGAAAGGTTGAAGGAC
Source organism: Chinchilla lanigera (assembly GCF_000276665.1). Taxonomy (NCBI): domain Eukaryota; kingdom Metazoa; phylum Chordata; class Mammalia; order Rodentia; family Chinchillidae; genus Chinchilla; species Chinchilla lanigera. The sequence goes on along the minus strand of NW_004955402.1, from coordinate 3,482,561 downwards.
TTAGCATATTGAGCTGAACTGAGTTTGTACCAAGAGAGGAGCTTGTCCACTCTACCTACTTCTAAAAATGCACAGGCATCTCTAATAATCCAGGTGGGAAGAGTCCAGTAAACCACTCCAGATCCTAGGTGAGTGGCTAGTGAGCTCCAGAAGACTTTACCCTGCCACAAAAGCAAGTCCTGGTCAAGCTTCCCATCAGGATTACACAGAGAGGACTTGGGGTCTGGTTTTGGAAGGATCTGCAGTCCTATAGTCCTATGGCAACGAGCATAGGTGTGACTCAAGTAATATAGGAAACACGAAGCTGCCTTCCATGTAATTCCACCCTGTATGAAAATAGGGAATACTCTCAAACGGTGAAGAAAATAGCAAAAGTTAACTCTAATAAGAAAGCACAAATGTTTAGGTTGCTCCTTGAACTTACTATTTTGGAAAATAGAGCAATCGAGACTTGGGAAAATTATAGATGGGTTTGATGAGGTAAAGAAATATAGAATGATTCTACTTCCCTTTCCTTTAGAATCCTATGCATATTTTCAGTTATCTCCTGTAGGGCCTTGAAGCTGTACCTTTACTGGTATTTCTGCCTGCTTTGCTTTCAGATTTCCTTAAAGCATATATTTCTTTAACTGACTGAAGTTTACTTGTTACAGCCTCTTCCTTGTCCTGACTTCCGATGTCTTCCTCCAGCAGTGAGAGCACTCGAGGGACAGTGCCTCTCTAGTAGAAGTGCTGCTCTCTGCAGCCCCACACTAAGGCCTGGGCCCCGGCTCTGGGCATAAGGTCACATGTCCATCTCAAGGGTCTCGTGGAACCCATCAGCTGACATACCCCATTCCCCCACTATGTCTGAGCTGATGCCAGTCTGGCCCTCAGATCATTAAAAATGCCATCCTAAAGCCTTAGTTAGGAGAAATATAGCTGACTAGGCCTCTCTTGGGCCTAGTCTTATGATCTGCTTTCATCAAATGAAGCATGGTATTTACTAGGCATGAAATAAGTGACGCTTCTGATATCACTCCCTCTAAAGCTTGTGTGATTAAGAAGCTACCTCAGAAAGTGTTCCCAAGGCTTTTGGACCTAGCACATGTTAGTTGGTGTGGGAATTGTGAAGGACGCACACGCAGCAGCGGCATGCAGCAGCCTCAGTCCTAAGGGCTGCAGCGTGTGCATCATTTACTCCATTTTATTAGGTATTAAAGTGATGGAGGGGCCAAGCAAGCCTTAGAATCCAGTAAAAACTACCCCTGTTCTTTCTTCCATATGTGCTTCCGGTTTTAATGCTAGGTCCTCATAGCTGAATTACATTCACAACACAGTGATACTTCTTCCGCATTTCCTATCTGCACCAGCCATCCAGTTTGATAGCAGGAGGACCGTGTCTTGATTTAGCTCACTGAGTCAGTCACTTCTGACGGATGTCGAGCCCCGCTCTGTACCACCTGCTGACCAACCATTCTTGTCCAGAGTCTTTCCTGACTGGAGGCACAGGCATCTTGGCCTCAGGCACCCTCACACTGGATGAGGAGTTTAAGGAACACTCCCAGGCGGAGCTCCTCAGAACTCTAGGCACAAGGACTGCTGTGAATGAAACCTGAGTGTCCTGCTCGTCCTTGAGCACAGCTAGAAGACAGCAGTTTTGTAACTGAGGGGGAAATACCAAGGTATTTCACAACTTAGGATGGTGGCTGAGCCCACTCTGCACTTACACACTGGGACCTGGTGCCATTTTGTTCACTAGGTAAATCCTGCCCCTGGAGGAGGCCAGTGGGGGTACAGCAGAGCGCATTCGAAGTGCCTTAGCTCTCCTGTTCCTCTGGCTCCAGACCGATACCTGCTCCTCCAAACCCCACCCCAGGTCCAGCTGCTCCTCCAAATCCCACTCCAGGCCCAGCTCCTGTGGGAAACATCATGAGGCCCCAGCCGTCGTGTGCTGGCCCCGCCTGTGCCAGGGTGGGCAGGGTGGCTATGCCTGGCCATGGCTGGGGCCTCCCCAGTCGTCTGTCACCCAGGAAAATAAGCTCTCTGGTGTCGACCCCGCTGCAGGACTGGGCCTGCCCCCATGCAGGTGCTCCTCGATGGACTTCATTAGGACAGTGGCCCAGCTCCAGGAGTTCTGAGGAGCTCCGCCTGGGAGTGTTCCTTAAACTGCTTGTCCTCATCAACAGTAAGATGAAGCTCATCACACCCAACACACACACACAAACACACAGGCAGCAGCTCTGCCTGAACAGAAGCTGTAGAAGCCATCCTCCCAGCACTGCTCACTGTGCGGTGCACCCCCATGTCTTATATTCTGTTCTCTTATTCCGTTCCAATTTGAAAAAAAACCTTCTTGTTCCTGCCTACTAAACTGATTTCATTTCCATCTACTGAGTTGTCACCTACAGTTTTAAAAACACTTTTCCAAAGCACTAGATTTAGAAGATAATAAAAAGGAATACAATGTCTGACTGGAACAAGTATCTTATCCACCTCAAAACTCCTACTCTAAAAACAGCATACAAAGAAAGCTCTAGAAACCAGAAATGTATCCAGTCTGTAGTTTGCACCCTTTGTCTTGAGATCTCATTGTTCATAAATTGAGACTGCTTTAGGAAGAAAACAGAAAGTTGAACATGTTAGAAATTCCCCTTTAGGAATTTTTAAATTAATTTATATATAAATGTGTAGGCTACTTATATTAAGATATTTCCATTCACAATTTGATAACCCTACCAACTCTGAGATACTGCGGAAATCATTTCGCTAAACAAATTTTTTATCTTCCATGTGTTTAACATATATGCCCAATATGATGAACAAAGTGACTTCTGTGATTCATGTACAAGTCACATACATCAGAGCATGTTAGAATTTTTGTTAGATATAAAATTACTTCTTTTAAGAAAGAAGAAGGAAAACTAGCCAACAGTTGTTCCCACATCGTCAAAGATTGAGGAAAACATGCATGTAGCCAAGGCTTACACAGAGCCAGCACTACTGAGACTTAAAGCAATGAAAATAGGTTTTATTCAGTAACTGCTGACTGTAGGTTAGAGAGCTGAGCTGTGATTAGATGTGGAAGGAGGAAAGTGGGCCCCTGGAAGAGAGAAGAGGGGCTAGGAAGAGGGCTGACTTGGGGCTCAGGAGAGCTAGAGAAGGGAAACCTTACCAAAAGCCTGAAGGCTTCTGCTGGTCCCTGAGAAACATATTTGGGTTCCTCACCTGAGACTCATAGAAGTCAGGCTCCTCCCCTCCTTCAGAGGCAGGAGACAGAAACCCTGTCCTGAGGTGCCGGCAGAAGCAAAGGAAGTTCTCTCAGCAGCCTGAATTTTCTACAGCTGGCATTTTAAGGAGAGTGGGTCATCCCAGGAAAGGGTCAGAGGTGCGGGGGAACTGAATTAGTGCTTGTTCAGATCTCTGCAGGCCTCAGTTGAGGCCTAGTGGTGAAGGAAGCACAGACCTTGGTCAGGGGGAGGACTCTGTCAGGGAAGAGGTAGAGCTCTCGCGGAATAAACCAAGGAGCACTTTTTATGCCTCAGTGTGGCTCATAAAGACAGAGATCTTTTCAACTGGATGGATGGATGGATAGGTGGATGGGTGGATGGGTGGATGGGTGGATGGGTGGATGGGTGGGTGTGTGTGGATGGATGGATGGATGGATGGATGGATGGATGGATGGATGGATAAATGAAGACATGGAAGCCACCAAAGCAGGTCCCCACTGAGGGAAACAGGAAGTCATGGCATTTGCAGAAACCCTTATGGGTCCTGACACTAAGCTGTATCCCTGAGGCCCCCATGCCTGAGCCTCACAAGGGAAAAATATCGCTACAGCTACTGCATCTTACCAATGGGAAGCAGAAGCAGGCAGAGACAAGATTCCCTCCATGGTCCCGGAAGTCTACATTCCATCAAGTCAGGGCCTCTCGTGGTGGGACCTTTGTCATCGTTGGGTCTCCCCCAGGCCTTCAGACATCACCTGATTCCTGCCAGCCTGACACCCTAAGCTCCCCGAGCTATCTCCCTTGGGTCTTGGTGGCACTGGGCTCCCCAGCCCCGACACATCCCATCACCTGCCTGCCTCTGCCACCTTCCACCCTTCTAGGTGTGGCTAGAGAAATGGCAGGTCCCTGTTTGGACCCCACCCCACCTTGGGTGCTTCTTGCTCATCACCACACGTCCCATTTGTGGGGCAGACTGCTACCTCCCACCCCCACCAAGGACCCAGGATATGTGCAGATGCCTGGGGTGGCCTGGCCTGGCCTCCCTCCCTTCTGTCCTCGTGGTGCCCTTTCCTGCCCTTGGCGCATGAGTACTTCCTCACATTGCCTGTGTCTGCACCCACTGGGTCACAGAGATCTGTTCGTCGTCTCTTCCTCGCATCACTGTTGCCTTGACTTTGTTGTGTCCTTTAGCAGAGATTCTATTTTTACATACTATAGTTTCATTTTTTTTATTCCTCTAAGGATTTTGTTTTGCTTGAGATCTTCCCATCTCTCAGTCATGAATTTTCTTACAATGTTTTCACAGTGTTCTGTATATTTAGCTTTTGGATTGTCTAGAAATTACTGTTAATATAATATAAGGTATTGTTGTGGGGCTGGTGCGTCTTTCTCCAGACACATAACAGTCGGCCAGCACACTTTATTAAATAAACCGTTATTTACCCATAGAATCACAGTGCCACATTGCTATATATGAAGTTTTCATGTACACCTGGAATTCCCAGATTAGATTCTGTTACGGTCCTTGGTGTCTTCCCATACATTTGTCATCATCTTTAATCACAGAGGCTTCTTAACAATAGTTATTTGGTAAAATTAGAACTCCTTTCTTATTCTTTGTCAAAATTAGCCACCACTTACCTTCCAGTATCTTCATGTTGGTCCTTACGTGGGTGGCACCCTCTTCCTTTCTGAGCTCTGCGGATCTTCTTTTCCTCTGCTTCAATCTGTAGCACTCAAACTTCAAACCACCCCACCCCATGGTTGGTTGAACACACCCTTTCTGCTAGGTTTTAGGTACTGTAACAGAATACCCGAGATAATAAATTTATAAGAAGGAAAGGTTTATTTTGGTTCACAGTTTTGGAAGGGTTGGTTCATAGTGACTTGGCCCAGTGGCTTTAGGCCTGTGGCACCACAGTACCTAATTGTTCCTACCAGGCCTCACCTGCTAAAGGTTCCACCATCTTCCAATACCACCATGGGCTGGAGACCAAGACTTCAGCATGTGGATGTAGGGGACTCTTACAGAAGCCATAGCATCAGCCGTGCCCCCAGTGTACTCTGAGCTTTGGCTCTGGCTTTCCCTTGCTCAGAATCCCTTGCCTGAATGTCCAGTTCCCTCACCTTCTACATGAAGGCTCAGGTCGATCTCATCTGCTATAGATTAGGTCTAGACCATCCCCAAAGGCTCATGTGTTCAGAGGTAGGACTCTGGGAAGGCAGCTGCATCATGGGACACTGCGCTCACCCTTGGATTAGGCACTGAGTTCAGAGCGGTAGGTGCCGTTAGGAGGTGAGGCCTGGTTGGAAGAGGTAAGTCACTTGGGGTGACCTGGAACGGGGACTCTCCCTGTCTGGCTCCTCCTTCCTCTCTGCTTCCTGACTGCCGGGGGATGAGCAGCTTCCTCTACCCTCGCGTTTTCCACAACACCCTTTTTGCTGTGGAGCCTGTCAGCTATGCACTGAAACCTCTAAAAACCAGGAGCCAAAGTAAACCTGACCTCTAAGTTTTGGGTGTTGGCGTTGTGTCCCAGAGATGAGAAGAGTGACTAAGGTACGAGCTTCTCAGGGCAGGCAGCTCGGCTGCTGTTCCATCCTAACGCCTCACCTGCCACCACCCTCTCCCCACCTGCCCGGCACTTGGTGCCCTCGCCCTGCTGCTGTCTTCTCTTTTGGGAGCACTTAGCACCTTCTGTACTCACCCCTCCTGTCTGCTACTGTCCGTCTCCCCTTGCTAGGCTACACGCTCCGCCAGGGCAGGGGTCTTCATTACTGTGTTCTGATCCAGAAGATGTCCTGCTCCACGCTGCACAGTAAAGTTCTTCAAAAATGCCACTGAGATGGTATGAGACTGTTCTGATGAAAAATGTGGCAAATGTCTCCATTTATTTAGATGGTACTGGAAAGTTTCTCTTCCAAATTTGGAGTGGCCCGTAAAGCCAGTCTTGCTAGGTCTTGCTAGTGAGAGACTTGCCTGGCCACCCCCCGCAAGCCTGAGCCGTGCCTCGCATCTTAGCCATCTCTGGCCATGCTTGTGTCTGCCCGTTAATTCATCCACCACAGAGCAGGTGGGCCGAGTGTTTCGGAATTACAACCTGGTCACATCGCTCCTCCTCCTGAAGCACATCACCTTCTTCTCTGGTTAGAACAGATTCCGCATGTCCCATCCCAGTGTAAGATGCCCCACGTGCTGGCTGTGGCCTTTCTTCTCCCCTGTCCCTGTCAGTCTGTCCCACCCATGCCAACCTTCCTGGTTCTCCGGAACACCAAGCCACTCTGTGTATGTGCTGTCCCCAAGCCTCGTCCGCAGTTTTCATGTCCCTTATCTGAAATGCTCGGGAGAAGCTGTATTTCTGATTTCTGATTTTTTTCAGATTTGGGGGTGTTTCTTTGCACGTAATGAGACATCCTGCGGGCAGGAACCAAGTCTAAATGCAAAACTCATTTATCTCTCCTATACATTTTACACACCTTCCCTGAAGGCACTTTTGTACAATGCTTTTAATAATTTCATGCAAGAAGCAAAGTCTCACGGTGCGCAATTTTCCCGGTGTGGCACGGTGATGCTCAGAAAGTTTCCAGCCTCAGAGCATCTCAGGTTGGGGTGCTCATGCTGGACCGGCAGGAGCCAGTGCCATGTTGTTCCTGCAGACAGACTCCCTGCAGGGTCCCAAGGACGGTGTCATGCAGCCTCGGTTCCAGTCCCGGCCGTCTGGGTGCCCATTTCCGGCCCAGAGTGTGCGCACGTAGCTGTCTTGTCCCGGCGGCTCACAGGCGCCTGGCCCCGGGTTCTGAATGAGGAACAGCGACAGCCGCGCTCGCTCACGGGGCTACCAGGTTTCCTCACACCTTTCATCACTGCTGTTCGTCAGTTGATTGGGGGCCGGGCTCTTTCAAATTTGGTTTATTTTCCCTACTTTTGTCTGATTTTAGTTTACTCGAATGTACAATATATCTCTGCTTTATGATATATAGGTATATTTTTATATATGATATATATATCAGTAGACTTTTCCATTGGTAATAAAATAAACCAATGGTTTTGCAACCCAGTAATTTTTTTAAAAATCAGTTTATTTTAGCTATTTCTGCTTGGGCAAAAGCCATGCGAAAGGCTGAATGGCTTTTTAGAAATGAGCCCACCCCTTACTCAGCACTGAATCAGCCTCATTACCACCCGCTAACCCTGTCTGAACAGTCCTCCACCCCGACCCACGGGGCCTGGCCAGGGGGCCAGTTGTGAGCCAGAAAACAGCAGTGTCAGTGTGCACATGGATGTTGGTCTTGTGGGCCCAGGGCTCTGTGTTTGTAAGGTGAAGATGCCACTCAGATCACATCTTAGCAACACTAAATAGCTGGAAGACCGGTTTTCCCCGGGGGTGGCGGAATGTTCCCCCGGACTTTACCTTGGCAGTGGCAACATCAGGGGATACAGAAGGCCTGTGGTGAGAAGCAGCGTAGCCAGATCTAAAGAAATGAAAACTTGTGGCTGGAAGTCAGAGTCCAGGAAGGATGCCGGGGGTGAGCAGTCAAGTCCCCAGGCAGCAGAGGCCAGCTGTGACCAGGGTTTCCGTGAAGGTGTTGGTCTCAATCCCAGCCACGGGGGAAGCAGTTGAGGATTCTGGTGAGCAGCAGAGAGGGTCAGGTTTACCCCATACACTCCCGCCACACTGAAGATAGCGGAGGAGAGGTGGACAAGACAGAAGGCAAAAGTAGAGCCCTAAGAAATGGAAGAGCACCCAACAGTGTAGACCAAAAGCACCAAGTGATTGTGAGTGAGTAGAAGAGCTGGATTCCAGAAAATCACTACAGAGAGCCCTGGGCTTGGCTCGCAGATCGTCTGCAGCCAGCTTGGAAGAGCAAATGACAAGAAGTTAAGGGACAGGACAAAGCACATCAGAGGAACTGTTGGAATCCCTCTGACATGGAATGGTTCCATTCAGCCCCTGCCCAAAATAATCTGCCTCATGTTGGCTGGGAGCTCTTTCTTGGCCTATGCATGTGAATCCCAGCAGATTAAGGATGACCACACTCAGCACCGTGGTCTGAGTTTATTAACACTGAGGTGAAATCACACCTGGCTTAGCTGCAGACTGTTGGATTCTGCCCTTTCAAGAATTTAGTCTTTATACCCAGGAAGGTGTGTCAGATGAGATTGTCAGTTGCATTCACTATAGCATAAGTGTACACATACATAAAAATATTTTCTCTGCTGCTGCAGGGCCCGTATTTTATGTAGCTTTGCACTTTCTACTGCCTGTCACTCAGCGTGTGGCACATGAAAGGCACTCAAAGATTAGCAGTTATTTTCTGATGGAATGAAGTCACTCATAGGAGAGAAAATTCCACAGAATCCATGAACTAATCTCTAAGCCACTTTTTGAAATAACATCTCTGCCACAGAGGAGCATCCAGCTGTAGTCAAGATACACATCGTGGCCCTGGACCAAGAGTTCTGCGGCCATCCCTGCCAGCTTCCCTCTGTAGCTTTATGAATGCATACCGCTGAACTCTGACCCAAGTCCAAGTTGTACTTTGAGTCCCTGAAATACTTGGCTGTGAGGAGCTGTCCCCTGAGTACTTCCCACTGCTTTTCTAGGGAAGCATCCATCCATCTATCCATCCTTCCATCCATCCTTCCATCCATCCATCCACCCACCCACCCACCTACCCACCCATCCTTTATGTCATTGAGTTTCTCGTTCCTTTGGAGAGCTTGGAGTATAATCAGTTCTACATTAAAAAGTGTAGTGGGTGCTTCTGATCTCAAGAATTTGTGGCTTTTGTTAAGACCAGTGTAAACAGTTCAATAAATTCACCTCAACAAATTTACTCTTGAACTACTAGTAATAATCACAAAGGGGTAAATAAATCAGTTAACATAAATTCAGTTGTACTATAAAACATAATGTTTGCAATATTGGAGTCATTTCCAGTGTCAGAAGCTTTGATTTATCCTTTTGAAAGAATTCTGGGTCAAAACTGAAGGAAACCAGACGTGGTGGCGCATGCCTGTAATCCCAGCACTTGGGAGGCTAACACAGGAGGATCGCTGCAAGTTCCAGACCAGCCTGGGCTACAAAGTGAGCTCAAGGCCAGCCTGAACTGCATAATGAGACCCTGTCTCAAAAAGACCACAAAAAAAAAAAAAATGAAGGAAGAAAATGCCTCCTTTTTATGATTCCTTGGCCAAACCCTTAGTCTTTGTAGGTAATGAATGGATTGGAAGTAGTGGCTGGATTAAAGCTACCATTTTGCAACTACCTAGCTGTCTTGGCTCTGGTTAGGTGCAGCACTGTATAAACGTGGACAGTCATCAGTTCCTGTGCACTGTCATGAGCATTTTGTGGTAGACAGTGACGGGCATAGCTATGTTTCTTGGCCCTAGAGGTAAGGACATGATGTGAGTAAGAATATGGTTGGAATTTCAACACCTCACGAGAGTTGCTTGAGGATTCTGAAATTTGTTTTTCAGCTAGAAAGAATGTAAAGTGAGGGGGAAATTTCATTCTTTCTGCAATACCAGCTGACTGCATTTTAATGGGCCACAGTGTCACTGTTGATTTATTACCCTTTTTTTGTTCTTTTATGTGTTATATTTGTCATTTTGCTGTGGCAGTTTCATCTATAAAATAGTATAGTTACAAGGAATTGGTGAGGGGACCCAGGAGTGCAGTGGGGGATTCCATTCCTTTTCGCCTGTCATTTTTTGGAATAAAATACTGAGTCAAATGTCAAGTATTTGATTTTAGAAATAATGTATTTTAAAAGCCATAGATTGCACTGAAAGAGTACTGTTTTTCATTTTTATTACATACACCTAAGAACAGTATGTGAAAGATATTCAGTATAGACACACAATTTCATTTTCAATATGCTTCTGTGTTTCTTTCTCCCTATCAGCAATGTGATAAAGGAAAACCAAACAATATGCTTAACTATCTTTTATTTGCTTGTTGTACCGTCTTCTGGCCTGAAAAGCAAAAATTGAAATTTGTGTGTTGAGAAACCTATCTTTTCTTTTTGATATTAATCGGGTGTGTTGTGCATGTCTGAAAAGGATGCTGGCAGGGGGCTGGGGATTTAGCTCAGCAGCACAGCGCCTGCCTGGCAAGCACAAGGTCGTGAGTTCGATTCCCAGTACCAGAAACAAACAAACAAACAAAAAAGGATGCTGGCAGTGGAGTTTGAGCTTAGAGCAAGCTAAGCTTAGTAAAAGACACAATATGCATGTAGTTTAAAAAATAGCTGAAGACTGAATTGTAAAGTGTTCTTACCTTCTCTGTAAGGAAATGTCTTCTTTCTATTTTGTCGTAAAATTGTTGATATGTCCTTGGTGTTAATACAAATGGGAAAGGCCTGAGTAACTTTTAAATACTGACCAACACCGAGGAACAGGTCTGTGTCTGTCCTTCCTCCCCTTTGCACAAGTGACTGGCGTGCCTGTCAGTTTATCAACTGCCAATTGCTTACCATCCACTGCTACTGACAGTCACCACTGGTGATGTTTTGATTTCCACCCCCTTATTTACTTTAGGAAAATTGTTACCACAGTTTAAAACGTAAGGCTTCAAGATGAATCCTGACAGGCTCATGTCTAAAAGTCCCCGTGAATCTCATGCACAATTCATAGGCAAAGGGTTGCGCTGCCCTGTGGTTCACTTTTTGGTTGAGTCTGGATGAGTCTATCTCGGAAATGAGTATTTTTATGTAAAACGAGTAGTGTTTGTGGGCACTCTTTGTCAGTATTTATGGGCATGATCCAGTATAATGAATCTGAATGGAAAGCAAGTCAGAATTCCCTTCTTCATCCTAAGACAAGCAGGTGTACAAAAGGCAGCAAATCAGGAAAATATGAAGGAAGGAACTAGAAAAAAATGACACCTCTTTTAGAAGAAAGAATTTTTATTTTACAGGCTTTGTAAAAGAATCAGGAAAGAATTCAGGCCAGCTGAGCGAAAGGGCAAAAAGCAGCGTTCTTTGTGCAGAAAGGCCTCCTCTGTCCTTTCGACCCTAGCAGGTATCATAACTTGTCCATCCACTCTTCAGTGGGCAAGAGTGGGTCCCAAAGCTTTTTGAAATTGACTTTCAACATTCCAGTATGTGAAAAACCAAGACTGTGACACACGCACGCACACTGTCTCAACATCTCTACTTTTAGAATAGGCATTGATGCTTCTGAGGGTGGTGGTCTGGACGTTGGCTTTCTTGTCTGGTTTATCCCGCAGCCATGGCTCTCCTAGCATCCCTGTCTGGAAGGTTGCTGAGGGCCATGGTGGAGGAGGCCCTCTCCACCGTTGGTTACCCTCTTGTCCACTGGGAAGCCAGGGCTGTATGGAGCTTTGAGGCAAGACACGGCCCACTTTCTGGTGCATGCCCTATCCTTGATGATAACTACTGTAAACATTGTTTGTATTAAAAAAATTAATATGAGAAAAAATGCAACTTTGGCATGGATTATTTAAAAAGATCAAACTGCAGACATTTCGAAGACGCGTGCTGCATTTGCAAACACCCCTACTTCATCTTAAGCAGCAACGGCTCAAAGCAGCGGAGAACTAGGTCTACCCTTCCCTGTAGCCAGAGCACTGAAAACAGCCGCAGGCTCCCCCTGGCCACAGGGGCCCCTTTGCCCCGCCCCCGTCCTTGGTGTAATGTGAATACTTTTCTTTGCATTGCTCCGTAAGTCACATCTGTTCTAAAGAAAGTATAAAATGGTGCCCTTTAGTGGGATCCCTTAGCTCGGATGGTCCATGAGCTCCCTGAATGGCAGTTTTACACATTGAGTACCAAGTTGCTAAAATATAAAATATAAAGCAGTTTGATGGGCAGAGCTATGAGATTTTTCCAACACGTTGTTTTCATTTTTAGAGCTATAAGTAATTATCTCTGAGAAACAATATTTGAAAATGAGGCTGGCACCTGGCTTGGAATTATAAATGGCATGTGCCTAGAACGCCTGTCAGGACCTCTGATCAGCTTTCCCATGGACTCCACAGCTCCCTGAGCGATCTGTCACTCGAGCCGTGTAATTGATGCTCACTTTGCTACGTGTAATTTTACTTATGGGTTTTGCTAATGGGGCAACTATTAATTATGGGTTTTTATTAATTAATGACATAGTTTATTCAAGTTAGAGCTCTTGTGTAGGTGTTCTGTTTGCCGTGATTGAATTTTTGTCTGTTTTACTGAAGGAGAGGTATATATAGTCTTCACAGTAAACATGATGGGAGACAAGGTTAACTTGATGATATTGCCAATTTAGCGACTCACCCTACCTGAATAATTTCTTTAGACATTGATGTCTGTTTATTTACAAGTGCAACACCTGTCTGCAGGTAAAGTCCGACTCCCAGTGAGTCCTTTGTGTCTTTTCACCCTTGTAGGGGCGTAGGAAAAGCAATTATTCGTACTTCTGCCTTCTTTTCCTATGAGTAATAAGGAAGTTAGAGAATGTTTCCAAGGCAGGATCACAGGAATCAAGTAACCATTTTATTGGATAAGACTCTTCTTACTAATTTGCATCCTATTGGCCTAGTTGTAAAGATGCTTCTGTTTTCTCCTTCCAAGGATACCAGACCCTTGTAATTACTCTCAGCAAAAACTTAAAGACTCCTGAAACAAATTCCACACACGAGCATGAAAAATGGTCTCTAGCCACTTAATCATTACAAGTATTGAGTTCACAGCACTTTATTCTTGACAGCTCCTCATTTCCTGTCTCCCTGATATGTACCCAGTTAACTTTCCTGTCATTGATGGATACATATGTCACTGCTGCGAGTCCTGGGAATATAACATTTTGCCACTAGTATTTATTTTCGTGCTTTCTTTCTATTAATCTCATTTGATCATTCATGAAAGTTTCTCCAGTAAATTTCCCAGTAAGGACTTTTCTCTGTCATCACAGAACTGAGAAAACTTAGGCTTCTGTGTCCAGCCTGTGGTCTCCACAGTGAGTCTGTGTTTAGAGGCAGGCCTTCTCTGGAAGATTGTCATCTGCATGGCCAAGGGAGGTCGCCCAGGACCCCTACTCAGGCACCTTTCCCTAGCTCCTGGGCATCGGTGGAGGAAAGACCAGGAAGCGAACCTATTTTGGTCTTCCCTTTCCATTTCTGCTCTTCCTTCTATTTCGTTTCCTTTCATGCCCACTGCCCAGGGCCTGAAAATGTTAACAGGAAGTAACTAGTTAGGCTGTGCAAACCAGAGAAGCAGGATGTCTTAGTTACTTTGCTCACTGCTGAGATAAAATACTTGACGCCCACAGTTAAGGGAAGAGGTTTATTTAGCTCATGGTTTGTAGCTCACAGTCCATAATTGGCTGGTTCCAAGGCAGAATGGCACATGGCAGAGGGGCAACAGTTCATGGTGGTGGGAAACAGCAAAAGCAACAAGGGAGTGGGGACAAGCCTCTTTCTGTCCCTTACATTGTATGCAGGCTGCCCACTCCAGGGCGAGTGTAGCACTCACACCCTTAATCCTTAAGTGTGAGAGGGGCTGGGGATTTAGCTCAGTGGCAAAAGCGCCTGCCTGGCAAGCGCAAGGTTG
>NW_004955402.1:3467867-3468656 GCF_000276665.1 Chinchilla lanigera | reverse complement strand
CCCCCCCCATGACCGCATGAGGCTTTGGGGGGACATCCAGACACAAACCATAACACAGGAGAAGTACAGTGAGGTTTCCTCTGAGGGCTCTGGTTTGACAAACATGTCCTCACCTCTACGATGGACACCTGGTACGAGCTCGGAGATGAAAGCAACCAGCTGGTCCCAAGGAGCTCATGGGTTAGTACGGGATAGAAAGGAGATGCCCATATCACAGAAGTCAGGGCTGAAACTAGCAAGTGCAGTGCAAGAGAACTTAGGGAAGCAAGGCACTACCGTGGGTGTCTGCAGGAGGATGGAGCTCCCTGCAGAGCCAGCAGCCAGGAGCCCCAGTGGGCTCCGTGCTCTTGAAAGGACAGGCAGGGAGCGCCACGCCCAGAGGCCAGGCTGGGTGGGGAAAGCTGAGCACCGCCTTCAGATGGCAACGGGAGGGTAAAGGGAGGTGGAGAAGGGGAGGAACGGCCTTTGACAGAGGCCTTAGGAAGTTTCTGTTGTGGTTTTGGATGTTAAACGAAAGTGCGCCAGATAGAGCTGTTATTTAGGAGGATCCGAAGTGGCTGCAGAGGAGGAAACCAGGTTCAAGGGAGAGGAAAGAGGGGAGCGGTGAAGAAAGACAAACACGGCAGACTCTAATTTGTTAGAGATTAGGCAGGGGTGAGTGGGAACCTGACCTGTCCCTGACCCTCAGCCCGGAGTCGGAGTGAACCTCCTTTGTGATTTTTCTGTGCTGGACGTCGGAAGTCCCTTCTGTACAACCAGACCCAGGTGCTTGCTCTGACTGCCACAGGG
>NW_004955402.1:3449615-3467727 GCF_000276665.1 Chinchilla lanigera | reverse complement strand
CAGAGCGCAGTGCGGGCACACAGCGGTAGCCTTCTCAGGGCGCAGAGCGCAGTGCGGGCACACAGCGGTAGCCTTCTCAGCCTTTCCCTCAAAACTCAACTTTGCTTATGACAGTGTGCTCAAAATTTTTTTTCCAGGCTAGGGGTGTCACCGCTTGGTAGAGCACTTGCCTCGCATGTGCCGGTCCTGGGTCCCAGTTCCCAGCAGCACAGAGGCACACAGTGGTGCTTTCCTACGCCCGCATGCACATCACACATTCTCTGTTTTAATATCGCATGTTTTAAGACATTCATTCAGCAAGGACTTGGCCCTTCGCTGATCATTGAGAATCAAAGATGGTAAGAAATGGTCATTGCTCTTGGAAATCTCCACTGGGTCAGATGCCTGCCCAACCTCTCCTATTAGATAAATAAGCCAAATTCCTTTTCCTCTGCAGGGTCTTTCTTTGCTATTCTGTGCAACGCTTGGGCTCCTTTGCTGTGATTCCCTTTCCAACTCCACCCTGACCAGCATTCTGTCCTCTTGGAAGGCCCCACAGCTCTGCTAACCCCATGGCCGCATTTCTTTCCTGTGGTTGGCCCAGCAAAGTCCCCAGATATTTGTCTTATTTTTATTTCCGGGTGTTTCGTTTCTTATGGCATAGTTACTTTCCCATCTTCTCTTAGGAGCTCCTCTTTACACCTCATAGAGATAATTTTAGATTTGAGTCTTGCCTTACAGAGCTGGCAATCATCACCCCAATTTTCTCTTTCATAGTAGGGGCTTCACAGTCAGACCCTGCAGCTGCAGGATGCATCCGTGACATCCTGTCCCAGCAGTTTAGAGCAACCCAGCTAGCCTGACAGCGTCTATCTCCGGTCTCCTCATTCGTAAAGCAGTGGAGACTATACCTCCTGCTACATTAAAGTAAGGCTTTAGGTACATAGGCTATAAGGCTATGTACATAGTAGGTAGCCAGTAGCCTCTATAAGGCTCCTGGTACATAGTAGGTCTTCAGAAAGTTACCCTCTTCCCTTCTAACTTAGCAACACTTGAACAATTGGTCAGCATACTTCAGAGTCCTTTACACAATTATGGGTATCATCCAATTCCTGCATACAGTTCTCTGTGCAGGAAGTTGTGGTACCCTTTCTCCAGCAGGAAGAATTAAGAGCTAAATGTAAGCCAGACTGTGACATAAAGTGTATAGCATCGGGGAGAACTTGGTGGGACAGGACGTTGCAGTTTTAATGACTTTGGAGCCTGGTTTCAAACAAATTGTTGGAAACATCCACTCTTAACTAAGTCATCCTCAAAAAACCATCAATTTCACAAGCAGCCAATCAAGTCCCCTTTATTGATTACCCACTTCCTGTGCAAGGTGCGCATAGTTAATGTCTTAGCATTGGCAAGTTGTTTCCTCACTTTATTACTTGACCATGATTTGAGAAGTACAAATGGCAAAAAGAAAGTATTTCATCAGAATAGTAATAGCACTAGTAATTCTCTAGGGACTTTTACGGTGCAGATAGCAAGGGATAAACCTTTGATGGATCATCTTATCCACAGGGCGCAAGCCACATCAATAAATAAGAGCAATAACTGACATGAAATTAGAACAGAAACAAAAAAGTAGATTAATTTTTAGAGAACATATCAAACAATCCAGTTTCTCAGCTTTATATGAAAAACTGTGTTTCTGATGATGACTTGCAAGTCGTACGTGCTCTGTGTGCCCCAGAGAGGCAGTGAGGAACAAAGGAGTTATAAATTCAAAAACACAATCAGGTTACAAATAATACATAAAGTAGATTATTCCCGGAGCAGTGATTGGCTTTGCACTCCCCAGAAGGAAAGCCGTGATGGGTAATTTACCTGAAAAATCTTGGCGATGTTTTGCAATTAGGTGTGATGTTAATGGGCAACTGGAAACAACTTACGACGGTGAAGAGTCTTAATTCTCTGAGCCACACGACTTGAGCGGACTGTCTCACAATAGCCTTTACCACCAGCTGAATGTTACTTTATTTTTGGTTTTTGGTTTTTTGGTACTTAGGGTTGAACCCAGGGTCCTTTAGAAGGAGCTGTATCTCCAGCCCTTTTCCAGCTTGAGCCACGGCCTCCCGATATCCACAAGTTGCTTAGCCTGGGGTAGCACCTGAGATCCTCCTGCCTCAGGCTCTCGGAGTGCTGGGATTACAAGTGTATGCCACCATACCTGAGTAGCATGTTCTTTAGGACTGAGCTGTCTGACACACTTGGACAAGTGATATTATTAGATGTTTTCAGGTTTATTTTCTACTATTCTGTTCTCCTCCCATGGACTTCTCTGCTACTGTATTGTATCCCTCCTCCAAAGCTCCCATAGCTCCTGGCCCTGGACACCAGGAGTGCTTGTGGCCTTGCTTTGCCCTTGGCCCTGCGCGTGTTGGTGGGGACTTGATGCTGGGTTCAGCTCAGGTGCTGTCTGTCCATGAGGTCGCCCCCATTCCAGTTGCGCCCACACTGTCCCTTGTGTTCTTGCAGTTCCTATGGCTCCGGGCTCACACACAGGACTCTGGCCCGGTGGGCCTCAACCTTCAGCTGCTCACAAGCCCTTCCCTCCTCCTCAGGGCGTGGGGGTCCCTGCCTGGGTGCCCCACGGCGCTCCCTACACCTAGCACAGCTGATCAACCATTGGGCCATCCAGCCCAGCCCCACTCAGCGCCTGGGTCCCAGGGGAGTGGGGCTGGCGGCTGACCTTGGAGCGTGCCCATCTGCGGTCCTCCCACAGCCTTGGCCACTCCCTGTGCACTCACCAGGCTCCTGGGCTGCTTTCGGTGGAGGCTCATGCAGCAGGAGGGCCGGTCTCCTGCCTCCTCTCTGCTCCCTGTGCAGCAGCAGAGCCTCAGAGGACTTGGTGCGGCGGAGCCCTATGAAGGCTGTGCCGTGGGAACAGGATCGCCGCGCCGTGCTCCATGTATGTCCAGGGGCCACCTTGTGCCCGTCTTGGGGCCCGTACACTCCCTCCCACCTTGGGTCAGAGTGGCCACCCTCTGCCTTTGCTCCTCCTCTTGCCCGTCTTCATCTGTTATGAGTGGCGAGGGTCCTGGAGCCCCGTCCACCGTCCCTACCCTCCCAGGGCCTCCCCCGCCTCATCCCCTCCACGTTCTACCCGACCGTTCTTGTCTGCACTGATGCCATGGTTTCTCCTGCTTGAAAAGGGCCTCCTGACCCCCAGGGTCCTCTCCAGCCACTCTTCAAGGAGCCTTTCTTTGTCTGTGCTGACCTTGACCTCGACCTCGACCTCGACCTCCTCGTCCCTGCTGCTCTCTGGCCCCTCCTCCTGGTCCTGCCTCCCACCTTTGTGTTCCCTTCCTAAGTGCAGGTCACAGCTTTTCCATCTGCTTCTTTTTTGTTGTTGTTTTTTATTTTGGGGATTGAACCCAGAGCCTTCCCACTAAGCGACTGCCTGGCCCTTTTTTTAATTGTGAGATTCCGGGCTGGGGATCTAGCTCAGCGGCATAAGCACCTGCCTGGCAAGCGCAAGGTCGTGAGTTCGAGTCCCAGTACTGGAAAAAAAATGAAAAAACTAAAAATAAACTGTCAGATTCGTTTTCACCAGGTCACTAAATGGCCCGAGCTGGCTGGAACTTGTGACTCTCCTGCCTGGTCCTGCAGGTGTGTACCGCAGTGCACTGACATCCCTGAAATGCATTGCCCAGTCCCGGACCTCTCTCCTGCCTGTCCGGCTGCCTACTTGATCTCCTTTGGATGTGCGTAGCTCAACCCACATGGTCCCAAACCAAGCTTCTGGCTTTCCCCTCCAAGCCTTCCATGCTCTGCCTCTCCAGCAGCCCCTGCCAGAAACATGGACACTGACACTGCACATCAGGCCTGGTGGTGAATACCTGTGGTTCCACTGTCAGGACCAACCACCTCCTTCCAGCCCTGCAGCACTGCTTGCACTGCTATGACAGCCTTGTGACCAGCATCCCTGTTTCCATGCCGCGCCCTCTGCAGTCTGCGTGCTCCCTGCTGCTGGGTGATCCTGTTCAGTGCCAGCCGGATCACATCCCTTCTTTGCCCCGGTCTGCCCAAAGCTCCCATCTCAAACAGTGAACAGCACTTCCCACCCTCTTTGCAGAGGGGATCGATCCAACCTTGTGCCCCACCCTTTCCCAGCTCTCTGCAGGCCAGGCCCGCCAGCGCTCGGCCTCACAGATCTCTCTCTCAGCTCTTCCTGTTTCCCGGATGTGTGCCTGGAGGTGGAGGCGTCAGTTTGGAACAAGCGCTCCCTGCTATGTTGTGGAAACAGTGCAGGGCACACAGCTGGGTGCCCAGGGAGCATGTGTTGAGTGAACGACTATCGCAGATGTTTTCTTGGCATTCCAGGTCAGCCTGGCACCGGTCACCATTTCAGAGAGCTTCACCTTGGCAGTGTTTGGGAGGCCAACTCCCTGATCCCTCCCCGACCCTGTGAAGCTGCCCATGCTCTCCAGGACTCTGGGCACCAGCAACGGCTTTTGTGGCCTCTGGCTGTCCCCTCGGGTCTCTGGGGACATCTCTGTGGCCAGTTCAGTAGTCAAAGTTGGTCCAGACCTCTGGCCAGTGGCTGAATACATCCTGTCCTTGGCTTGGCATTTAATTTAACAAGTTGCCAAGTTGCAAACCAGCCATAAAGCACACTGCATAATTATTCCCTTCCTTCTGAAGGGAGATGTTGGATGTGAAACTTTAAATACTGGAGTTTGGTGGGAATACCGCCCTTTTTTGCCTTGGTCATTAAAACTAAATCACCTGAGCTCACAGTGGAAGTCAGCGGATTGAGCGTCCATGAGGACCACACACCGCGATCTCAGTGCCATGGCCTCAGTCTCTTCGTGACAGGGAGGGTTCCTATCCCTGTAGAGAAGGTGCCCCAGCATAGACAGTGCCCACGGTCACATGTGCACATCACACAGTTTAATGTTAGAAAGAACAAAGTGTGCAGTATTCTTGAAACAGTGCACACAAGGAGAAAAAAATGGCCTTACTGTGAAAAGTTAGAATTTATGCAGAAGGAAAAGCAAGTGTAAAAGTTCGCACCATTAGAGATCTGGCAAGAAACAAACAAGACAGAGGGGAGAATATTACGAGAACAACTCTGGCCAAGCGGTTTGTAAATTGTACTGTAGAATCATAGATGGGGGTGAGGGAAAAGAAAACGGCGCTGAGTTACAGCCATAGTCAGTTGCAGATTGTCCTCTGTACTACGCCCGGGGACATCTCCTAAGCGCAGGCTTGGATTTCTGGAGAAGTGTCAGCAGGAGAAGGGAGGCTGTTGTGTCGATGCTGGTTCGGGAAGGACAAGAGTCAAGGTGGGAGCAGAGGACCCCAGGGAGCCCAGGCCCGCGGTGCCCATCGCCCACGGTCTGGGCGTGTGGCTTCTGTCACCCAGACCCGTGCTATGTCCCTGCTCCTCCAGAGAAGCCCTAATAAACCTGAGCACCCGAGCCAAGCGGAGGGTTGGTCACGGGCAAGCCGTCCCGCCTGGTTTGAGTCGCTGTCCCATTTTGCATGATTGCTACCATAATCACGTCTCAGCTGTGTCACTCGGAGAGAACGTTTCATTTTCTTGACCTGCAGTGGGAAATGAGTTAAAAGTGAGTCCTGAGGAATGATAATACCGAGCTCACGCAGGCTGCATGGGAATGTGCTGCCTGCCTCCCAAAGCGGACAGAGGGTGCGGGTGACCACCAGTGCTTACCTCACGGTAGCAGAGCCGTTCTCGGTTCTCCCAGAGCCAGGAAAGTGCCGGGGGAAGGAAATGAGCATTTAGTTAGCAGGAGCAGGCGCAGCACTGTCAGCGAGACATGCTGTTCTCTTTCTGTACACAGCGCATGGGTTGTAGTATGGCATTTTTTAGTTTCAATTTTTACTTAAAATTTTTCTAAACAGTTTCTTTCCCAGCTAATGTAATTTTGTTACCCACAAAACAGCCTTCAGTCATTTATCTACTTAGAAAATAGATTTGAAGAATAATCAGTCTCTAACTAAGGAGATAAATGAAATGGCTTCCAAGTTGTCAGCATTTGGAAGAATAAAATCCACTTTATTTTCTAAAAGTTATGTCTTTTAAATTGGCCCCAAAATCAAAATTGAGAAACGCTGGGCTTTTTCAGTTTCCGAATTTGAAATGTGAACTTCTTTTTGCGTGGGTTCCTCTTTGCTGAAATAATTTTCATTCATCTTTTTATCACATGCGCATTTTGTCTTTAGGTTTTTCTCAGCAGTTATAATAGAGCGTAACAGTTTCCTCCTGGTGGACTGGTGGTTCTGTGTTCCAGAAGCTTGTGGGGGTTTATTGCAGGTGTGATTACCATAAAAATAAGTGACACTAATGCTTTCAACATTCAACTAGACAGCTAGTTTGAGAGATATTTATAAAACTAAACAGCAGGACATCCTCTTGCTGTTGTCAGAAATAGAAATGGCCTGTAAGGTTTACCCACGAGATGTTTATCCCCCCGGATGTTGTGACTGTCCCTTTTCTTGGAATGCGCAGCTGCGGTAGAAACCAAGGTGACGGGAAGGGACAGTGACAGCCTGACTTTCCCCATTTCTTGGCAATGGCTCGTTTAGGGTGCTGTGGGCACACAGAGAGAGAGGGACACAGGCCGAAAGCCCAATGGAAGGACAGAAAGAGCTGGCGTGAATGTTGAGTCTGAATGATGTTTTTACCAAGAAAAAAAGACACAGAAATCCCTAAGGTGAGAATTCAGACGTGAGATTATTGTGTACCCCTCGAGGGGGGCTGAGGGCTCAGATGGCCAACACCATCACGTCCTGATGAGAGAGGGAGAAGACCTTAAAAATGGGTTCTGTTTAGAGAATTGAACATTGCAGTCCTAATATTTTTCATCCTGGACTCATTTAGCAGAGGAAATGGATGTATCATCAGACCCAGATTTGACATTCCATCACATTATACCGTACGCAGGGCTGCGGTGTGCTGGGCATGGGCGGGCATGCGAACGGAGACATGGCCGCCACTCGAAGGCCCAGGTTATCTCATTTAAACAGATATTGAACGTGGGTGCCAGCGGTGTGATCACCAGCTGCTTCCCACTTTGTGAATAAATTGCTTAGAAGGAGTCTTTTGCCTGCCAGATGTGACCTAGATTTTGATTTCCAAAGGCAAAGGGAAAAGCCTCTACTGTGTTAGAGGAAAAAGAAAAAAGAAAAACAATTGCTGCTAAAATGCATGGGAAATGAGCTTATCTCACTTTTCCAGGTGTTTGGGCTAATATGTTATGGAATTATTGCTTCATTTATAAAAAATAATTGAGGAAAATGTTCCAGCAAATCAAATTTGGATAAAGGCTTAGGAATAGCTATTGTGTTGCTAGCAACTTTTTAAATGGAAGAAAGAGCAGGAGCTAAGAGAGATGATAAAAATATTTAAAAGCTGTATTTGAGAAGAGTCTCCTATAAAAGGGTCAGACGTGGGTGTGCTGTGGTTTAGTAAAATATTGAAGAACAGCATGAACAATTACAGTCCTTTCAGTGTGTATGAAAGCTGTTTTAAAAAATCAAAGCTTGTCTGTCTGTTGGTTCTGATAAGTCTTATTACCCTGTTCACTGCAGCAAAATTTTTAAAAATGTAATGTCTTTATTCACCTACCCACTCTCTGTCCCTTTTCATGTCCTTTCATCTTCAGGTGCTGCCACTCCAAAACCTGTCCCGGAGCCTGAGAAACAAACAGACCACACTGTTAAGATCGCGGGAGTCATCGCTGGCATCTTGCTGTTCGTCATTCTCTTCCTTGGAATTGTGTTGGTAATGAAGAAGAGGTGAGTACCTGGGCATTGCCAGCGTGCAGTTATGCCCACTGTCCGCCAGGCCGCTTCATGCACACGGTGATACTCAGTTACTGAGTTGGCATTGAGGGTTGAGGCATATCTGTGACTCTGTCCTCATTAATATTTTTCATCAAGTAGTATTGAAGGTTATGGGTCAGAAATATAGAGTCAGTGGCTATGGTTTTGTAGGAATATACAAAGAATGACCTGCCAGAATGATACAAGAGTGAGGTGTCTTCCCAAATGGTGGTACATGAAGCTCTAGAGAGCCTTAGAAGCCACTTACTCGGCAGGAAATCATTAGTCCCCAGGACATATATGGTATCGTATTTGATGTTCTTGAGAACATGAGGAGACTTTCTTGCTATATTGAAGATGATGGTGCTGACAGAATGTATTGAGCCCATGTTATGGGCAGGCACCAAGCCAGACATTCAGTTAATGAGCACAACATCCCATGAAAAAGAGAAATTCAGTAACAGAGCCAGAAGAGAAGGCAAGGCAGTGCCGGTCTGTATGGGAACAAGTCCCCAAGCCACTGAAGGTTATCACATGGGCCCCCAGCCAAAGGGTCACCTTGGCAAAGAAATACATAGATCTGGCAATAATTATTGTTCCTATCTTCTGTACCTGGAAAAACTATACTTAGCCACAAAAGCTTCAATTCATAGGGAAATGACTGACCTAAATACAGATGGTGAGAAGTGATACATTTCCCTAGAGGAAATGCATGGGTCTTGATGCTCTTCTCTGGAATTTAAGAATAATTGAGTATTATTATTATTAAAGGGAGTAGTAGTATTGAGTATTATTATTATTAAAGGGAGTAGAATGAGGGCTCGGAGGAAGGGAGGAGGTGGGAGATGTGGGCAGACAGAGGTTGGTCCTGGGAGTCATGTCTGGTCACGGAAGGAGGTAGGCTGAGTCCTGACGACCTTTCTGCAGGGGATGGCGCAGTCTGATTCTTAGAAAGTTGAACCAGGTGGGGAGGGAAACAGCTGTGGTCAGGAAGAGGAGTTCAATGAAGGAGGAGCAATTTGAGAACTATCTAGGAGGTACATTTGAGGAGCCACCTGGCCAGAACATGGAACCTCATGCTTGGTTTGGAAGGTGGACACATCGCTGCCTAACAAGGTGGACAGCTGAGGAGGAACAGGACATAGTTTGGGGTTAAGATGGAGAGTTCTGGTTCTGCTCGAGCTAGGTTCAGGCTTCCATTAAGTGGAGCTGCTCCTGACCGTTGGCTGAGCCGGTGTGGACTGGGAGTAGTCGCTTTGAAAATCTGCATTTCTGGGTCTGAAGCTGTGGATTAGGATGAAGTCACTTGGAGCTACTGTAGAGAGAGGGAGCGGAATGCTGGGAAGGAAGGGAGCACCTCGAGTGACAGTGACACGTAAGGGGAGGGAGAATGTGCCGCCGCACGTGCGTACACGTGTCCCTTCCTTGCTTTTTGCTCCATTGATGTTTGTTCCCTGTAGGCTCTGGGACAGTGTCGTTGGTCACACCTGTGTCCACGCCTGGTCTTGGGCCCTCATCATTTTATGTCTTGGTTGCTATCTTCTTTCTTTTTACCTATTACTTAATTGCTGTCTTCATTTTTAACTCTTTCTTTCTTCACATGCTGTTTCATTCCTGGTAATTCTTTCATTCTTTATCTGTTCCCCATCTCATGTTTATGTAGATTCCTAATTTTTTGGCTTGAAATGGTGGTTTTTGGTTTTTCTTTTTGTAACATAACCAAGCAGCCTTTTCTGTGCCTGTGTATTCAAACCAAAATTTTCAGGGAGATTTACTGTAAACGATGGGAATATGTTGGATCTTGGGTCATCTGGCTGGCTGTCTATGAGAATCGCCTGAAGCTCATAAGACGCTTGGCCCTTGTGGCCTTAGCTAAATGCCAGCTAATCCTCCAAGGTTCTGTTTCTACTGGATTAGCTCATTTTTCTACCTAGGTCTCTCAGGTAGGCACTGAGGCTCCGTTATAAATTATGCATTGGAGGAGGTTGCCCCGGGTAACATACGGCCTTGATACAACTTTAGACTAACTTCCCTAAATGCTGTCAGATTTTACACGAGTATGTGCTGCACGTGATCTTAAAGGGTTGTCCTCACAGCATGTGCTGCTGCTGCTTCTGCTGGATTTGCTTTTTCTGAAATAAAGACTATGTTCTCCGTGAAGCAAACTAGCCAATATACCGTACCTGTAAATACAACACTGGTAACATTCAGGACCTGAATAGCCAGGTGCACAAACTGTCGGGCTTCGTAGACATTCTTCAAGCTCTGGATCATTCAGGTTTTCTCACCAAAATTGAAGCCTACACTTGAGAGGTGGTGTTTCCAGACAGAAGAGTGAAAACATACCCCTCATCATTGACAAGTCGCCAGCATGTTTCATTATTGGAGCCGACCAGTGCCAGTCAGCAAGGAATTGGTCTTTTAGCCCTGTTTCCCAGGGGCCCCCAGGAAGGCTTCTACTAAAAAGGAGACTCGATAGTGAGTTGAGCAAAGGGAGTGAGAGAGGGGAAGGAAAAGAACTGCCTCCGGTGCCGAGGCCTGTGTCTAATGAGCCATTTTTGCCAGGTAGAACCAAGTGTTGTCCATTGGAGCCCATTCTGGTGGGAATTTGCTGGTTTCCTCTGCCCACAGCGCTCCGAGTTCACTGGCTCACACACACGCCAGTAGTCGGGAGGACAGGAGGACAGGTCCTACAGGTCCTCAGTGCTTCTTAGAAGCAGCTGTGTCTGTGTCATCCTGTCCCCCTGGCCCAGAGACCTGGCGAGCAGGACTGAGGAGCGCAGGGCATTTTGTTGGGATGCACAGTCCCTTGTTAGATGAACATCATTTTCCTGAAGGCCTGGCCTTTGGTGAACGCCAGCTGCTGGAAGGTGGCCCCTCACAGAGACAGTGAAACCTGTCCGATGCAGGCGAGCTCGTGACACTCTTTGCACGGAGCGTACTGAACGAAAACCCACATAACCCTTAGCTTTATTTGGCTATCAGGCCTTATAAACCTCTCATAGTTCAATAACTGGTTGTTTTTGATTGATAGGCATTAATCCATTTAGCGTTTGCCTGGACTCTTAAGTTCTTCTCTAAAAAATTTATAAGACCTACACATTTATTTTTATTTTGTTCCATAGGCAAAGCAATTTCTTTTTACTTTCCCTATTGCAAAATTATATGTTCTGAGGATGCAGTGTTCTGTTGCTGAAATGTTAAGGGAAGGATGTGAGATAAATATCTATAAAATAAATGTTTCATACACAGGCACATGGCCATAAACTCTCAAAATTAATATACAGTAACTTGCGTGGGAGATACTTCTACCATATTTCATCTGTGTATAATTAAACATAGTTGTATAAAATGAAAATTCTTCCATTTTCAACATTTTTCTTAAGGAACAATTTATCTCAATAACATATTTGACAGAATTTAGTATATAAGCACCGTCAATTTTACCATGATTAATTATATTTACTATTGTTTAGAAAATTGCTGTGGATCCTTCATAAGTTTGAGAACATTTGTATTAATTACAATAAACCTGTCTCAGCCCTTGTGTTATCGAGAAATTGCAGAAGTTGCACCTGCTGAGAAATAATTAAACAGATATGAATTATTTTGCAAAATAGCAAGTGATACCTGTTCTATGACATAAACACCAGTTATTGGTAAATATAACTAATTTAATCTTGAGATAGTAACCCCTCTCCTTTCCAAATTGCACTGTAGCAGATACACATTTTACAAATGAAGCATACATTATTAAATATTTAGTACCCATTGTATTATATTTAAACAATACTAGCGCTACCAAGAAGAGACTCTTGATGAAAATGAGAAATATTCCTGAAGACATGAAAAAAAAAGATAAGAGGGAAAATTTGATGAAAGCCTTGTTTTCAAAGAGATGCCTGAAGTGGATGGCTGGAGGCAAGTTGAAGTTAGCTGCAGTCCCTGCTCAGCCTGTTTACAAAGGAGATGCAGATTGCAGTTCTTCCTCTCGGTAGTTAAGTGTGACTTGAACGCAGAAAACATCGTCAGCCTGGATACCCAATTTAAAATCTTGTTTCAGATTCACACCTCCTGAAACTACCTGGAAAAAGTGCCATGCAGACATTCCTTTATGAATATTAGATAAAATATGTGCTCTTAACACGCAAGCACATAAATGAGAACCAGATGCTGAGACCTTCTGCGCTGCAATGCTTCGAGGTGCTTAAAAGCAGATGTACATGCACATGGCTGTGTAGAGACAGGTCACCACCTGCCCACTGCCCCATCCTGCGGGTTTCCAGGGGATGATAACTGAAAGGCCTGGGGGAAACAGGTCCATCTGTGCCAGTGGGTATGCCCTCTGTGCCACCTGCTCCAGCCTGGATTCAGGTGATCTCCACTCTGTTGTTGACCCCAGGTCTGCCTAATGGCTCATGTAACAGTGTTCCATTAGGGGTTCTTTGTGCCTCTTCATAGGATGATCTCAAGAGGAGTGTGGGCAGTGTAGGTGCCGGGCTGCCAGCTGTCAGGAGGAAGCTGTCAGGAATGGCGAGGACCATGGCTTTAGTCTTGCAAGCTTGGCATCACATCCTCTCTCCCCACTCTGGAGAAGTATGAATTTAAATGTGAGGTACAGTGGACCCTTGACTTACAAACCTGATTCACAAGGGCTGTGACTCAAGTTGGTTGTTAAATCAAGACTATTTTTCCCATAAGAAATAATGGAAATACCCATAATGTGTTCTGAACCTCCCAAAGCACCCCTTAACTAACCTTTTTATAATTAAAACAGGGTGGCATAATGAGCATAGTTTATCAGAAACACCAATAATTTTCCTCATGTATTCACCAAAAAGTTATAAAATGTGCCCAGTTTACCAGCAACTGATGTCATAGTATACTCACCATTCAAACTGACATCTTTGGCTTACAGGTGGGGAGGATAAAGTGGAAGCTGGTTACCGTTTGGAAGGAGAGTCCCCTTCCCTGAGAACATCAGGAATCTGGCTCTCTGTGTCCTTTCTGTCCTTGGAAGAGTTTATAGCCCATGAGGACCTGCTTCTGGCTCACTGGATCTCAACCTTTTCAGAACTAAAAACTGGTCTAGGGTTTCTGTTTCTATCTTTTCTTAACACTCTTCTTTATGATTGTGATTGCTTTGCTTACCTTCCCTTTCTTTGTTGGCTTCTTCTCTAGCTTTTTGAGAGCCATTTTGATACCAGTAATCATAGCAATTATGTACAGCACTGACCGAAATCATGTGCATAAGCACATGCATCTGCGCTCAGAGTGATACTTACATAAGCTTCCACGTGCTTTTCTGGCGTTGTGAGTCTTTGTTTACAACCGCGCAAGGGGTTGGCATTTGGTTTGTAACTCAAGACTTTGATCATAAGCTAAACCTAAAATTCCAGTCGCAACCCAAGTTGCTGGTATGTGAGGCCAGTCGTAACTCGACGGTCCACTGTATTTCACTTCTCAGAGCTAGTTTCCGTGTGTGAACCATGACATTACCGCTGATGATTATGATGCCGTGTTTTCTGTAGGGAGATGATGCGTGCACATAGTTGGTGCCTGCTAAACAGTAACGTAAGGGCTCAGAAGTTTGGGAACCCTTCCCAGAGCAGTGGGTGGTAGGTGGCAGAGGTTACACTAAACATAGATGTGTCTGCTTCTTAAACCCCCTGCCACAGGGACTCACACAATGCATCTTGCTCCTACAACTCAGGCTCTTTCTGCAGTCCTTAGGAGAGAACACAGTACCCTCCTCAGCTCATTACAATTCACCAAGGCACGAGGTCGGCAGAAATTGGAAATACTGCCAGCGTGCAGTATTCTCGCCTTCACAGGAGGATATCTAAATGAACCCCTTCCCACTTTCTCTTCCCCACTTTCCTGCTTTTAAACCCTTCCGTATATTTTATGGCATCTGTTGAATCCTAAGCTCACTTCTGGGGACTCACCATCATGCAGATGCAGTGTCCTTTGTATGGTTTAGCCATGCGGGAACATGTTAGGTTTTATGGGGCCAAGGAGTGTGAGCCTCAGGCCTTCCTCCTGGGAGGTGGTGTGTCTTTGGGGACACATGAGAGCAAGGACTCTGTAGATGGCTCCGCACCTGGTGACCTTGGCCAGAGCCCCTCTCTTTGTGTCCTTCAGTTCTCCCCAAATACCAAGCGTATGGTAATAGAACACACATCATCCAGCGTCAGGAGAAGAAAGCAAGTTAATACATGCACAGTGCTGGCCCCGAGAAATACGAGCTGTACTAGTTGCACATGGAATCCAGGAGTGCCTGAGCCCTCGCAGCCTTTCCTCTTCATGCCCACTGCAGCGTGCCTCCAGGTCTTCATTTCGGATGCAGAGATGCCATCTCTGCTTTAGCAGGGGACTCCGCTCCTCTGCTGTGGAGGCCGCTGTCCCTTGGCCCCCACAGGTACAACCTGGCTGGGTCTCTCATTATGAAGATACCAGGAATACAGCGACCTGGGATAGAACAGCTCACTGTCCCATCCTGAAGTCCTGAAGGCCGGGCTTTGGTGCAGGAGCCATGGCTGAGAGCACGGAACGGAATCTTGAGCCCTTCTCACCCACTGGGTTTCTTGTGCAGCAGCTCGGCTCAGCCAGGGGAGCTGGACTGTAGGAAAACTCTCTCCGCAGAGACAGAAGCAGCAGGTGCCCGAGACGTAGTGCTGCTGTGTGGAGACAGCACCCTGAATCTGGAAGCTTCTGAGTCCGCATGACCTTGGCATCCAACATAAATGCTGTCGTCAGGCCAGGCCTAGCACGGTGCCAAGTGGTCCGTCTGCAGGGGTGGGGACACAGGGACAGCACTGCCGTCCTTGATGTGCTTACGGTCCCTTTAGTCCTGCTCCTGCCGCTGCCTCCATCGAGAAGGTCGGGACAGGCCCCTGAGTCTCCTTGATCGTGGGTCTCCACGCCAGCCTGTGGCCGGGCACCAGCCCGTTCACCGGGCCGACTTCTCCCCTGCCATCTCACGGCACAGTTGTGCTGCTGACTCCTGATTCTAATGCCCAGGACTTTCCAGGCCAGCTCATTTCTCTGCTCTACCACCAGCATGTTCTCCCCGGAAGCTCTCGCCCACGCCCACGTGAGATTGTCAAGGGAGAGCTGCACACCCATGACCCAACTTTCCGCACCCCTCACAGGGGCTTTCTCCGGAGTGCAGCACTCCTCATCCTCCCCAGGGCAGGTTCCTCGATTCGGGCCGGAGGACTTCCCATCTGGTTTGGAGACTGGGAGGTCGGGCAGCTGAGGAGCAAATCGCCCCTGGTTGGGGTTGAAACCTGCATCTCTGTTAGTGCGTCTGTGAGTCTAAACCTCATACAGATTGCTTTGTCTGTTCTTTCCAGTTTGGTTTTTATTAGTAAGTAAAATAGCAGTGGAAAATATCTGGAGTATAAGGGAAAAGTGTATACAGTTAGAAAAATACAGGACAATTTCTAATCTGACTTCCCTGCTCAAAATTCAGGATGCCTCTTTTACCATAAAAATACAGTTCTTCTTAACAGGGAATAAATGGAATCTTTCAGTTAGGTTCATTTATAGAAAATTGTGAAAATAATAATTTTCTAGAAGGACAAAGAGGAGCTACTGTGTTAAGAGATATTTTTTGGGTTTTTTTTTGAAGTTTGGGAATGATGATATCAACAAAACAAGATGCCACACTATGATAATAATGTATTTAGGTAAGAGAGGTGTGTCCTCACTGACAAACTGGGTTTTGAAGGGAACAGTGCTTCACTTGGATCCGCTGAGCTTTGGGCTTTTTTTTTTTTTTTTCATATATCCTGGTTCCTTATTGGCACTGGTGTGGTAGAGCTAAAGTGAAGCTATTTTTATGGATTTTACTACAACAAGTAAAAAAGGACTCATTTATGAAGTTCCAGCATATTCCTCTTGCTTGGCAAAACCTTGGCAAACTGTAGCCAGGGTTATTCTGTCTAGGAGCAGCCTATTTCCTGTCTCCTGTGCATGCTCAGGCGCGAATAGGTTTCCACTGTGAATAACGTCCTGGCGATGGTGAGGGCCAGAGCTTGCCGGTTCCCGATGAGACACCTCAGACCCAGTGTGTCCTCCCCACAGCCCAGGCTGGACTGCTCGCTCTGTACCTTTTGCCGTGGGTGGCTGTGTGCATCTGTCCGCCCCACTAGACTATGGGAGTGGGCCTGGGAGTGGGCCCTGTAATTGTCTTTGATGACTAGCAGATTGCTCCCGAGTGGACGCTAGTCCACCTCATTAAAGACAGAAACAGGGCTTTCTGAGGTTCAGGGGCTAGGGTGTGGCTCGTGGTAGAGCATTTGCCTAGAACCCAGGACACTCTGGGTTCCATCCCCAACCCAGAAAAACTTAATAAATAAACAATGTAAGTCTTCATTGCAACATTACACTTTGGATTGCTTTGGCTTTAAAAAGAAATTTGGGATGGGAAATGTAAGTTTGATAACATCATAAGATGTTTCATTCATTTTTCTATAATACAGATATTCTGATAGGCACACTCTCTACTTTGTGGTTTTTAAGTTTGAATAGTAATTCTTTAGATTTTTAATTTAATATATTACAATCACTTAAATGAATATGTATATATTTAAATGGAGATACAACTTAATGAAAAGAAAAATGGATTCATTTGAGCCACCACTTATTTTCTTTATTCAATTTTTACTTTTGTGTGTTTCGTGGGTGCACAGTGATTGTGTGTTTAAGGGGTGCAGTGAGGCACTTCAGTACCTGTGTAAATGTGTCCTGCTCTGACCGACATGTCCATCACCCCAGACCCTTGTCCTTCCTGGTGCCGGCGTGTCCACATCCCCTTGCCTTCCCATTGGTTGTCACCATGGTTACTCACCTGCTCTCCAGCCCTTCCTCCACTATTCTGCTTAGCCTCTTCTGACCACTGTCCTATCTGTAAGCCAGCTTTGAAA
The DNA here is from genome assembly GCF_000276665.1 of Chinchilla lanigera. Classification (NCBI taxonomy): domain Eukaryota; kingdom Metazoa; phylum Chordata; class Mammalia; order Rodentia; family Chinchillidae; genus Chinchilla; species Chinchilla lanigera. The sequence continues at coordinate 3,450,973 of NW_004955402.1, read as the reverse complement.
CTTTCCTTTTGCACTTGGTTTACAAACAACATGCATTTAGATTAAAAAGTCATACTCAAAATACTAAATAAGCAACCTCAAGGTGAACTTTTCTTTAGACCGCAGACATGGGTCCTAAGTCACTTAAAATCACTTAGAACAGCAAGCATCCCAGCTTGTCCATCCATGTGTCCAGCAGGAAAAGAATGGATTTGCATCTGCAGAAGCTCTGCTGACCCCTCCGCCTCCTTTGGGGCTTCTGCTTGCTACAGTCACCTTTCTGCTGCCAAGAGCTTTCCCACTGCATGACTGAAATGCTTCTTTGAGGGTGTTTGATGTTGAGCTTAGGGTTCATTGTCCTTGTGTGAACCAGAAAACATTTATAGGGGAAAATTCAGGAACGGACTTAGGGCGTGTGCATAGTTATCGGGAGCTATCAGACTGTGCTTTAGCCTTTCCTGAAAGCCTGAGTTTGGAGTTCGAAGTCAGCAGTGAGAAGCCGAGGAATTTGGCTTCCCCTTAAGGAAAGCTGGTCAGTTATCACAGTCTAATTCTTAGGTATGGAGAAGAACCCAGAGATACATTAGGACGCAGAAAGTGAAGTGGCGACCATCCTGCCTCAGTAACCTTTGTCCTGGAGTGTCGTGTTCCCTTCGGGGATGCTTAGAGATCTTTGAGTGTCCTCAGTGGAAAACACTTAATTGTAATAGCTTCTGCAAGTGACATAGTTTTGTAGTCACGGTAGTCATGATTTTTCTTTTTGAATTCGTTAAGCTAGGGTTGACTCAGAGTTACGGCCATAGAGACTTGAGAAGGCATGGCTAAGGGTCACAGCTGTACTCCCACAGAGGCCGCTAAGGCTGACCCAAGCAGAGACACGTAAGGACCATGTCTGATGAACCCTTGGTCACTACCTGTTTCTGGCCGTAGATATTTGTTACACCAGGAAGACACCGAAGACCCCTGTATGTCCATGCTCCCCGTCTACCCACACGCTCATTGGTGCCCCGGGATGTCCCCAGTAGCCCTCCTGGCCTGAAGAGGCAGTTCCTACTCATGGGTACAGGAAGGCTTAAGCCTTGGCTGTCTCTGCAGGCAGTGCGGCCCTGTGTAAGCAGAGCTCAGGCTGCACCCTGCACTGGCCTCGCTGTGGACTCCTGCATCTCTCTCTGATCCAGGCCGGGAAGCCTGTGTATTCTTTTATTGTTAAGGTTATTGGTGCAGTTTAGATGTACATAACGATCACATCCATCATAGTGAATTTATACCTGTACATGATATTTTTTAGCTCCTTGCTTTTATTCCATTCCCCTCCCCTCCCTTCAACTCTTCCTCCCCTCCTTATTTACAGAACTTTCTTTCCATTTTATCCTTTTTTT
>NW_004955402.1:3323160-3448780 GCF_000276665.1 Chinchilla lanigera | reverse complement strand
GGAACTAATTTCTACTGGTTTATTGAACAGAACAGTTAATGTTTAATTGTTTGATCAATCTTGCATACCTATGTCTGGTAATCTGAACAGCTACTTTGAAGATAACAATAAGTACTACAACAACCATTGCTGATTTCCTATCATCTTGTTTTGAAATTCTGTATCGTTTTTATAGTTTTTGTGTTGTTGTGTTTTTGTCATTGTTTTGTTATTTTGTTTTTGTTCGTTTCTCTTTAAAATAAAAAAAGAAAAAAGGCAAAATAAGTAAATAAATAAATAAATATATATGCACCAAATATAGGTGCACCCAACTACATAAAACTGATAATAAGAGACATAAGAAATCAAGTAAGCACTAAGACAGTTGTAATGGGGGACCTCAATATCCCACTAGACAGAAAATCAACAAAGAAATATCAGCGCTTAACCAGCCATGTGAACAAATGGACTTAGTAGATGTCCACAGAGTGCTCCACTGAACAACATCAGAATACACATTCTTCTCAGCTGCACATAGGAATGTTCTCCAAAATAGACTACATACTAGGCCATAGAACATGCTTAAATAAATGCAAAAAAATTGAAATTATCCCATGCATATTATCCAACCAAAGTGCAATGAAATTAGAAATCAATAGCAAAAGAAATCACAAAAAACCATAAACACATGGAAATTAAATAACACCCTGCTGAACAACCAATGGATCACAGATGAAATTAAATGATAATGCCAGTACAACATACTGGAACTCATGAGACACAATGAGAGCAGTCCTAAGAGGAAAATTAATAGCAGTGAACTCTTACATCAGGAAAACAGAATGAGCTCAAATAAACAGCTGGTGGATGCTTGAGCCTCAGACATTTCTATTACAGCACTTTCCCCATAAGACTGAATTTCTTAAATCCTGTTCACATGAATCATCTTTGTGATCTTTGAAAAGAGTCCCCCAGTATAGCAGAGAGTCCTGGTGTGCCCTTGGTAGTGCCCATCTCTGCAGATGGCTCTGGGAGGGAAGCCGGCCTCATCCACCCTATGAGGTCTTCCTCCCGGGATTAGTTAGATCCCTGATGGCCCTGGGACTCCTGGAAGAGGAGGGCTCCTGCCACACCGGCTGGTTGATTTCTATATGTTCTCTTTTCTGCTGCATTTCAAAATGAGCGATATTTATCAAGTTGATATCACCTAAGAATAAAGCAATGATAAATCGCCCTATACAGTTGCCACTCTGTATCTGCAGATTCTGAATCTATGGATTCAACCAAGTGTGGCTTGAAAATATTAGGGGGCAGAAAACATTGTCTCTGTACTGAATATGTACAGGCTTGTTCTTGTTATTCCCTAAACGATGAGGTATAGCAGCTGCGCACACAGCATCCACAGCAAAGTCGATATCACAAGTCACCTCACCCGGGCCGGTGCTGTGCCCTTCTGTAGACGGGATCTGAGTACCTGTAGACCCTGCTGTCCACAGGGGCTCCTAGAAACCATCCCCCTTGCACTGCAAGGGGCCATTGTGTATCCCGCACCCCTCAGCCCAGTCACATCTAAATCTTAACCAGTCTTTAGGGCCAGAGCTCTCTGAGCTGCCTGTTGTCCAGCCCGTGGCCCAGCGTGGACTTGGTGCTTTTGGCTAATGCACGTCTTGCAGCCATCGTGCAAGGCTCACGCACCCAGCGCTGCAGCCCGGCCACCTCCCAGCCGCTTTGAAGCCACCCCATGACCCCGCCAGGGTCAGCTTCAGATCCCCAGCTGCTCAGAGGCCTGAGCTGGACAGGCTTAGAGTCAGTGTTCACGGAACTTCCTACGCTTATTGCCTTGCAGGTGTCTGGACCTCCCACTGTCTGGGCCTTCCTGCCCACTGGAATTTCTGAACAACTTCTCTTGTCCCAAACCTTCTCCCTAAAATCCAAATCATTCCTTTTTTTGAGGTGGTACACCAGAATGCTAGCCTCATTCTCTAAAATCTGCCTCAGTCTAGACTGAATGCCGCTAGTTGAATGTCCCTTCAAGGAACAACAACTTGTCAGTCTTCAGCGGGCTCTGTCACCCTTTAATTAGTCTGCGTGTCCCCTACTCTCCTTAGCCGTCCTCCTGGTCTGGTAATGATGAGTCTCCAGGGAAGACAGCCAAGGGCAGATGGTATTTTACCAACGAAATGTAACTGACTGGTTCTTATCCTCTGCACCTTTTTACTTTCATGGTCAACAGTGATGTAAAGAACAACAGCAGCCTCCTGATGTAGCTGAAGTTACAAGTATCTGAGTAAAAGGATGATTCGTTCTGTGGCGGGAGAAACTGACCTGAGAACAGAAAGGCTGATTAATAAGCACCATTAACAAGTTCACAGTTTCAAAGGTCAAAATTACAGGTCTCATTATGTACAGGGGAGCCCTCTCCATTGATTTTCAGGTCCTTTTCCAAGCACAAGACAGAAAAGGACATTGCTCACCATTTTCTAAATACCATGTGTTCTATGATTTATAAAATTTTCAATTCTCAAAAACATCTTTAATTACTACTCTGACCACTGCATTAGCTTTAGTGTTTTTTTTAGTTAAATTGAGGGCACTCAGCAATCATTTCTCTTTCAGATGTTGCACTGGTAATTTAGTGATAATATGTGAGGAGCTTACAACAATTTAGTTATAGCTCTGAATAAATAACAAATCAAATTAAGCTAAGGTAAATGAAATAGCCCTAAAAAGATCCATAAATTAAGAGACAAACTAAGCAGAATATGGAAAAACAAATTAAAATAGATTTTTGGCTTCTACAGTACTGCTTATTATCATGACTGGAGCACTGCACTGGACAAGGCCATTGGCCCAGAAGTCTCTGAGTTTTGTGATTTGGAAAACACAGTCTGTTATCATATTTCTCTAGCAACACGCTGTCCTCTTTTTAGGTGAGTATGCAATGAAAAAGATACTCCCCGTGGGCCCAGTAGTGCAGCCCTGTGGTTTTTAACTAAGGAAAGTCCAAAAGAACTGAAAGCAAGGTCCCAAAGAGCTGTCTGTATTCCTGTGTTCATGGCAGCGTTATTCAAATAGCCCAAAGGCTAAGGCAACCCAGGAGTCCTTCGGCAGGTGAATGGATAAAGTGTGGTGTACACACAGTGGAATAGCATTCAGCCTTAAACAGGAAGGGCATTCTGACACAGCTGCAACATGGGTGAATCTTGACATGATGGTAAATGAAATAAACTAGTCACAAACACACTGAGAGTGTAGGACTCCAGTTATGAGGGACCTGCAGGGGTTAGACTCATGGACCGAAAGGAGATGGCATTATCAGAACCTGGCATGCAGGAAAGAGGAGTTCGTGTTTAATGGAGACGAAGTCTCGGTTTCGGGTGATGAGAAATTCTAGAGGTGGGTAGTGGTGGTGGTTGCACAGTTGTGTGAATGAATTTAATATCACTGAATCGTACTCCTATCGTGGTGAATGTGGTAAAATCACTTGACTGTGATATCTTTCCAGTGAGCTGGCAGAAACCCCGGGATGATCCCATGCCTGCACTGCGTCAGTCTCCTGTGCTTCTCACCTCATGCATTTAGAGAAAGAGGAAAATTGCCTCTGTATTTTACCACAGTAAATGTTTCAGTATTGGTAGACAGAAGATACTTAGACAGGTTCTGAACTCTCAGCCCCACTCTTGCCATTCCAGTCAGTGTGCAGCCTTAGAGCACAGGCCGCTCTGTGGTCGAGGGTCACCCAGCGTGGTCAGGCAGGCATGGGTAGCCCTGAGCATTCTGTGGCTCAGCTGACAGCAAAACACATTTGTGTGGTTGCTACAGGTGGAGCTGAGCCCACAGGAAGTGTGCACCCTGAGGTCTCCTGGCAGCAGTAACAGCGAGAAAATCGGCTGCATTGTGACTTCTTCCCCAAATCCAGGCAGGATGCCTCCCAACCTGAACCAGTCAGAGCACATGTGTGCCCATCCCTCCTGGCGGTGCCCAGCTGTTGTAATCACAGGGGCAGAGATCAGGTGTCCTGCCCTGTTATTTCCTGACTCCAGAGAGTGAAATATAGGTTGCATGAAGCCAATGTCTTCCACAGCTGTCAATTTTTTAGCTTCTTTTAACAAATAATAACACTGGCCCAGGTCTTCCATGAACAGAATATGAATGTGTGTGGTACACTGGAAACTCCAGGTCTCACGTGGAATCTGCAGGGCTAGGTGCAGACCCCAGCATTGTGTGGTCTCAGTCTTGTGGGTCTGATAAAAAGAAAGGAAATAAACGCAGCCTAAGATGTAAGCCCGTGGCTGCTCTCAGTGGACCGAAGCTTCCACTGTGGACCCCGACTTGTCTGCTAGTTCCCCGGCTCTATGTTCCTATCTATGTGAAGCAGACTGGGCAGCTGTCGGTTGCCTAGAAACTCTGAGGGCAGGAGCCACAGCTTAGTCATTGCTGTCGTTCCTGACCAAGGCGAGGCCTTGCTGAATGTTCCATGCATTGTATGAGTGAATGAACCAGCAGGTCCTTCCACAGAAGCACCCCTTGATGCTTGCCTGCCGGAGGCCCTTCCCCAGCTCCAAAGAGAGGCTAGACTCACCCCAGCCTATTTGTTTTGTCCCATTCTTGAGGCAAGAACAAGTCCCGTTTGGGCAGAAGCTGGCTGCTGGGATGGAAGCCCAGCCTTGCACATGCTAGGCAAATACTCTCACGCCAGGCGCAGCCACAGCCCATGAGTTCTGCTCTTTCTTTCTCCTCTCAGTTTCTGGAAAAACACCTTTTTCTAGATGGCAGCTTCCTTTCTGTAACAGAAGACAGTGCCCAGTGATGGAACTCCACCCTCCATAGCATCTGTTTGGGGACACTGTAAACCTGTGCAGGCTATGTGTGACGCCTGTAAGAAGTTTCTCACAGAACCTGCCCTTCCCCTCGGTAAACTAAAAGAGAGGACTAGGACCCTAGATAAATAAATAAAATCAAGATCTGCCTTAAGAATATAAACTGCGATGTCTGTGAATGAATGTGGGTAGATTCTTCTACACCTTGTCATTTGTGTTATACTTGTTACTCATTGGAGGAGGAGGAGGAGGGTGGTGGCAGTGGGGATGGCACCGGCTGATATGTGGGAACCTACTGCTATGAGGTTCTTCTGAGTGCTTTCACAGTGAGGCCTTATAGCAACGCCAGCACACATCCTGTTCAAACTCCAAGGAAACAAAGAAAGAGGAAAGTAGCATGACAGGACCAAGAGTAGAATCCAGAGCCGCTGTCTCCACAGCCATCCTTCTAACCCATTATGATTCTTAGGTGAGATGGGGTAGACGGGGGAAAGAGCAATGTGACTTCTTTCCCATGAGCTGGCAGAAACCCCAGGGAAATCCCATGCCTGCCCTGTGTCAGTCTCCTGGGCTTCTCACCTCATGCATTTAGAGAAAAAGGAAAATTGCACCCCAAATCCGGGTGCAGAGGCTGGGTGAGGCCCCAGATGAGGTCCTGCTCACCTAGGTCAAAACACAGAGTGACAGCGTGCCTCGGCCCCCTGAAGAAGCCCGGGGCATACGCAGGACTGGAGTAGGCTGGAAATATGGACCAAACGATGGAAATAGGAACACAGGTGGAGTCTCCAGGCCCCGTCTCCTGTTAGAGGCATAAATAGGTTTTGAGCCCCCTGGATTCACAGACATTCCACAGTGCCCCATGGCCTCTCCTGCCCAAGCACCAACTCCTGGGTACCCAGAAATCCTACAGCCTCCAGTTCCTGCTTCCGAGCCACCTGCAGAATTAGGCCAAATAGGCCAGCACACCAGGGCTGTGCTCGCTGTGTGCATACCACCCTGTCCCAGACACCAGGCCTTGCACTTCCTGGTGCCACCCTGTCAGCCTGGCTCGCCTGGGTGACTCAGCATGCCTGGGGCCGGCCACTCAGCTGTGTTCTCACCCCCTGTCCATGCGCCTGTCGGGTCTGAGTGAAGAGGCACAGCTGCCAGTCTGTGGCTGACCCAACTCCGATACTATTGTGGAGGAGTCACTTGGCTGTGAGGGCAGCATCTGTGGTCCAGAGACAAGTGAAGAGATGCCGTGCGTGTGAGAATTGGCCTGAGCAAGCCAAACACAGGCTCTGACACAGGCTGGGGGCCCTGGGTTATGAGCCTGGCAGCATTGGCATGGTGCTTGGATGTGCGGAAAGAAAGCTGGGCAAGATGGGTGCAGCACAGCGCTGTGGGCCCTGACCCTGGGGACACAGTGCTAACGCGCCCTCCGAGGTGTAGAGAAACCACACGTTACAGGGACCTCCGCCTCGCTGTGCAGGCTGCTGCTGGGTTCTGATGGTCTTCTTCCTGGTTCTGAGTATTTCCTTTAGCATCATCTTCTGCCAGGCCGGAAATGGGCTCTGCTTTTCAACTCTGGGGAAAAGTACAGTGTATTCCTGGCATGCAGAAATATTTACTGGCATTAGTATGCCTTTTGTTGTATATGTCAACAGTATTTTATACTATTAGTTTGACAGGTATATCCTGAGAGCTCTTAAATACTTTTAAATAAATATGATAAAGACATACTTTCATTTTTGATCACAGCTGCCCTTACTTTTATGCCAGACCATTTGATTTTCACATTAAGCCTCGCCACTCCAGGCTAGGTTACAGCCAAGACTAATAGGAAAACTGTAATAAGGTCTTTATGCCATCTTTTGTACTTCTTACAAATATACTTTGAAGTATTATCATAAATATGTAAAGTTAATCGAGCAAAAATAAATACATAGACTGCATTTCATGCCTGCAGTACTTGGGCTTTTAATTTTTTTCACTCACTCACTGACAAATTTGCTAAATCTGGTAATTTGCAGGCTGTTTCTTCATTAGTGAGAAAAATAAGTCAGTCCCATATTCATTTTCCTTCAAATAACTATTTTCTAGTTTCCTTTATGAGTAGAATCAACATTCAATTATTTGTGTTAGTGGAGGATAGAAAAGATCTAGTTAAAACAATAGATAATCACAAATTATTCAGATAGAGGAAAAGTGCTGAATTCTGTGGAACAAAGCAGGTTTGCGGACGATCCAGCCCTCTCTTACTAAATTTTATGGAGCTGGATTTAACCAGCGCAAATCTATGCAGTGACGACCACAGTGGTGGCTGGATGTGGTGAGGCTGTAGCGTGCACAGGCACAGAAGGCCCGTCCGGCACCAGGGTGGCCCGTGAAGAGGAAGAGCAGCGCGCCTGTGACCCAGATTGACTAGAGCATTGTGCACTGACTGAGCGTTCTGCCCAGACCCTCTGGGGGAAGTTAAATAAAATATATTGCCTTCCTGTTTGGCTTCAGAATCAAATTTCTCTATAAATATCACATCAACCCCCTTAAGAGAGAGGGTCTCCTTAGGTAAAGAAATGTTGTGAGTACACAGACAAAAATGGAGATAGAAAAGGATTGAGGGCATTGATGTATCACAGTGGAAGACACCACTCAGAGTGGGAAGCGACAGAGCCCTCTGTTCTCCTGCTGTTTTGTGTTTGTTTTCTTTCTCTCCCCTCAGAAAGCAAACTGGTAAAGCCCTGCTTCACTATATCACAGGTGTGTTAGGTAAGGCAGCCCAAAACCTTTGAGTCGGGCAGAAAGTCACTTAGCAAATTAGTAAGTTCAGAATCTTCTCAAGGGGAGGGGTCAAGGGATATAGAAGTAATAGTTCTATTTAGGGTGATTCCCATTGCTCAGTACATTTTCTGAACACTCTATAAAGTAGGCCATGTGCAACTGTTCTCAAATAGCAGTGATTTAGAACAATATTATCAACAGTGAAGAAAAACCTGAGCTGTCTAATCCGTATCCATTATGAGATTCCATGTAATTCATGGAGGTGGACAGAATTTCACCCAAGATAGGAACTTTGTGTGTGTGTATGTATAATTTTATTTAGTCTGCAGGAATCACCTGGATTGATACCAGTGTGACTTTTTCTGCCTGCCAAACATAATATATTCATATAGGCTGAATGGATGCTAATTGCCCAAAATGTGACTTTTTAAATGTAGGCTTATCTTTTTTCAGTGAGTACTTATTCTTGAAACAACAGTGTAAGTTGTTTGGAGCCATCCTTTCATGTGCAAGTATTCCTTTTACGGTCTGATCCTTTAGAATGCATTTGATGCACAAGATTGTTCACACCAAATAGTGCGTAGAATTTCAAGAGCTGGGTGAATCTTGCAGTTCATCTTTTCCTAACCTCTCATTTTGTAGATGAAAAAAAAAACCCACAGCTCAGATAAATTAGATGCTTCATCAAGGGAAGAGAGACCCACAGCTGCGGGCCTTCATTTACAGTTTCTGCACAGATTGCATCCGTGTGACTCTTTCTGGTGACTCTTTAACCATGTGATATCAGCCAGGTTGATTTCATGGCGCATTGGTGACAACACATGGTCCACGTGATTCATTTCAGAATGTCACCCACACTGTGTGCAGCCACGGAGTTACAGCCAGCTCCACTCTGCTCCCTCAGAGCATCAGGCAGTAAATTTGTGAGTAGCTGAGAAGTTGTTGTTATAATTTCATTTTACTATTCTCCATGCATCCAAACATTCAGGGTTATGCTCACTCATGGAAGAAAAAAGAAGGCAGCCCTCCAGTTACATACAGGCACTTCTAGGCCTACAGCTGAGCTATGTGGGGCTGTTATGGTTTGTGTCTGGGTGTCCCCCCAAAGCCTCATGCGGTCATGGGGCAGGCTTTTAGAGTTTGATTGATTACAGGTGTGAGAGCTGCACCCGCCCTGGGGTGGATAGTTTGCATATGTAAGGGAGAGCAAGAGGCTGCTTGCAGCCATTTCCTGGCTTTTGTGCTTGTTGATTCTGCTGTGTTCTCCCGCCATGAGCTGTAGCCCTCTGCCATGTGCCACTCTGCCTTGTAATCTGCCAAGTATGGACTGAAACCTCCACAAACTGTAAGCGAAATAAACCTTTCCTTCCTTAATTTTGGGCATCAGGTATTTTGTCCCAGCAATGAGAGAAAAGTAACCAAGACAGGGGCCCTTAGAAGAAATATGCAAAGATTTGCCTACCTTTCTGATAACTGTTACAAACGGAAGTTTAGACTCATAGCCTGGGGGAGGCTGAGAAATTCATGAAAGGAGAAAATCACAGGAAGATTGCTGAAGCATCAGTGTCCAAGCCATCCAAGCACTGTAAGCGTGCTGGGCTCTGGCATTATTACCCTAACGGAGCAGAAAGCAATGAGATCACAGCTTCCTGCTGCTTCAGATGGCCAGCAGAAGTGCCTGTCTTCTTGAACTTGCAAAGTGACAGCTGCATTTGAAAGAGGGATGAACTGGCCACTGATGGGGAGCACTGGTCCAGAATGAAGCTGACCATCCACTCTGACTTCTACACATAACTTGCAGGTGCCCTGCAGCAAAAATAGATGAGCTGTGCATTTCCTGTCGAGCACAGCCTTCAATAGGACCCTGTGATAAAATGCTCTTCCATCATTTGCTGAGGCCCAGAGAGGACTGGAAGATGCTTAGGCAAGAGGAGTGGCTAGACACAGAAATTCCTCCAAGAAGGACTGCGTTCATGGGTAATTAAGGCAAAAGACAGGACTCATTCATCCTAGGACTAAATAACCTTTTCTTGCTAAGGAACTATTTTTAAACTTCAGTGTTTACTGTGTGAGAGAGGCCTGTAAAGTTATGCTTCTTGCATCGCAGTGTGCAGAAACTCTGTAGCTCTAAATGTCTCCAAGCAAATGGGCTGGACAGCATGCTGCCGCCTCAGCCGGTGAGGTAATTTATGTGGCTCAGGGACTGTAGCTCTGTAATAGATTGAACTGTTAGTTTTCAGGAGGATTTAATGAAATATTGAACCAGATGCCACTGGTCTGCCACGGATATGGGACCATGAGAAATGAGGAAATGGTGCTTTGTAAACAGCGCAGACCTCAGCTGGGGGAGGAACAAACAGGAGCCTTAGTGAAAGAAAATCAGAGCCCAGAGGAAACGTGGCAGGCTGCTGTCCGTGGATTGCTGCCCGTGCCCCTCCGGAATGGGAGGCCGGGGCTGCTCTCATTGCCCAGGAAAATGGACTAAACCTGGAGGTAACTCCAGCAGATGAGCTCTTGCCATATTCCCATTTGCAACAATAGCACAGGAAGAATGGCATCAGGATTGATCCGGGAGACCTGCCAGTCCCTTTGGAATGAGGTTCTCGTAGGGTTCTGATATTCCTAACTGGCTTTTATGACAGAATAAGTCAGATCAAGTAACCCTTGGAAGAGAGCTCTTAATCAGTTCACTTATTTCCATGAGATGCTCTCCAGCCTGTGAGGTGGGACGCCTTCAATTAATAAGGAAATTGTTCTATGGCATTGTACACTGTGGCAGCAAATAAAGTTTGAAACCTATCAATCACATTTTCCGGTGCATCTGATCTTGCCCTGCTGTTTCCTTTCGAGTACTAAGGACTGAACATCGCCCAGGATCATCCACTTCACTCCATTGCCTGGAAGGAAAAACAGGAGCTTACAAGCCAAGGATTGATCGATAGGTATTTCAGATGTTTGCCCTCTTGTCACTCAGATTCGTAGGATGGATGAAAGACAACAAGTGATGCAAACAAACCTGACTATCCCTGTGTAACATTTCAAGGTTTGACCTTTTCTCCCTTATAGTCTAACCCACTCTGAGACTCATTTGAGGTATAGATTGTCCCAGCTTTGTTTTGTGGTCTTGCTGTTATTTATAGCTGGGTCTTCAGTGCACGGTCAATTCACATTTGTACAGGAGAAAGCTGTCCTGAGACACAGAAATGTGTCATCCCAAGGCCTTCCCCCTCACCCCCCTCCAGGATGCTGTCAGAAGGATTCTGTCATATCTCCAGGCACAGAATGGGAGGCTGGGGGTCAGAGTCCTCCTGATGGTTGACTTACCTGCTGTTGAAGAATCACTGCCCAGAGAATTAGATGGGCAGCAGCCATTCCTGCACAGAAGAGGGGCTCAACTCTGAGAAAGGTTCGGAACCATGGGTGCTGGCTGGAACGCAGAAATACTTCTGCCCACCTTCAGGAGAGCCAGCTGAAGCGGAAGGAAACATTTCAAAGGAATTCAGTTCTGTGGCCCTGGTCCTTGTGCTGCCTAGAGAACGCCAGGTCTTAGAGGGAGGCTGATGAACCGGCTCACTTGGCGCTGTTGTTAATTGTGCTAGAGTGTGCATGTGTGCATACATTCACTCACGGACACACACAAGAGCACTTTTCCTTGATTTGCAATATATTTACGACTTCCTTGTGCTTCATAGAGGACCATGTTCAGGTCAGGGGTTAGGAATGATGGAGAGAAACATTAATGCATTCAGTATGTGAGGCGCCCATGTCTCTCAAGGCACTAAGGTATGTGCTGCAGGGACAGCAAATGTCAGAATAATCCAAAGATCCTACACTGTAGTAGGAAGTGTGCCCCATGTCCACACACAGTGGTGGGGTGCAAATGGTAGAACAGTGTAGGATGCATGGAAAAGACTCTGCCAGCTCCAAGAGGAAACTTGCTTTCAGCTGAAAGAATCAGGAAAACACATTGGAAGAGATGGCGATTACGTTGCAATGTTCAGATATGAAAAATGCAAAACAGGTGATGATGCTATGTGTGCTTTTAGAGTATTATTAGGAGTAATTATTTTCATAATATTTCATAACTCCAGAAATGAACAGACCCCTCCCCCAGTTTTCTCATTTCCTTTTAGTGCATGTGCCTCTAAACAGGCCAAGTCAGGAAAGTACTGTTTTCAGATAAAGGATAGCGGTCTTTTATAAAGCAAGCAAAAAAGATGAGGTATGATTTTATAAGCAAACCTAAAAGACCAGGGCAAAGACAGATGAGCTTGGGGTTTCACTATATGAGAAGTAGTAAGATATCATAGTTAATTTGAGAAAAGAAATTAGCAAGCAAATAGTATTAGTGCAGTTTGTCAGAGAGGGGAGGAATATTTAGGTCAGAAGCCATACCCCAGTAAGCAGAGGGCAGAAGGATGTATGGGGAAAGTGCAATTTGCCATCTCTTATTAAAATAAAAAATGACTTGCTACCTGAGTGAGAATGAGCAGGCTTTCTTATTAAAAATATCTTTGCCTTATGATTGCCTGTTACTGTTTGAATCATAGCTTCTACTGCTGCTTTCATTCAAAAGAAGCCATTAAATTCACATCCTTCCCGAATGTGCCCAGTGTGTGAAAGCTTTAATTAAATCTACAAGTACAGCCTTAAAAGAACAAGAATCAAATTAATTGCAACATGGACCACGCATTTGTTTCTCTGACAGTCTCTGTGCTTTGGAGAAAAGGCAGTGTGCGCACCCTTATCTGAATTAGCAAACTCAATATCCCTTTCCATTAGCATGGCTGCTAGGAGCCATGTGTCTTCGCGGTGACACTGTTTACATGCTAATGCCCTCGCGGATAGAGTCTGTTCCGACTGGTTTACCCCGGGACTCGGAGCACTAAATCCAGCAAGTGGAATCCACGGTCTTCTGCTTTCTGCCTCACTGGCTTTTGTGAGTTCTCTAGATAGAGCTTCATAATTAGACTGCAGAGTAATTAAGGAAAATTCAGCACATGCAAATAGAGCAAAAGGATTTGCTGCTAATTACGGTCGTTATACAACAGTCAGGAAAAATTAATTTGTGACATTATTATTCAGCTTTTCACTGACCTATAGTATCCAAAGTAAGGAAGCGATGTTTACGCATTCCAAATGACCTCTCTCACTGGAACTAATACTCTTCTGCAGCTGGCCAGATTGAGATAAAAGCTGTTTATCGGAAGTTTTAGCTAAAAGAAAAAAGGAGGATGGGACTCTCAAATTCCTACAGAAGCTTTAGTGTGTAATTATTTTGTGGTTTTTGTTTGTTTCCAGGATATGTGCTTTTTAAATAAGCCACTCCTGTCATGTTATCACACTGGCAGTCTAAATACCACTCCCCAACTTTCAGTGTTTACACCGGGACTTTAATTAGACACTGTATCATTTTCTTGTTTTAAGGTCTTCACTTCTGAGCACCTTGGGCCAAGTGCTCAGTGCCAACTAACTGTAACTGGTACTAATCGTCTGCTTACAGAAGGAAGCAGCCCTCGGCAAGGTGGCCTGGCTCAGCCTGCCGAGTCCAGTGGGGGTCTTGAAGGTAATTTTGCTGGTTTCAGAGTTCAGAATTAGAACTGCAGGGATCACTGCTTTGCAACATTACATGCTTTGGTGTAAGGACAGTTTCACAGACCGAGAAAGGGCTTTCTTGCTGAAAATGGAGAGATGTGTGGATGCACCTCTGTCCCTTGCCGCTTTCTCTTGCTTGCTTCCCATTCCAGAGACACTGAAGATGAAAGGACAGGCACGCAGCATTCTTTATGTGACCATGCAGTGGGGAGCAGCATTTTAAGTGTTAAGGGCTTTGCATGTTAATTAAGAGAACCAATACTCACAGAGTATTAAAAATTAAAGATTTGGTCCATCCAGGGTCAAATTGGGAAGTTTAAAAATTTATGAGCTGATATTATTAAGAGTTTCCTGAGGGAAATTCACCCATATTTTGAGCAACTAATGAATTGCGTATTGTATGAGAATATAATAAAGGCAAAAGAGGGAGCGTACAGTGAGACATAATCTAGAAGTTCGTTTTGGGAGCAAACAAGGGAGCTTGTATTTCTGTCTACTGTGATCTCTAAAAATAGGTTGAACAAGCATCTATCTTCCGTGAGCGCCTCCAGGCTGGGAGTTGGATCCACTACTTCTGAAGTCCCTTTTCTAATTCCCACAATTATTCACGCAGCGCAGCATCAGTATAGCAATGTGATGATATTCCTGTGGGAAACTCTGTGTACCTAAGATTTAGTCCTCCCGTTATAGCGAACACTGTTCTCAGTCCTTTGCTTACCGCCAAAGAGCGATCCTTGTTAATAGGAGGAAGGAAAGTGCCCATCATCAGTAACAGGATGGCAATTTGTGATGCCTTCTGAACATCCAAATGACTGTTAACCTAGGAAGGGCGAGAGAAAGGTCACATGGAGATTACTGCAGAGTACCCAGTGGTTACTCATGAAGGATTTTGCTCTGATTAGCACAGCACCAACACCCAGTCAGGGAAAAAGATCAAGGTCAGTCACCTTCCAGAAAGGAAATCAACTTCACTCACCCTCCAGGAAGGAAATCAACTTCACTCATATAAACACAAGCTGCCATTCTTTGCCAGTCCTCTCCACTCAAACAGAATGGATTAATCGTGTCCTTCACAGAATCTTCAAAGCCCTGCTCATGGTTTCAGCTCTAATGATTTCTGAGTCCGACTGAATAGAAATGCATGTTTCTTTTCCATTATTTTTCCCCTTTGTGTTGGCCAGCTTTCTGTCACTGTGATGAAATACCTGAGATATTCAACTTCTTAAGGAAAAGATTTATTTTGGTTTGCAGATTCAGAGGTTCCTGTCCATGGTCTCTTTGCCATGTTGCCTTGGGCCTGTGGTGGCACAGTTCATCATGGCAGGAGCACAGGGCAGAGGAGGCCTGGTCACACCAGGGTGGCCAATAAGCAAAGAAACAGGAAGGCAGAGGTCTAAGCCACGCCCCCAGTGACCTCACTTCCTCCTAATAGCCCCTTTCTCCTGGAGTAGCACCATGGCTGTGGACCAACCCTTAACACGTGGACCTTTGAGACCATTCCAGGTTCAAACTATGGCACCCTTCTTTTTTTTTAACCAGCCTTTGTTTGTATCTGCACTTATTTCCCAATTTCTTTACTTTTCTTTATATTTTCTCTCTCAATCCCACTTTTTTCTGGCTGAAAGGGTGTGTTTTCTTATCATTCATGCAAGTGCTGATACCTTTGAAATAAGTTAAATGATTTAAACTTTCTCCTTTTCAAAGAGTGTGGGAAGCATTTTTTAAACTCTCGTTGTACACTTTCTCAGCCCATCCTCCAACCAATCTTATGTGGAGCTTCTTTAGCAATGCTCTCCACAGTCTTCTATGCCTCTTTCCTTTTTCATTCCCCTGACTCATTTTTGAAAACCTGCTGATAATATAACATCTTTAGACACATTAAATTTAGCAGCATTTAAAAGAATGCTTCACAAGTCCCGCTGCCCTGGGCTTCAGCGAGCTTTGCTTCGTGATGTGGCCAGACAGCATTTATGGACGAGAAACCAAAGGCAGCTCAGAAACTGCTGGATGGGGCAGCTCAGTCTGTCTCATCTGAACATGATCTGATCGGTTAACTGCCACGACGGCCTGAGACTTAGCGGCTGGTTACGGAGTATACTGCAAAGTTAGGCTTACAGCTATCTCACATACTAAGTATCTGTCTCTTTTGTGCTGCTGTAACAAAATACCTGAGATTGAAAAATTTGCAGAGAACTGAGATTTATCTCTTACAGCTCTGGAGTCTGGAAATTCCACATTAGAGGGGCCACTTCTGGTGAGGGTCCTGAGGTTGTTTTATCCTTTGAGAGAAGATCAAAAGGCAAGAGCGAACCCATGAGACAGCAGGTGGGCATCCTCATCCTTCTTCAGGAAGCCCCTCCCACAGTGTCTCACCTGTTCCTGGGATCATGGTATCAGTCCCTTCCTTGTTATCTTTAAAAGCTACAACCTCTCAGCACTGTGGCATGGGAGCTTAAATTTCTGTCACATGAACTTCAGGGACACATTCAGGGCACAGCAATTAGGTTGAAATTGTTACACAAGGACTCAAAGGCCATAGGTGTGTTAACACTACATGTCAGGTACCCCTCCAGACATTGCACATAGAGCAGTGAATAAACAGAAATCTTTGCCTTTCTGCAGATCTGAAAGTTGTGTCCAAAATTGTACTCAGTGAGCAGTCACCAAGGAGGAAAATGTGAGAGTGATCTAGTCTTCCCCAGAGGCACCCCAATTATCTTTATTTTGATTGATGTTGGTTAAATGAATGTAGTCGGTCAAGAGCAGGCCATGGGACTCCCGGCAGTTCCTAGAGGCAAAGGTGACTCTGGGCTCCTGCAGGGCTGGGAGGGCAAAGCAGGGATTGGAGGAGACAGGCGGAGCAGCTGCACTATGCAGAGGGCTCCTGGGCTGAACCCATGGCGGTGAAAGGCCCTGAGGCTGAGCTGGATGCCAGGAGGTGCCTCATGAAAAAGTGCCAGGGAGGTGCCACCGTGGGCAGCCACATCTCCGCCTCTGTCACTGGGCTTTTCTGCTGCTGTGCATCTTGAAAATGTTGTCTTGTGAAATATATTTGCTCAGTTTCCCAGGATGCTCCTGGAATCAGGCACAGGGAGGGTCTCCGAGGGAAGGACGTTCCTCCATTCGGTTAGGCTTGGGTTCACTGTCTTTGCTGTTGGGGATCTTAAAATATGCAGCCTTTTAATACTTCTTATAAAAGAAACACCACGACCCAGAGGAAGCCTGTTCCTTTACAGGTCTTGGCTCAATTTTCAGATGAGAATGAGTAGTGTTGTTTGAGGGCTTTCATTTCACTGGATTGATGGCTCAACTTAGGAGCTGCCTTTGATATAGTCGGCTCTCACTCTACTTTACCTCTTTTTTTCTCCAATGCCGATGTTACATCATGAAAGAAATTGGAAACACATCCCAGCATTCTCCATGGGGCAGAATTGAACAGGAGTGTAAATATAATTGCTGAATATGTTATAGAATCCTATGTGTGTCTTTTATTTTAAAATAGTCAAGACATTCCTTAGCTAGGCTTTTCTGCATTTTAAATGTGTCTTAGTTAAAGCAGGTTAATAGACATCCATGGCTGTGACCAAACACCTGAGATAATCACCTGAAGTGGAGGGAACCTTTGTCCTGGGTCACAGCTTTAGAGGTTCCAATCCATGGTCAGTAGTCCTATTGTGCTGGGCCCCTAGTGAAGTGGCACATCATACTGGAGCACCAGGCACAGCCAGCTGCTCACCACATGGAGGCTAGAAAGCAAAGAGACAGTCGAGAGCTGGAGTCCCACATCCCCACCAAGGGCACAGCCCCAGTCTCCTGGGGCCCACTAGGCCCCGCCTCCTGAAGGTTGTACCCCCTCCCAGCAGCGCCACAGGCTGCCCACCGGAGCCATCAACACGTGGGCCTTTAGGGGACATTTCTCAAGACCCTTGCGTAGGGTAAGCTGTTTCATATGTTGATTAGTCAGGCTTCCCTTCACTAGGGCAAAACACCTGATATTCACAATTTAAAGGCAGAGAGCTTTATTTGGCTTGCAGTTCCAGTGTGCTTAGTCAAGACTTGGCTGGCTCCAAGACGAATAGGGCGTGGCAGAAAGGCTGCTCACCCCATGGCAATCAACCAGCAGCAAAGAGAAGGGAGGAGCCAGGACAAGAATGAAACCTTCCAGGCCATGCCTCCAGTGATGACCTCCACTGAGGCCCCACCCCTAACAGCACCTTCAGCTGTGAGCTCATCAATGGACTAATCCACAGGTGAGTGCAGCACCCCATGGTCCAGTTGCTTTCCAAACATATGAGACTTTTAAGGGACAATTTAGATCTAAACCACAACAAACATATTGCTATGGCTTGTGTCTAGATGTCCTCCCAAAGCCTCATGTCATCACGGATGGGGCGTCTCTAAAAGTGGTTGGATCTGGACTGTAAGATGTTGGGATTAGAGGTGTGTGATTACTAAGTTACTCTAATGCCTGGTTTGGCATAGTTTTAGGAGGATTAACAGTGCTGCACCCTGAGTGTGGGTGTTACCTGCTGTAAGGGCAGGTAGTCTGGATACAATATAAAGGGAAAGAAAGAATCTGTATCTGGTAGCTTATTGCTTGCTGCTTTCTGCCTGCTGTGAACTGTTTCTCCTCTCTGATGCCACCCTGCCTTGGAACCAGCCGTCTATGAACTGAACCCTCTACAACCCATGAACTACAGTAAACCTGTCCTTCTTTAATTTTGGGTGTCAGCTATTTTGTCTCAGCAATGAGAAGAGTAACTAAAATATGTACCCATCATAGCACCCTTTTTCTTGAACTTCCTTGTTCCATACATCCTTCCAAACATACTTCTGTAGATGTTCCATACATGTTCCATACATGTTCCAAACATACTTCCATAGATATACAGAGAGTCAGGCTCGCTCTACATTGCCCCAAATAGAGAAGAACCAAGAATCTCTCTTCTTCTTCTCCTCCTCCCCACTCTTTCATCTTCTTTTTTTCTTTTCATGATAGCAATTGAGCTCAGGTCCTCAGACATGCTAAGAACGTATGCTACCACTGAGCTACACCCTGAGCCCTGAGAATCTGTTTTTAAAGAAGCAGCAGTTATTATTTAAGAACTACTGTTGTATCAGAAAGTACAGGCTATACCTGTGGAATCGCTGTCATTAAATGATAGCCATATAGCTCTCTTGTCTTTGCAAAGCCAATACATATTTTTCAACCTTTTCAATCATAGTAGAAAAACAAGAAGAAAAAAGTCAAATAATCTAATATCTTACCCCACCCCTGAGTTCTGCAACTGTCTGATGACCATTATTTCAGGCAACATCATGCAGATGCACATGTGTCTGCCTGTCTGTCTGCCTGCCTGTCTGTCTGTCTGTCTGCCTGCCTGCACTGCTCTGTGAAGGGGAAGGAACCTTGTGTGCTGTGCTGTGGCTTATTTTTTTCATGAGGTGTGTCGTGGGCATCTTGTCACACCAAAGGCTCACGTTTGACAGCGAACTCAGCTTTATCAGGAAATTTGAATTTGCCATCACACAGCCCTTGCAATGAGATAAATTTGCATTTCTTTCAAAAGGCTCATTTTATCGGATATTAAACTATAGCTGCTAAATGGTTTTAAATATTGAAAGTCTTCTCAAATCACGAGCTTTTCTTCTGATAAAAATGTTTAAAGTTTCACAAGTCCTTTAAATATGGCTCAACTCATTGTTACTATTTTTCTAAAGATCTGACATTGTGATATTATTCTCAGACCTGCCCCTGTTGCTCATAATCAATCTGAGAGATGAAGAGGAGGGAAGGAAAATAGTTGTGTGACATAAGGGAAGTGTAGCTAAGTGCCCTGGGTTATTAGTCCAAAGACTGCTTCTTCCTTTTGCTCTGCATAAAGCTTTCCCTGGGTCCCTTTTCCTCCCTCCTCTGCCTCTCTCTGCCCTGTTCCTCCTGCAGGAGCCTGCGCAGCATCGCGCCCCTCTATTTGGCAGGAGCATGGACCTCCCAGGCCCTGGGCTAAGCAGAGGGAGGAATAAGATAGATGAGGCTGCCACTCTCACAGAGTGCTTGAGTGCAGATTGAAAACAAATGAGGGAACAAAGCATGTCGGTTTAATATCCTCATCCTTGGGGTGACCTGTGCCAGGTCCTGGTGGAGCCGATGGCCACCTGGGTTGCAGAGTGTCCCCAGCCTGGCCAAACTAAAGAAGGCAGCACCTGCCAGCTTTCAGCCCTCAGCAAGAGACTCCCTCAGGTTACGGTTCACGCTCTGCCTGACTCTGGGTCTCTGAAGAATGGTCAAACCCCAATCCTGTCTCCCTGCCTGTATGCGGACTTCCAGAATGCTGTAGGGGAAGGATGACCAAACGGCCACTTGGAGTCAGAGTTTGCCTGTCTGCTTCCTCAGCCCACAGTGTGTCCGTGCTGTGTTTGTCACCTCCTTGTGAGTCCGCTGGGTCATCAGGGGATTGGGAAGACGAGACTAAGTCATGGTCTGTTATCACATCATGTGATCAGAGCTGTCTTCAAAGTGCTGTCCTGTGACCGTGTGGACAGCAGGCTGGACTGGGCGAGTAGGGCTTTGGAGAGACCTGCAGGGAGACAGGTGCGCGAGGGGCAGCAGAGGCGATGGGGAGAGAGCATGTAATGAAGAGCGAACACACAGGCCGTGGATCTGGGCCAGTGGTGGCGAACTTACGGCACGCATGTTGTTTGTTTTTCTTTTAACAAAAGGTGTTAATGTATGAGTTGTTTTTTCTAAACTAAAACCTCAGTGTTCAGTGAGGTTGCGGTGTTGGCACTTTGCAATGAATAAGTGGGTTGGGGGTTGCAGTTTGGGTCTCTCCTCTAAAAGGTTCACCACCATTGAGCTAGGCAGTGGAAGCAAGGTGGTAGGGGGAGGGAACAACAGCAGCAGGGCTATATGCGCAGTGCGGAGACCGTTGGTGCAGACCTTTTGCCCGCTTCTAGCGTGCACAGACTTAAGCCAACCAGCACAGTGTACACAGCAGCTTTGCCCGGGCCAAACAGCCCTACTGTGTACACTGAACAAGACTGCACACTGCGCTCCATTTGCCCTTTGGAGATTAGTTTGCACACGGCAACTTCAATGCTCTATGTAACATTTTACCTTATCCCATGTCTTTCTAGCCATTCTTAAAACCACATATTCTGGGGCTGGGGATTTAGCTCAGCGGCACAGTGCCTATCTGGCAAGCACAAGGTCCTGAGTTCGATTCCTGGTACTGGGAAGAAAAAAAAAAAAAACACATACTCATTTTGTTCCATAAGCTAAAATATGTCATTCCATAAACAGGAGAAACTGTGTTAGAAATTATAGGTTCCTAACTCTGAAAAAAAAAAAACTTGCCTATGTTAAATATTTCTGAGATATTTATGGAGCCCTAGAAAGGAAATGTCTAGCAGAGTGTCTCATTTTAAAAGGCAAAACAAAATTTAAACAAAATCCAGAGGCAGGGAGTTGAGCGGAGGGCTCACCACGGCAGGGCGTGAGATTTGAGTACTGTGCAGGCAGAGGGAAGGACCATCCCACGTGTGACACGAAGCTGTGCACATCTGGAATTAGTCCTCTTCCGCTGCAACAGAACAAGCATTTTCTCCACATTCTGTCACCCTGAACCAACCCCTAATTTTGAAGCCAGCTCTTTAGGAAAGAGTCTTAACTTGTAAATAATGTTGTTCTGTAATGAGTTCATTTTCACAGGCTTCCTGTATATAGCAGGCGGCAGATTGCTGTGACGTTCGTGAAAATGCCCATCTTAAACACTAGCCTCATGGCCCTGTGCCTTGGGTGTGTTCTTTAAATTCAACGAAATGACAGGCACCTCTTTTATTTAAACTTAGTAAGCAGCAAATGAGTAAACAGTAAGGACATTCAGTTAATTGTGAAATTTCTCTTAGCTTCACTGTAACTAGCTTAATGGGCAAAATACAGTCTTCTTAAAAATGAAGGGATAGGTTTTTTGTGTTTAATGTAAAGATTCAGACTCGACCCCAGACCTCCAGGATTATGTGCAAGAATGAGTATTCTAAAACTTTATCGTATGAGCAGGAGTTGTAGCACTTGCAATGAAAAGCTTTTCACTGCAACCGTCCTGGACACACCTGGTCCGTGCCTGCCTTCCTGAATGTCCTGGGCACCCACTGTATTTCTGCATTATTGAGAGACCTGGGCTGGGAAGATGCATGGAAAACACCTCCCTGGCCCCTGATCTCTGGCCAGCACCGTCTCTGAGGATTCAGGGACTGCAGGCTGAGCTCCTCCTCCGTTCCTCTGCTGTCTGTGGCCAGGAGCTTATCAGCCCATCCAGCCTGACCAAAGCAAAGGTGTTCAACCCAGTTTCTTGTCAGATCCTCAGCCGGAGGTGAGATAATGGTTGGAGATGTGAGGGAGTGATTCACCCATGCATGGGATCATCCTGTGAGATTCTGTGTGAGGTCTTCCTCCCGTCCTTCCTGTGGACGGGGTGGAGGCGAAGGTCGTTGGCCACACAAGGAGCACATGCGTTGCTGCCGCATGCAGATGCCTCCTCTGTTGGCCTGGATAGCCAGTGGGCCTTAGCGCCTGAGATGTCTCACCCGGGAAACACTAGGGATCCCGTGACTCAGAGCCTACAGGAGTCATGCCTAAGATGCAGCATGGCATTGCAGGCAGATTTGTTTTGTTGGTGTATGTACATGTCATATTTTAAATTCTTAGGAAATGTTGATCTTTCTTTGCACTTTCTCACTTTTAATTATTTTCTTCAAAAATAAAATTAACAATGATTACATATTTTAGATGCATATTCAATACCAACCCTTTGAAAATTAAGACTGAGTTTACTTTTAGTTTTCAATTTGTACAGTACTGTTTAGAAAAAAAAATACTGTGATTGATAAACTTTATATATTTATGGTTTACAGTGTGATGTTCTAAAATATGGGCACATTGGGGAATGACTAAATCAAACCGATCACCCATCCATCATTCGTATCCCTGCTTTGTGGTGGGAATCTGCTCAGCGGTTTCCGCATGTACAGTACACTGGGAACTTCAGTCACAGTGTTACGCCACAGAGCTCTCGGCTTTGTCCATCCTGACTGAAGCTTTGCACCTTTTGACCGATATCTCCCCAGCCCCCGTGCCTGGTAACCTTCGTTCCTACTTCAGCTGCTCCAGACTCCACATGTGGCTGAGATTGTGCGGGATTTGTCCTCCTGGGTCGTTTCCCTCAGCACCGTGTCCCCAGGTTCATGCCCGGTGTCACCAGGGATGGGATTTCCTTCAGTTGGCACCCCTGTTCTGAATCGGCAGCACAGGTGCAGCGGCTGATGAGAACTTTCCCGTGGTCGTTCTAGTCTTCCTTGCCCGTGAGGGAGACAGAGATAACAAAGTATCTGTAAGAGTCAGGATCTACGTTTTATGGGAATATTTTATTTTATTCTAACCTACTTGAAAATAATAAATCCCTGTTGTTTATACATAGAAATTCCATGTAAAATGTGGTGAATTTAATAGATAAATTAGACTTCAAAAACCTAGATTTTCAAGGAATATGTAAGATGACTGATTTATTGAGGGAAGATGCTTGTAATTCAGAGAATATTTGTAGAAAAATGCAGAAAACTACTTCATCAAGGCAGGGCTTTTTTGGTAACATAATTGGCTGAATTTTCTCTTGCAAAAAAAGGAGTAAAAGTATATAGGGAAATGTCATGCAGTATAGGTCAGACCTTAACAGTTACAGATATGCATAAAAAAGATCAGTTAGTATCTTGCCAGCTAGAAGGCACAATTAGGAAATCAGTGAGCCTGTGGTGCTGTCTCTCTTTGCCCCAGGAGGCAGAGGACAGGGTGGGTGGGGTAGGTAGGAGAGGGCAGGTGAGGCTGGCAGGTTGGTAGGAGCGGCAGTGTGCAGAAGGAGCCAGTTTTGCCCAGCCAACCCAGGACACCCTCCTGTTCACCTGCACCCCGGCCCTTGGGACGGTACCCTCCAGCGTGCTGACCTCTCCTGGCACACTTATCGAGAGTGGCTGGAGGGTGAGTGTGAGGCAGCAGTTGGAGGATCGCAGGGTACAGGCCTGAATGACCGGCTCATCAGAACTGTGCCACTCACATCACAGTACAGCCCAGCTACAGAAGAGGCGAGAAGAGCGTTTCTGCGCACCTGTGACTCCCAGACCAGGGATGGACAGAAGAATGTCGGCTCCTTGCAGAAGAACACCAGCTTGTTAGCGGAAATGGGACAGTGGGGCGTGAAAGCCATTGTCCTGAAGAAGCTACTGAAAATAACTGTATAGAGTGAGGCCTTGTGTGAAGAAAGGAGTTAAACAAGTACATGGCTTGCTTACCTGTAAACACGCATGCACATTACTTGTACAAGAAGAACCCAGAAAGGGTAAGCTCAGAACACCTGAAGAAGGTTACCTGTGGGATTGTTGGTTGGAGGGACAGGGAGGAAGAAAGGAAGGTGAGAGATGGGGAAGAAGTGTCTGTCACTGTCCTGCTCACGTGGCTGTGGGTCCTGAGCCACGTGAATATGGCACATTCCAAAAGTGAATGAAAAATTTGAAACAGGTTAACCTAGAGGTTGGGTGCAGATGGGAACAGATAATGCAACTGTAGCAAATGGATAATATTACCACCCCAGAGAATGATTGAGGTTGTGGTAACGTCAGATACACTGATCTGTTACACACTGGACTCCATAATCTATGCGTAATTATTATATATCAGTTCAAAATGAAAAATATATTTTAACAAATCATCACCCAGAGAAAAAAATTATTCTAACTAGCTTCTGAATACAATTCTTTGACTATATATTTCTTAGTGAGATATAGTCTAAGATTAAAAGCTACAATGACCTTAAACTTTAATAAATTTATAGTTAGTATTAATACTAGTATTTTTATTCTAAAATTATGTGGCCTAAAGTATCACTTGTAGATTACTTAGTAATCGTACTTCAAAGGAAAACCAAACCTTTGCATGGGAAGAGCTGAGGGTGAATAGCTTAGTCTTCGAATTTAGCAAAGCTGGTAGTGGTGCAACCTGGTACCATGCATTTCTTAATGTTGGCAGGGTGCAGAATTACCTCTGTATAATTTGGAACATAAATGCTTAATCTGGAAACAATTAGAAATATCTAGAATACAAATATAGTGTAAGTAACCTGGTCTCTTGAAAAAATTCATTGTTATTAAAGAGAAAAAATGCAGGTGGATTATTCTAGATTCCAGCAGGCTCAGGAGATATAAACAGATTCAGTGTTTGAACTTGAAACATTTGGAAGAATCAGTTGGTCACTGCACATAGACTTTATATGATATATTTTTATCGCATCATTATTTTCCTTTCGTGTGATAATACGACAGGTGAAGTATTCTTTATCTGAAACCCATGAGACCAGAAATAGATTTTCTTGTTTCATTTTAGATTTTAGAAGACTTGCACAGACTCTACTGGTTAAACATCTCTAATCAAAAAACCTAAAATCTTAACTGCTCCAAAATCTGAAACTTGAGTATCAAGCTCACAAAGTTTCAAATTGAGGAGTAGTTCCAGTTTTAGACTGTTTGGACTAGAGATGTTCACAGGGAATTTCGGCTGTATAAGAGATGCATGCTGAAGCAGCCTTGAGGGGGAAATAGACCTCAAACTTCCTCACTTCAGGGCAGAGCAGCCCTAGAGACAGGCAAGCAGATAGCGGGAGTGAGCGGAAGGAAGCCAGCACCCTGAGTACCGAGCCCAGCAAGGGCAGCCCAACGCTCAGGCTTCGCCGGTACCGTGGAGTTGAGAATTGCCAGGCTGGCAAGTTGTGTGGAAGAAGGCTGTCTACGTGTGCAGTGAGACAGCTGCATTTTTCTCTTCCAGATGCTTAGGAATTGGTTTGCATTATTTGCATTCTTCTGTACAACTTTATACTCTCCAGAATGAGTCAATTCAACAAAATGCACTTCCCAAAGGCCTTTAAAAGACGATTAAACAACAGCTAAGGGCTCTCCCCGCAAGCCCGTGAGCTGTGGGCAGCTGTACTAAGCAGAAGCCTCCTGCTGCCTTGGCCAGATGCCCTCCATGGGTCCTCCCTGCAGACCCGGGTGCTCCCCGGCAGGGCCTAACATGTGGGGGTTGGAGAGGCCAACAGCAGCCTGCGAGCAGCTGCCAATCCTGCCTTGATGACGGTGCAGAGGGCTGCAGAGCTCTTTGGGTGAAAGGTCACCAGTGATCACACGCCATAGTGAGGGCCGGAGCTGGCCCTGTCCCAGCGTGTACACTGCGCCTGTGACCCACTCTGCCAGGCCACTGTGCCTTGGCCTGTCCCCCTAAAGAGGTATGGGCTTGTGAAGTTGTTCCAGCACCCCAGGTTATACTTCCTGTTCTCCTGGATGCTGTGCAAAGGGCAGCAGTGGTTCCTAACACTCCGGCATAACTGGGGGGTATTGGCATGGGACATCTTCTCCGAGCAACACTGTGATAGCGCACTCGTACGACAAGCCTGCCCAACATGAAGTGGCCTCAAGAGGCTGCTTGTGACCAACTTGTCTTCGCAGGCACTCATCCTCCGCCTCTCCCCCATGGTGTGCGTGCTGACCCCCACGATTCATGCCATGTGGGAGCATCAATTTAGCACTGAAACTTTCGGGGCTGTCCCTTCCTGCAGGAGCTACAGTCTTCATCCCACCATCGACCTGGCCGTCCCCTCGCCCGGAAGCTGGTGGTAGCCTTGATGGTCCCTTAGCACATGATACACCCTTTCCTGGGTGTGTCGCTTGTTTTAGCCAACAGGGTTTTAAGATTGGTGGGAGAGCAGCTACGAGAAAGATGCTCATGACACAGAGATGCGCGTGCATTCTAGCTGCCACATGAGGAACCGCCGGAACAGCACAGTTCTGCGTGTGGAAAGCCATCCAAAGTGACCACACTCAGGGTCCAGTGCAGGGACCCTGGGCACACGGTGGCCTCCAGTCTGGAGACAGACGTTTTCTGCCTGGCCCCTGGCAGTTGAGCAGGCTCATTCATAAGGCCACATTTACTGGCGACTGTGGGAGGACAGTGACTTACGGCATCGGCAGTCTGGAAATAACCTAAACAGGAAGCAGCACCGCCAAGCTGTATTCACCAACATATCCTCTCTGTTCAAAAGAAGCATAGAACTCCCCTTCTCAATGACGTTTCTGTGCTGCTCTGTAAATTTTTTCCTGCTTTTGAAACACTGCATTGTTCATACACTCCTATTTGGGGAGGCCATGTACTAACAGGGATGTCATGTTCGTCAGCTCAGGACTCCGGTCACTGTCTCTGTTTTGTCAGATCCAAGCTGCAAGGGCTCTTTTTAGTGTTGTAGGTACTGTGCCTGCAAATCTTTCGCTTCAGGAGTCAGAGCAGGATCTCTTGATAAACTGTCTCTTTCTGCTCCTAACAGGACTCTACCTTTGAACACATTTTCTCATGGCGAGGATGTTACTGCATAGAAACCTCTCCAGAGTGACTGTGTCATTTCCCCCAACTTTGTCTGGGTTTCCGCAAAGCAGCCAGGGTAGAATAGAGTCGGAGATCTCAACTCACAGAATTTAATTTTCCTTCTGTTCTGAGAAAGCCAATTTCAGAGGCTACTGGGTTAATAACCCTTAGTTATTATAGGCTGATGAGGCCTGCAATCTCCCAAGCGAGTGGACAGCAAAGGCTTAAACAAATGAGACAATTAAAATGATTTTAGGGTTCCAGGAGGGTCCAACCCTCTCACAGAATTCGAGATTCTTTGGGTTAGGACCAAGAACTTCCCTGGGTGGCCCATATTTATTTGGTTTTCAAACAAAGGAGGGGCAGGGAGCTGGGGATTTAGCTCAGTGGCACAGTGCCTGCCTGGCAAGCACAAGGTCATGAGTTCGATTCCCAGTACTAGAAAAACAAACAAACAACAACAACAAAAAAAAAAACAAACAAACAAAGGAGGGGGATACTGGAGAAAATGCAGGAATCTGAGCAGGACTTGGGAGTCCCTCTAAGGACTTCTCTGGATAATACTTTATATTAACTTAGGAGAACTGTGTTATCTCTAGGAAGGCCTTCACTGCAGGAGTGAGATGCCTGCAGCTACAGTCTCCTTTTAGTTAATTGGGGTTGGAGCCAAAAGTCCTCAGCTGTGGCCTTGCCTTGTCCTTTGAGACCTCATGGCTTCACCCACCATTACAGGCCTCAGTAGGGACCAGTGACTCACAAGTAAACACGGAAAGCCAATTGGTTAATGTAAGTCCTGCTCAGAGCTGCTTCCTAGCAGTCTCTATCGAGAGGCCTTTTCACGGGAGCCCCATGAGCTGGCCGTGACCACTGGCTCAAGTGTACATTTACCTTGTGGTTCTATCACACAGGAAATGGGCAGAAGGTTATTAGGGTAGTGTCTGCCTTCTAAAAAGCTTAGCACCTGTTCGAATGCATGCAGACTCCGCCAGCACCTAGTAATCCTTTGTTTGGGATGGGTGAAAGTACAGTGGAAAGAAATAAACAATCAGTCCTGACAGAATACAAGAAAGCAAATAGAAAGGACACACTCGAATCCTTGCCCAAGCTTGAGGAATATTCCTGTTACTGCAGGCTCAGTATCCCTTCTCCAAAGTACTTTGGACCAAAAGCACTTCAGATTCTAGACTGCTCCACCTTTTGAAATATTTGCATATATATAAAACAAGCTGTCCTGAAGACCCAAGTCCAAACGTGAAATCAACCCAAGTTGACGTTTCCTATACACTTAACCTGAAGGTACTTTCATCTGGTATTTTAGTGCACCCACAATCTGAGAGCAGTCCATTGTCCCCGAAGGTCAGATGTGGAGTTTTCCGTGTATAGCATCAAGTTAACACTTAGAAAGCTTTCGATCTGGGGCTACTTCAGACTTTGGATTTTCAGATTAAGGAGGCTCAACCTGCAGTTAATGTTCTCACGTTAGCACTGGGACCAGCTGGTAGCAGCCTCTCAGAATGGTCTTCCAGCTCTGACCTTGCTGGGTACCTGCCTCTGCGGACCTAGCCATCCCCTAGTGCGCAGGCGTACTTCGGGGTGGATGTCGCTGGCGGTTGGGAGTGTGTGCAATACCTTGCGTCAGTGTTTCTTGGGAACTCTGAGAGTGGACCCTGTCACATCGGTCCCTTCCAGCCGTTGTTGCCAGAGCTGTCAGATGCCTTCTCTTTCCGGATGAAGCCTTAGGCCACTGCTTCTGCTGCAGAGATGGAAGTAGCAGGGACTGCTGTGAGCAGGATTTACTTCCTGAAAGAAAAATACTGGGTCCACACAAGGCCCTGTGGTGCAGGCCGACAGGCTGTCAGCACATGATCTGCAAAGCCCGGAAGCTGTGCTGTTCGCATGCAGCACCTGCTTCAGTGTTCAGCTGCCCAGGATGAGTGTCCAGTAGAGGGGCAGGCAGGAAAGGTCCCATTCAGAATATCGCTCACGTTGGGAAGCAACTGCATTGAGATGCTATCGAAAAGCAATTCAGGGAAGCCTTGGACGACTGGAGAGGCAGCAGCACTGACATTCCCGAATCCTGTGTGACACTGGCCTGTTTCCACACTGCCGGAGTATCGGCCTCACCCGCCCTGGTGTGAGCTCCGGTGAGAAGCCGCCGTGCTGCACCAGGACGTCATTGCCGAGCAATCCGGGGCACTCAGAGGTTCAGACATGGCGTGAAGTCTGTGTAGAGGAAGATAGCCCTTGTGTGTGTCCCACCTCGAGCCAATACCTGACCCAAGGACACAGAAACAGGCAACCAGGAGAGCCACTGATACCTCTGAGTTTGGGTTGTGCTCGCTTTGGAGCAGATTGTGGAGGAAGCCGTGTAAATGCTCACTCCGAGCACTCTGAGGTAGGAAGCGTGTCCGAGGCTGATTGCTCTGAGAGACTAGAGTGGTTTGTGCACATAGTAGCTGTTCAGAAGAATTTGTTAAGCATATAAACAGCAAAGCATTAAATAACTTCGTACTCGCAGTCTTTTAGGAGCTTTAAACCAGTGTTCTGTGCAGTACAGTAAGTCGTTTAAGGTTCCTACAATGTCTTACTTTTAGTAATAGCATTACCATTTATTCAGTGTATGTTTTGGGAAAGTAGTGCTAACCCAGACGCTGTGTCCCTAAACCGAGTATGGATGAAATGTCGTTCATCACACAGCTGGCACACACAGTTTAATGTGGCTTGTAACTTTTGAACTGTTGGAAAGACCTCTTTATAATGAAAAGATGGCAAAATGCAAAACACTACTCTTTTGTCATGCTGTGGGATTTTCAGTGGCTCCTCTGGAACTGGAGTTTCTGCTCCTGGGACAAGTTTAGGGGATGTAGTTAAGAAGTTCCTTAGGAAGAAGCTTTGCTGTTGAGTCAGGATTGTGCGTGCTTAGGTTTCTGATCTGCACTACGTGTCAGCAGTATTTGAATGTGAGTTCCTGAGGTTAATCAGGCCACCCGCCGTCCTGCGGCTCCACCAGGAGTTCTCAGTACCATCAGTGTTTCCGCCCTCACAGTGTATGCAGACTTCAGAGTGGTGCTCAGGCAGTCCTCACAGGCAGATGCTCTCACACGGCGGAGGACAACCTTAGCTTCCCATTCTGGTTTTTTTTTTTTTCCGGTACCGGGAATCGAACTCACGACCTTGCACTTGCCAGGCAGGCGCTGTGCCACTGAGCTAAATCCCCAGCCCCAGCTTCCCATTCTGATTGGTGCACAAGGCGATGTTCGCCGTGTGACAGGAAAACAGAGCCACGCACCCGGCCACCAAGCTCTCACTGACTTGCCTATCCCACAGGCTCCTTCTGAGGATGCCAAGGCCTGTGGGAGCCGTCTCCCTGCTCTTTGCCTGCCTTTCACACAAGCTTCTGGGTCTTTAGCAGCTGGTGTCCCGCAGCTGGACAGTGAACTAGAAAGATTTATGCACTCGGTTCATTCCCGTAACATGTTGCTACTGGTGGTTAGAACGGAATCCTAATTTTAAACTGAACTTGTATCTTTTTCAGTTACAGGAATGACTCCATACATATGTGATAGTCATTGCAGCAGACATGTACTGACCACCTACTTGTGTGTGACCTGCTGGCCAATTGGGTTCTGGGGTAGAGAGAGGAACAGCTCAAGCATATAAGGAGGCAGAGTTCCATCTGTCTGTGGAGTGAATGCCATCCTCTGTCCTGGTCCCACGACCAGTTAGATTGCTCACACTTCATAAGCTCTGTTCGTCCCCTATGTGAGACATAGCCCTGCCTGGCTAGACAGGCTGAAATACTACACCAGGTTCCAGGATGGAGCGCGAAGGTGCCATGTTTGCTAGGCTGGCTAGCTGGCTTGTCCAAGCCACCAGTTACCGAGCACCCAAGTCTTGCAGTGATAGTGACCAGAAGATCTGGGCATGTGCTGCCCCGGATGCGAGAGGAAGGGACCCGTCCCCACTCCTCTCGGCACAGAAGTCAGATCCCAGCCACTCCAGGCCCACCAAGCCTGTCACCCTTCTCCTTCTCCCTCTCTACCACTGCATTTGTTTGTTTTCTACAACAATGACTGTTACAGCTCTAAAACTCCATGAGTGTGGACATGATTCGGGGTTTGAGCTCTTAGTGTGCCCCTGTCTTATGTCACTTGATACTCGCACAAGTCTGTAAGGGAGACACTACCACGAGTTGAGCACCCCTCGTACAGAACTCCAAAATGTGAGATACTCCAAAAGCCATACCTTTTGAGCAACCATGTGACATAGAGTGAAAAACCCCACACTATGAAACTTGGTTTCATGCATGAAGTCATTTGAAATACTGTATAAAATTGCCTTCAAACTGTGTATAAGGTGTATAGGAAATATAAATGAATTTTGTTTCAGACTTGAGTCTTTTCCCCAGGATACATCTTAGGGATATGCAAACATTTAAATGTCTGAACTAATCCCAAATGCTCCTCGTCCCAAGCATTTCAGGTGGAAGGTAACATCCTCTGTGTCACAGCAGTGGAAACCAAGGTGCACAGCGCAGGAACCGTGCCGAGGTCGTGGAAGCGGGGTGGACAGGCGGAGACTCAGCATGGGCGGTTTGACACGAAAGCATCCCAGCTTCAGGCATCATAGGTCTTGGGGACGAGAGGAATCTGGGTTGAAGGACACAGAGAGGGCGGTGCCTTGCACCTACCTGTTAGCGGGACTCTTGGATGCAAAGCGTAGGAGACTGCAGATCCCGAACAAAACTAAGGCATCTTGGGTCTGTGGAGGTGATGCTCCGGGTCTCCTCCAGAAAAGCGCCCGCCACGCTCTCTGTCCCCTACTATGGCTGAGCTGCCCAGGAGGAGTCGTTTATTATTTACTTACAGTGATGCTTTGCAGGGACGCGAGTTACGGAAGGGAAAGCATTCTGTTTTCAGCTGTCCTACAGGAAACTGCGCCCGAGGGTTTCTGCACCATCCCCCTGGCCAGGCGGCCGGGCTGGCTCCACTGTGTTCTGGCTCGGGGCGGAGGTGGTCATGTGGCGAAGTTCTCATGCAGAGCTTAGTCAGGCAAGATTACCACTGCGTTGCTGAATAATAATAGTAATAATAATAATGATGATGATAATATTTCACACCCTAGTTTTCTGAGTCAAAACCTGGTTACAAGCGAACAGAAGCATCCCACTGGTTAGTGAGGAATCTGTGAGTGTAAGTAACACTGGCCCTTGTCCCAGTGAGGACATCACAGCTGGCCCCGTGTACAGCGAGTGACTGGTCCCAGAGCTGCTCACGCAACTCCATCGAGGTCCTGGCGGTGGCCATGCTGGTGGGGGATGCTGGAGCCCCGGGCAGAGAGCTGACCTGCCGCCGGCACACAGGCACCTCTGCCGTGCAGGTAGCGACGCACTGGCGGGAACAAAGCCGAGATGGCCGGTTTTCATTTTCCATTTTAATTTTAACTTTTTATTTTTAAATAATTTG
Organism: Chinchilla lanigera; assembly: GCF_000276665.1. Lineage (NCBI taxonomy): Eukaryota > Metazoa > Chordata > Mammalia > Rodentia > Chinchillidae > Chinchilla > Chinchilla lanigera. The sequence continues at coordinate 3,416,708 of NW_004955402.1, read as the reverse complement.
AAGCTCATGAAAATTTATAAGAATAATATAAAAAAATCACATAACAGTTCACCAGATTCCTCCATTATTGAAAGTTCACATTTGTTTGTATCTGTGAGGAAGTCAAAAGCCCAGTGCCTCTTACTCCTAAATATTTCACAAAGTAAATCCTAAAGAGTAAATCACATTCCTTTATATAACTGCAGTACAGAAATTACTTTGAGTAATCGGGTCTAATTAGGTTACTCCATCGAAATCGCAAAATAAGTTTGTTTTCTTCTATGAATTCATATTATTAATACTATGGCATGGAGATTAGAAAAATCAAGCTTTAAAGAAAAAGTAGACTTTTTATTTTGCATACATAGTGATGACCAGTTCTTTCTAAGGTGACCACCTTTTAAAACCTGTAAATGACCGCATTCATGACTCATGTCCTTTTAAAATATATTTATGAATGTCGCACCAAATAAGTTTGAGGTGCTACCATTGCCCCCTCTTGATCTGCCCAGCTGCCCTAACAAAATGCTGCAAACGCATCTCTCTCACGGTGTGGGAGTCCGGAAATCTCAGATCCCGCGGTGCCCAGTGCGCCGCCTGCTCGCGGGACCGGCAGGGGACTCGGCCTCTTTTTAGGACAGGACCATGCACGGGGGTTGGAGCCCACCTCACGACCTCCCTAACCTTACTTGTCTCCTGGCAGCCTCTCTGACTCCAGTAACATTTGGCTGCAGATGTGAGCTTGTGAACCCAGGGGACTGCGCCTTGGTGTTCCTTCCCCGGGGCTCTGAGGAGGCCCTGGTGGGGAGAGGACGATGGCACTGCTGGAGGCTGCCACCTGGGGGCGCCACAGCCAGTAAGACTGGAGAAACTTCCCTTCCGAAACTTCCTTTGGCTCCGTGCAGAAAATGACTGCATTGACCCTTTTCTTCAGAAGTATTCTTATTTTGTAAGCAAAAAACCAAACAGTCCCCAGCATAACACAAATGTTTTTTGGCATTTCCATCCTTAGGTTTTCTCTGTGGTATATCTGGATTGGTGACTTTTCTGCTCAGAATATGGAAAGAGTTTAGCTTATTATGTTTTGTTTGTTTTGTGTACATTTACAAACATAAAATGACATCATACTGTTTAAGTTGCTGCTGTGTGCTTAAGTTTTTCATTACAGAGTTTTCTCACACCATCAGACAAAATATTGAGTGGCTAAATTATTTCAGTTCACCTAATTGATTTGGCAGGCAGCCATTCTAGCCATAGGAAGAAAATAGGATCATCATTTAAAAATTAAGAATTATTCTAGGGGCTGGGGATTTAGCTCAGCGGCAAAAAGCGCCTGCCTGGCAAGCGCAAGGTCGTGAGTTCGGTTCCCGGTACCGGAGAAAAACCAAAAAAAAAAAAAAAAAAAGAATTATTCTAGATTGCAAATCTGAAATATTAAACTATTTCAGTTAATAGGAGTCTTTAGGAATTATTCACTTAGCCAGACATGGTGGTGCACGCCTGTAATCCCAGCACTTGGGAGGCTGAGGCAGGAGGATCACTGTGAGTTTGAAGCCAACCTGAGCTACAGAATGAGTTCAAGGCCAGCCTGAACTGCATAGTGAGGCCCTGCCTCAAAAAGACAAAAAAAAAAAAGGAACTATTCACTTAATCTGCAAAGAAACATTTCTCACTGCTATAAATTCTGTTTCTTTCCACAAAAATATAGATACAAGTTTAACCATCTATTACCCCTGACATCCACAAATCCATTAGGTTTCCTTGTAGGGTCTCTGACAAACATTCGGATTCCCGAACCACATGCAGCCTTGGATATGTTTGCAAGATTTCATTTCTTGAAATGTGTATCAAACATGGGTATGGTTTCCATTACTTAGGATAAACTACTCCAAGTTCTGTGGGTTTGCTTTTTCAGTTTCTCTATTGTATATTTATTTAATCATGTACTTTATAACTTTCAATATTGTGGCATTTTTAGCGTATAGCAATATGCTGTATTCCTGTGATCCATATACAGTTATATTTAGAATGATATGTTGTGCTTGAGTTAGAAAAATAATTTGACACATCCACTACCAGTAGCACATGTTCCGTGGATATCACGTCTGCCAAAACTATTTCCATTTACACACTGCTAGCTTTCGTGCATAATTACTTACTTGTTCATCTCAGGACAGAATGTCAGCCGGTGCTATGTAATGTAAAATAATCTCATCTAGGTGCATAATGAATTTCTATTATCTAAGAGTTGTTTATATTTGATAGCAGTTCCCTTCTTAGGGAAAATGTGGTGCAGTGAAAGAAGCACTGCAGGCCTCCTTAGCCCCACCTTTCGGGCAGGACGATGTGTTTGGAGCTTCCTGGGGTTTGTCGTAAACTCAGGGAGGTGAGGGAGTGTGGTTTCTTAGCTCGCAGATCTCGCAGGACACTGTACACATCGAAAGGTAATCAATTAAAGAGATAGGATGGGGTTACACTCGTGATTGCTTTGGAGGTTAGAGACAAGTGAGATTTCCATGGACCGAAAAGGAGCGTACACATCAAGGACCCAAGACCACAAGGATGGCAAGAAGAGGTTGTTGCTGTCCGAGAAGTAGAGAGCAGTGCAGCCTGGGAGGAGCGGAGAGAGGGTAGCCTGGCACAGGAAGGCCTCACGGGCTGAGCTCCTTGGAGTGGGCAACAAGTGGCTGGAGGTCTAAATGCTGCGTGAGCCAGGCAAATCCGTAAATGGTGCGCAACGGCTGTAACAGAAGAAAAGGGCAAAGGACACGAAGAGTCAGTTTACAGGAGAGAAAACGCACATGGTCCACATTTGTATTAAAGGCCATTCAACTTCGTTCGTAAGTGATAAGATGCAGACTTTAAAGTAAAACACTGTCCGTTTTTCACATCAGTCGACAAACCTGTTTCAAGTCATTTAAATGAAAAGCCATCCTCGTGTGTTTCCTTGTGAGAATAGAAATTGGTACAATTTGGGGGAAGGCAATTTATAGCATGAATCATTACTCTTTGATGATGCATACCAGTTAATCAATACCACTTAAAATTTCTTCTAAAGGAATTTTTAGATGCAGTACAGATTTATAAATAAAGGTGATCATCACAGAATTATATATGGCAGTGAAAAATTTAAATGCTACCTAAATTTCTAGTAATAATGACATGAATAAATGATGGTACTTTTAATAAGTATTATTCAGTCATTTGATTAAGTATTTCTTAGCCATGAAAACCTGTGTTTTCACACAAATTTTAATGACATGGAAAAATCATAAAATAACTGCCACATTAAAGCTCAAATTTGTGTAAAATATTTAGAGATTTTCCTTGTTTGATGACCAAGTTCTGGTCCTGCAACTAGGCCGATGAATGAATTAGTTGCTAAGTGAAGAAATGTGTCTGGAACAATACTCAGAACAAAAACCCAGTCAGAGGAAACTCCAGCCTGATGACTTTCTACAGAACATAGAAGTACTGTTCTCTACTGTACTACACAGTACTCTCGGCAGAAATCACAGCACCATACAAACAAGGTGTACGCTACCAAAACAAGACAGTGAGGGGCTATAAACTAGGTGTACAGCACCATACAAAGAGAGATGGGTGGGATGTCCAAAGGCAGATTGTAAGTCCAAACAGTCACCAAGCAAGGTCATTAAATGAGGAATACCTGTATGTGTTGAAAGCTGGATGAGAAGTTTTAGCAGTTACTTTTATGAGTAGTAAAATATTGGGTTCCTTATATTTTTTCAATCTTCAGGTTTTCAGGTTTTATTCAGTAAAATTATTTTTAGAAAAGTTATATCCAACTTCCATTTGTTCTGACAATTTATTGAGACAGAACAAATAAGAGAAATAGGATGAAGTCCAAAGACAAGGTTTATACATCAGTAAATATAAACGTTACCCATAGACCAGCTGTTGAGATGATGCCGAATCACGACGTGTGTGTGTGTGTGTGTGTGTGTGTGTGTGTGTGTGTGTTTGCATATTGTAAGCTAAGAAAAATATGTGGTTATTGGAGAGAAATGTATTTTATCAACAAATATTCAGGGGCTGGGAATCTAGCTCAGCGCAAGCGCCTGCCTAGCAAGTGCAAGGTCCTGAGTTTGATTTCCCGGCACCAAAAAAAATATTCAGAAATTAGATATGTTTTCAAAAATCATTCTCTGATTTTCTATAGAAGGATAAACAAGACACACCAAGATAAGAGGAAATGAACAAAAGTTTAGAGCTCAAGGGGCCAGTTAGTGATAGGCATGGTCAGTAACAAAGATCTGAACTCAGGTCTGCATGAGTATAGACCTAGCATGTGTTGTCATATGGGGCCGCTTCACCCAGCAACATGGTACATTTCAGTGCAGGAGAGTTATTTAAGTCCTACAGTAAACAGCCTCGGTGGGTAGGACATGGTTAAATGCTGAATGTGTATTTCTCTAATCATTTAACAGATTCCAAAGGAGCAACTGCTGTAGGCCAGACAGTGGAGCTCCGGAGTACAGAATAACAAAATATCTTCTCCTGTAGAACTCCCTTTCTGATGAGTAAGAGGTCAACCATAGGCAAAGAAGTGGCTTCTGGGTTATAGAGGAAAGTAGATACAGGAGGGTTGAGGGGCCAAGGCAGGCCGTGTTGTTTTTTTTTTAAGTAGTACTGAGGGTTGATCCCAGTGCCTTTGCACTGAGCTATATCCCCTTCCCTTTTTAAATTCTGTTGTTTTGAGACAGGATCTCACTAAGTAAACTACTTAGGCTGGGATCCTCCTGCCTTAGCCTCCAACAATGCTGGGATTACAGGCATGTGCTGTCAGAACCATCCAGGCCTCAGTTTTAGCGCATGGTTTCAGTAGGGAGGAAAGTAATCCATGAAGGTGTCAGAGGGAAGGGAGTCCAAGCCTGGCAGCAACAAGCCGGAAATGTGCAGTGGTAGAAGGAGCGGGTGTGGCTGGACTTCCAGCACTGCTTCAGGAAGGGATGAGAGCAGAGGGCTAAGGGCACTTAGTCTCAACAATTAATTCAGCATTTTTAGAACCTTGGGCTCACATATACATTGACTGTAGCAACAGAGATAAGCAAAACCCGTTACTAAGATGCCACATCTTCTATAAAGAAGACTTGTCCTGCTGACTTCTTTCTTATACTTTCTGTCTGAATTTTTGTGATCACTTTGAGCATACATTTGTTTCTCTTTGTAATTTTCTATCAATTTTCCTGTTTTGTTTTCTCCCTGAAAGGCCAAATCTCCCATTTGTTTCACTCTTTTCAAAATATTTGGGTTTTTTAAACATAACTATCTGCTTATTTTTTCCAACTAATTTCCCAGCCGCCTCTGACATGTATGGTGACATCATTCCCATAGGTCATGATGGAAGTGACCTGTTATTTCCAAGGTCAGTGAAGGGCACTTTGTAGAAATGTGTGCTCTCTTCGGCAGGCTTTGTTGTAAATGCTGTTAACCAGTGTTCTATTAAGGGTCACTGAGGGTGGTCAAGGGACGCAGGAGGGGAGCAGAGATGGGACGGGGGACCACAGGCCTCCCGGGATAGTCCGTCCCATCTACAGGGCTCCGGTGTGTGCATGGTCTGGGAGGAAACGGATGCACCTGACCCTGGAACTGAACCGTGCTGTTTAAAACAGCGTTGTATAGAGTGACGCTCAATCCGTGCTTAAACCTTCTGCCTTAGAAATGTGTATCACTTTCATTTCGTCTGTGGCAAGGTTAATAATATTTGCACGTCCCCTCTTCAGTGTTGGGAGATGTTAGTCTAAGTTGGGACATGCGGGCTTGTCGTTTCCTAAAGCGAATCAGTTTATCTTTGGTTTAGCCTGAAATTGCAGCAGAGCACGCACATCCTCCTGGGATCTGAATGTAAAATAACTGAAGCAGATTGAAGTTGGCAGTGACTAATGAAGTCCTGGGCAGAAGCTGGCAAGTCAGTGGGCTTTTGCGAATCGGGAGGAAGAGCAGAGCGGCCCACGCGGCTCTGAGCTGCAGGCCTGGCCTGTCCCTCCCAACCGTCTGTGTCCAGCGCCCTTGGGGGGGGGGCAATGGGAGAGTGCCTCCTCCACCCTTCCTGCAGACATGGAAATCACCGTATAGGAAGCTGTCACCTTACTGATCATTCCCAGCCAGCTTCCTTGTTTAATGAGCCATTCTAGCTGCCTAAAGGTATTCTACACAACAATAATTTTAATCAGTCACATAAAATTTATGAAGCTGGGTAAAAATTAGCATGAATTAGAAGAGCGGTGATGCGTCTTTGGTAACTCCTCCCTCACCCTGGCCACCTTGCTCCCCTGCGGCGCCCTGGGAAGGGGCTCCCAGTCACTAGTGTGCATCCCTGCGACCACCTTGCACATCTCCAAGTCTCTGTGTGCACAAGTGTGGCTTTGCGTATCGTTTTTGTTTGCGGCCCATATTTACATATTTCCACACCCTTTACACATCTACACCTTTACTTCCGAAAGCACCAGAGTTACTTCTTTCTTTCTTTCTTGAAATGTCTCACTGTTGCACCTATGTATTTCCACCTTTGAGATGACTGCAGAGATCCACAGGATTGTGTGTACTCACCAGACACGCAAATGCAGTTTGCTTGGTGCGCTGGAAGTGTGTTTCAAAGGAAACTGGCAGACTGTCTCTCTTTCTCTCCAGTTCATCTCTGATAGCCCATGCCTACACGGAGCAGCAAGATTTGTGTTTTCCACCTCATTAAACTGACAGCAGAAATTAGTTTGTGGTATTAAAAACTAAAAAGTTAAATTACAGCTACACGTGTCCTTTATGCAATGGGGCGTGTGGAAGATGTTTGATTTTAATGTTTGCCATAATGGAGAATTTAAATTACAATGTTTGTCAAATCTCTAATCTTTGCTACCGAGCGGAATATTAATTACGCTTTTAACTATGAGAGGTAAATAAAATGAGCATCCAGCTCACGCCCAGGGGTAAATTGCAGATTACTGACAATGTGACATAATGCTCTAAATGTCAGTTTTGTCAAACAAATTTAGAGGAACGGTTAAACTATTAGCTTCCTGTTGTTCCCGGGCCTTTCTTGCAGCCAGCCAGGGTTCTGAGCGGCAGGGACCCTGTGCCCTGCAGGCAGCAGAGGGAGTTGCATGGAAAGGGCAAGATGGATGAGTGAGGACACAGCCCCAGACACACTCGGTTAGCTCAGAACCACGCAGCAACTTCTGCGAGCGGCTCCGGATACATAACAGGTCAAGGCTCGCGCTTTGTGGGGGACACGGGGACCCTTGCAGAGGACTCTGCAGTGCTCAGTGAATGAAAAACACCCAGTTCCATCCTTCGTGTCTCTGCTGTGCCGTTTCTGCGCATGAAGCATCACCTGCCCTGAAACTCTCCTCATGCCTCCTGTGTGGAAAGTGCCTGCGCCTCTCCAGAGACTAAGCTCCGCTTGTTGCCGTGGCTGTTGTTTCAGACATGTACCGTGGGAAGAGGGGCCACTCTGGTTATCAGAAGTGGAGGTGACGCGAAGCTCCCTGTGCGTATTGCAGCTGGGACTTCCTCCCTGAGGGGCTGAGGGTGTGGAGGAAGCTGTCGGCTTCTCCCCAGCAGGGCCCAGCACCCAGCCCGCAGTGGCAGAACTCACTCACCCTGGCTTCCAGAACTCACCCTGGCTTCCCGAAGGCCTTGTTTCTGTCCTCAGTATTTATAGTTTCTCATCTCCTGCTGCTTGCCTCCTAATGCACTGGGGAGGTGGTATAGCATGACCACTGGGTTATTAACAAGATCAGCAACACTCAGTGTGAAATCATTAAGGAAACAGCGAGAACTGAAGGAGAAGAAGGACGTGAAAGATGAGAGAAGGAATGAAAAGTAAGACTGGGAAAGTACGGAAACTGTGAAGGATTTGAGAAGCTTCAGTCATTTCACTGGTTTTGAATTTATGTCCTTCAAAAGGCACACAAGCTTGCTTTTCTAGGCGCGCAGACACTGCGTGATGCAAGCCGTTTGTCAAAGTTCTTTTATGTAGCCAGGGCAGTCATAAGACAGTCTGCTGTTCGACACACACACACACACACACACACACACACACACACGCACACCTCACAGAGGGACTCACTTATCTTTTCCTGTTTTGATTTAGGGTTTCTTTGGGTTTTGGTTTTTTGTTTTGCTTTTAGATACAGGGTCTCTCTATATAGCCCAGACTGGCCTCAAACTCCCAGTGATCCTCCTGCCTCAGCACCCAAGTGCTAGGATTATAGGTGTACTCTACCGTGCACAGCTTTGCTGCTTGAAGGGGGTCGATTTGGGCTTCGTGCGCGTATTGGCAGGTTGGGACATCAGGACGCACGCCCTGTGTGGACCTGTCCCATTTGGAACCAGTTGTCAAGAGAAAACCAAGAAAAAATAAAATGTGTGGTGGACGAGTCCATTAAGTGTGCACAGTTTTTAGTTAGGAAAGCTGTAGTTTCTCCTGACTCAGGATCTGCTGATAAAAGGGATGGCGGCCAAGACTTCACCTCTAGACACCTAAGATGATAAGTGCTGGATCGCTAATTAGGCTGTTTTCTCTGATCATCCCTTGAATTACCTGTCCTACGATCACTGCTGTCTTTGGCGTCTAATACTTCTTCGAATGTCATGTAAGTGTTTGTGCGCTGATGGGTGTTATTAAACACTGCATCTCTTTTATTGTCATTAATGAGAGCCATGGAGAGAGGAAGGGGCTGTTCATCAGCATACTCTGCAAAACCCTCGGAAAGTGAGATCCAAATGAACAAAGTGAGAATAAGCAGGTGCAAATAAGAGTCAAGTGACTGCTCTTGAAACACGAGGCATTTGGCAGATCTTGGACTTGAACTTTTTCTTCTGCTTTTCCCCCACTGAGCGATTATAGATGAGCGGGTGTTTATTTTGCCGACTACAACTGGAGGGATTTGTCATGGAAGAGTGGCTAGGAATGGACATGAAGAAAGGCATTATCCAAATTATGTGCAGTGCATTCCCCATTCTCCTCTGCTCGCTGGCGCTTTGTGGAGTGCACAGGTGTTCTCCTTGCTGTGGCATTCTCCTTTGCTGCGTCTCTAAGTCCCTGAAACTTCAGTCAGAGCTACCCTCTCTACCCATACCCCAAGTGCCTGTGCCACTCACGGGGTGATGAATTCAGACATACCCTGTGAATGCCCAGACTCTTTTTTTTTTTGTACCAGGAATCGAACTCTGGACCTTGTGATTGCCAGGCAGGCACTTATGCCACTGAGCTGTATCCCCGGCTTGCCCAGACTCCTTAGGAAAAGAAAAATTCAGTGTTGTCATGTTAGCTTTTCTTCACCGTGACAAAGCACCGGACATAAACATCTTGCACGGAGGAAGATTTGTGTTGACTCGGAATTTCAGAGCCTTCAGGCCACAGTCTGCTGGGCCCATTGCTTCTGGGCCTGTGACAGGCAGAACATCATGTTGAGGGGATGTGGCAGAGCCAAGCTCAGACTGCTCACCTCGTGGCAGCAAGGAAGCAGAGAGAGCCAGATAGGAGGAGGCTGGGGATGAGACGCAGGCTCCGAGGGCACCCCAGGGCCCACTCCCTTCAACGAGCCCCTACTTCACAAGTTCCTGTCACCACCCAGTATGTTATTAAACTATAAATCGATCAGTGGGTTAACCCACTTGTGAAGTCAGAGCCTCATCATCCATCACCTCCGAGGATGTGACCTCTGAAGATGGCAGCATGGGTACCAAGCCCTCAGCGCTGGAGCTGAAGGATCTGCTGGAGAAGGCTTCCGTCTCGTTTTTCTTCTTGTCTGTGAAGTCTTTACCAATATTTGTGCATCACAAGCATTTTCACGTGAGCCTCATAATCACAAATCAGGTGACATCCTCTCCCCTTGATTATAGGAGGACAGCAAGGCTGAAGAAAGTTGCAGTGTCTTTTATCCAGAAGCCAGAATGGCAAGATACAGGGCAGGGTTTCCCCAGCCAGTGCTATGTACTCAGTGAAACACGTTTTTCTCTGAAGGGGGATAGGAGGGGCTGACAGAGGTGGGCGGAGATTAGAGGAAGTGGAAAATCGGTTTCCCCCAGATATAGTTTCTGCCATGTTCTCTGCTCTGCTTCCTGTCTGTGACTGACGTCCTGCTTCTCAGCCCTGCTGCAGGACTTCCCTGGGGTGAAGCCAGGCTTTCCCTGCAGGCCATTCATACCTTCTTTGTTTTTCGAAAACGTTGATTCACCAGTTATGAAGAACCTCAGAATCTGTACAGCCACAGGAGAGTAATTTCAAGAGTTGATTGGAGACTTCAAATTAGTGGCCTCAAGTTGGATAATTTAGCAAAAGACTTTCGACTCTGTTCTTCTTACTGTAAATCACTCTCAAGTATACAGATATTTTCCAAAGAGCCATTTTGATTCCCCCCACACCATGAGCCAAATGAAAAGCTGAGCCTTGCAGTCACACCGGGCAGACAAGGCCCTTGCGCAGGGCACAGCAGTCTCCTGATGGAAGAGAAATGTGCGTCTCACTGAAGATGATTTGAGCTCCTTTTTGCGGTCCTCTTCCCACAGGAGTCTTTAACGGCTCCAAGTGCTCGTGGCAGCATTTCACACAGTGTAGGAACTGTGGGTGATGTACCAGTGTGTGCCTGCCATTTAATCCGCGGAAGGGAGGCTGTAAAAATTCAGCGCAGCTCTTCGTCCTGTGTTAGTTGGACAGCATCTATAAAGTGCACTTTCAAATACTACCTAGCATGTGTTCCACCTCCACGCTGATGAAGGGGAAGAGCGCCATCCCATGGCCCAGAACAGGTCACTTTGTTTGAATTGCCTGGGTTGGGGAGAGAGGGGTGCAGTCTTCCTCTTTGCTTCATTCAGAAATGGGAAGAAAGCACAGTGCGTGCTAGGTGCACCTCCCCTGAAAGTTGCCAGGCCTGTTTGCCAGGCAGCTCCCAGATAAGCAGATGGCTCCTTTAATGATGAAATCTCATTTTTCAAAAATGCTAATGAGCAAGAGAAAGATAATTTGAAAGTCTGCCGTACGTCTCAGGAAATGTCTTTTGTGTCTGTACCGTTTGCTCCTGAGGATCATGTCACTATCACCTGGGTAGCTCTGCTTTTCTCATCTAAATCGTGTGACTCTAATCACAAGAAAGGAGAAAGCTAGTCAATGAGCAAAAGGAGAACCCTCCTTCAGGTTGAAACACTCAATTCAAACTAAATCTATTTTAATATTGTTTACAAACCAGACTTGGAGTTACTTTTCTAGTTATGCATTTGGAACAGTGACTCCTCAGTGACTCCTGATGGAATTCACAGCTCTCTGCAAACTGCCACTGAAACTCACGAAAAGTAGTTTGCTCCCTGAAGTTGGTTCTGAATGTGGTTGTGGTCAAAATTTATTGGAGAAAATGAAAGAAAGTAATGGAGACCCAGATTTGTACTTGTTTGAGACCCTGTTGCATCTGTAACCCTGGGCAGGTCACCTAACCTTTCATGTATGACCCATTTTTGTAAAGTGGAAGGGCGTGGTCCATCCCTATCCTGTTTCTTTGTTGAATAAACCGCTCAACCTGAAGAGTTCCCCTCATCGTGAACTTGGCTGGTACACTTGGGTGGTGTCCTTTTAGCTGTGTATTCCGTGAACTGGGGCTCCGGCCACAAGGTTCGTCAGACTCCAGTGTCTTACGGTGGTGGGAGCTTTCACAGGTGATGTTTTCCGTGTGGCAGGAAGCACAGAATGCTGAGAGTGATGAGTGGGTTGAGGTTTTGCCCACCTCGTCCATCCATTATGAGGTTCCACACCAGCCTTTCATTTAATGGGTTGTTAAGCTACTAGTGATGATTACCTAGGTCCATTATTTTATTAGGGGTTTCAAACTGGTGACATCCTAATTCTGTCATCCCTCTGTGTTTATTAAGTCATTAACTACTCAACTGTTTGATTGCCCTGGGATGTGGTTCATTTAGGAAACTCAAGATAACCATTTGAAGTTCCCTTTTATTTACCAGTTTCATGATGAAATAATGGTGATATCGGGCTTTATAACATTGCTGATAGTGTCATTATGAACTTGGAGATTTTAGTGGATGTGGTATGTTGGATATTTTATAGGAATTAGTTTTGAATGCTCAGAACGCCTATTGTCAACCAACAAGAGACACTTCAAATTGACTCTTGTGTTCTTTTGACATAGCTCTTCAACTTTAGAGAGTTTCAGGTGCAACAGAATGTCCTCATTTCACCGCGTGCACTGTCTGTCCATAACTGAAGTTGGCCCTTTCTCCAGGAAACTCTGGTGTCTTCACAGGGAAGACAGTATTTACAAACCATATTCTGGCTGTGGGGGTGACCATTGGCCCAGGTCAGCCCTTGCTTGTAGAGCTGTGTCAGTCACTTTCTGTAGCATCAGCCATGTGGTCTGCTTAGCCGTCTGCTGTCTGACTGCCAGCTCGACTCATCCCCTTTGCTGTGTTCACTAGGGAAAGAAAGCTCAGTAGTATGGCGGGAGATCCAAGACAGTGTCTTCATTCCCTCTAAGAGTGGGACACCCAGGGCCACAATGCATGTGAATGATAAATTTGAGCATGTCAAAATGTTAAACCTCAGGATATCCAAAGACATTACGAACAGAGCTTAAAACAAGCTACAGATTAGGAGAAAATGTTTCTAGTATTCATATTTCAAAGTGGCTGAAACGGAAAGAGTATGTAGACATTGATAAGAAAAGACAACCCAATAAAGAATGTATAATATGGGCAGCTACAGAGTAGGAATGTGTTCCATAATACAAGACGCGTGTGTTGGTAAGAGGAGCAACATGTTAGGTTCTTCAGTGTCACAGAGAATCAGGTATCTGCACATCAGCAATTATAAGATGCCATTTTTCACCCATCCAATTGGCAAACGTTCTCATGAGTTGCTGGTGTTGGTGAATGTGTAGGCAAACACATCAACTCTGCAAATGTAGGTGCAACTGTAGCAGGGCTTCTGAGACTTCATTTTAATTTTGGAAGAGGCAATCTCTTGAGTTCCCCAGCATTCCCGTCAGTCCCCTACCTCTACAATCTGTGCGCAGTAAATGGGTAGCTGTGAGGAACGCAGGCTGTTTGCTGTTCATACCTTTATTAACAGTAGAAGCCTTTCGCTGCCAGCAGACCACATACTGAAATTAGTTCACTGTCACGCTGCTGCTGGTAGTAAAGAGGAACTCGCAGTGTTAGAGTCAGAGACAAAGACCTTTGAGTGTGGTTTTCTGTGTTTCCTGGGGGAGATGGTATTTTTAATAACAGTCATATAGGATAAGTTAACGAGCAAATGTAGGAGTGTGTGAGGAGAAAAGAAGAGCTGATAGAGAAACAGCCGTCTTAGAAAGGCCAAGGAGCCAGCTCATTCCTTGGCTGACCGAGGAACGTTCATAGGTAATAAAATATTAAAACTCTGAATAATGATTTTTATGCTGTTGCATTAGTTTCCCATTGCTGTTGTAAGAAATTACTGCAAACCTGATGTTTTAAAACAGTACAATGATCAGATCGTTCTTGAGGTCGGAAGCGTGAAAGAGGCCTCACTGGGCTCACGCCAAGGAGGACTCAGGAGAGAAGAATCCATGGCCTGGCCTTGTACCACGTGCAGGAGCCATCCTCCTCCTCCTCCTCCCCCCCAGCAAGAGTGGCGTGAGAGGCTCTCACCTCTTCCTCTGATGTGCTGCTGCACTGCCTTGTACAGCGTCCCGTCCTGTGATCTTCTCTGCCCACCTGATGGCCGCGGGTCACCCCCCGTGCCCAGCTCAGCTCATTAGCAACCGCGGTTGCACCCGCAGCCTGAGCTCCCTGTTGACGTGTTACGCCGTGTGCAGTCACAGGCTGTAGGGCTTGGAGGTGCACATCGTCCAGGGGCCACTCTGCCCAGTGGGTGCAACATGCACCCAGCACAGGACACCCTTTCCTGGGCGGTTCTGTGCATCTCCTAACACTGTGTGCAGGGCTGGGGATGTAGCTTAGTGGTAGACTGCTTGCCTAGCATGCACAAGGCCTTGAGTTCAATCCCCAGTACCACAGGAAAAAAAAAAACAAACAAGGACTGTGTCCATGCCAGCCACGAGGGCAGTGATGGCAAACCTTTCACAGACTGAGTAGCCAAACTGCAGCCCAAGACCCAAAGTGCCAACCCTGCAAGTAACCCTCAACACTGAGGTTTTAGTTTAGCACAAGCAGCTCATCTAGTAACATCTTTTGTCTAAAAAGAAAAACACAGTAACACATGTGCCATAGGTTCACCACCACATTGTAAAGGCATTTTAAAAAACATGGTGTTTGCTACTGTGTAAATCAACTAGCAGCTGTCTTTTTCTGAAACTTACAGCCGTATGTTTGCGAAACCCTTACTTAGCTCTGTACATCTAAGGAGTCACCTGGATTTTATAGTAGTATCGGTACTTCAAATAGCATCTGTGACATGCAGCCTCGTTGGGCCCTTTTCCTGTGTGCTGGCGCTGTGGCTTGCTGTGTGTCTGTTAGATGGGACGCAACATCACGCCAAAATTTTGCAGCGAACCTAACCAATATTACTAGGAGGGAAGTGGTGGTATATTCCAATGTGAGATGCATTAAAATCCCTCTCTTTCTTACTTGTATTTATAGTCTGAGAGAGGATCAACGGTATACCAATTTAGTCTTGCTGCAGAGTGATAGTTTTGAAACCATTAGATTTCCAGAAAATGTGCACACATGGAATTCAACGGCATACGCTGACTATGAGCAGGGACCCGCTACCACTAATGTCACTTTATTCCCATTTTTGCTCTGCTGTGGATTGCACCAGCTTCATATTTCTTGTACCATCGCTGATCTCAGTCCCTCTGGATTCATATTGTCCTGGTGTGGGAAATAAAACTAAACAAAATATTACCAAGGCTGACAGATACTGCATCTATTACTTTTATGACTGACTTTTTTAGTGTTTAAAATCTTCAGCTCATTTGGGAAATGACACTGGGGTGCTCAGGAGAGCCACAAGTTGCTCCCTGATGGAAGACGTCTTGGTCGGGGGGGGGGGGTCCCTGTACAGGTGGCTCTCAGAGGGCCCACCGTATGTGGCTCCCCATCCTGCAGGGGGGCTAGAGGAAGTTCCAGTCCCAGTCACACTACCGCAGAGCCACGGCCCAGCCCCCCAAGGCACAGAGGCTCAGGAAGAGTCTCTCCTAGTAGAAGGACCAAGGGTGGACTAAGGGGGAAGGAGCAGGGGAGAAATAAAATAAGTGCTGTTACATGAATAATGTTCATGTTGCAAAATATGTGTGTTATGTGTGTGTGTTTAATTCCTCTCAATCGCTGTCTTAGTCCATTTTCTGTTGCTCTAAATTCCACAAACTAGGCAATTTATAAAGGGACTTAATTTATTTCTCATGTAAGTCCAATATCAAGGTGCCGGCCCCTGGATGAGACCGCTCTCACTGTGCCGTGACTTGGCAGAGAGTGTCCTCTGAGGAAGCTAGGGCCTCTTGGCTCTAAGATGAAGCTTCTCACAGTGCCTGACGCCACCCTCAGCTCCCCTCTTGTCCTCACTGCCCCAGGGAGCCATCAGCCTGGGTCACAGTAATGGCGAACCTATGACACGTGTGCCACAGTGGGCCATTGGTTACCACTGAAAGCTGTAACATCTTCGCCATCACTGGCCTAGGACTTGAGGATGTCCTTCCCAACACATGGAACTTTGAGGGAGCACACTCAACCCCTAGCAACCCCTTAAAAATTCAAAGATAAAATATCCACATCCATGCACAAACATATATTTTCAACTCTTGGGTCCTTTCTGCTTCCAACAGCTTAAAAAGCGGTAGACCATGGCCTGAGCCATAAGACATGTGCTCGTCACCAGGCATTGAGCCAGGAGCTTCCAACACTGGCAGTGCACTGTCTGTCCATTCAGCCCCTTTCCCTACACAGTTGTGTCCATCACATATTTCCTATGGTTGGGAAATAAGACATCATGATCAGGCAAACAGAATAGTGGGAACAGACCAGTATTTGCTGAGTCCCTGGGTGTTCTAGGACAGCACATGAACAGTAAACCAAGGCCAGGAGCCCCGCCCTGGGTAGCTCATGTGCGACGTGTGCTGCAGCTGGAGTGAAACAGTGGGGAACCCATCCACAGCTCCCAAACCACATCAGGGCCGCGCTTGCTAATGACACGTCTCCTTCCAGGGTGAGCAGTATTTCTTTGGAATTAATCCAGAGGTCCATGGTCAGAAAATTTTGGGTACTCCTGCTCTCCCAGTAAACAGCAGGCTCTAAATCTTTTTTAGTTCCCCCAAAAATTGTTTAATATGTGAAGTTATTGGACTTGTTTTTGTTCTCACATGTCAACTTTATTTAGGATTCATTAATTTTATTTCAATAAATGACTTAATAATCTTCATCCCCTTTATTGGAACTCATGATAGTAATGAGTATCATCTAGGTCATGTGACACATTTGCATTATGATTTGGAAGTGATCATAGATTGTAATACGTTTCATTTCAACTTGTTTTATTTATTTTTTTTTTTTTTTGTTTTTTCTCCGGTACTGGGAACCGAACTCACGACCTTGCGCTTGCCAGGCAGGCGCTTTGCCGCTGAGCTAAATCCCCAGCCCCCATTTCAACTTGTTTTAAAAGAAGGCCAGTCTTATCTAAATATTTTGTTTTCAACTTTTAAGTTTAAAAGTGTGACTCCTTTAGCCATGTCAGCCTCCCTCATGGCCCATCAACCTATTATTTTCTAAAATATTTTTGAAATTTTTAGTCGATGCATGATTGTAGAGATCTCTGGGGTTCAGTATGAGATTTCAGTACATGCATACAACGTGTAACAACCACTTCAGGGTGTTGGTATGTCCAGCACCTCAAATATGTATCGTCCCTTCTTCGTGCTGGGAACATTCAAAATCTTCTCCACTGATTGCTTGGAAACTTACAGTTAAATATTAATCACAGTTACCCTGCAGTGCTAGAGAGAATTCAGAGTTTTCCTCCTGTCCAGCTGCCCCCTGTCCACCCCCGGCACTCCTCCCACCTCCCTGTCCCCCGGTCACCTCTCCTCCCCTCTCCACCTCTGCAGAGCCCGACTTCCATCACTTCCTGCATCCTCATGGTCCATCTGTTACCACAATAACGGGATTTCAGTCTTGCTGCATGCTGGAAAACTGTCATTCTATCTCATCACATGGGCAAGAGACAAGCTCTAACACAGAGCCTCTGGCCTGCCTGAAAATCGAACTCTTCTTTGCGGTCAGCACAGGCCGTCACCCAGTTAGTGCCGAGCTGAAGGAGTGAGGCGGGCAGTGAGTGTTCTCCACAGTGCTCTGTGCACCGAGGCGGATGGGTGGACTTCTTTTATTTATTTTCTAGATTGTGATGAGTCCCCGTTTGCGGTACAGAGTGTCTACTTTTCCTGTGTGTCGTTGGCGCACACCTGACACAACTTAAGTCTTCACTTTCCCTTCTCTCCGTACCTCCCTTCCTCCGTACCTTGGGCCCCTCCCTTTGTAAAAGTCGTAACTTGCTGCTTCCTCTTCACTCTCTTTCACTTTGCTCTTTACTTTCCTTCAACGGTAAACTTTCAAGGTGCATCTATTGTCCTACAGGTAACTCGCGCTAATCTTTCTTATGGCACAGTAGCACTCCACTGCATGTAACCACATGTTCTTTGGCCATTCACTGTTGATGGCCTCCTCCGGGATTTGGCTGTCATGAGTTGTGCTGCTATAAACACAACTGTGCATGGATCCCTGTAATGTGATGTCCTTAGTTCTTCTAGGAAGATCCCTAGAAGCAGGGTAGCTGGGTTGGATGGACTTTCTAGTTCCAGTTTGTTGAGGAATCGCCTACTGATTTGCACAGTGGTACTAGCTTACATCCCCACCGGCAATGGAGGAGGGCTCCTATTCTGCCTGCAGTCCCACCAGCATTTGCTGTTATTTGATTTCTTGATGACTTCTGGAGTGATGACACAGATAGCCGTGGCAGCAAACTACTTCTACCTCAGCTACCAACTGTGGCCTCACAGCTGGCAGTCACAGCTGGCCTTCATTTCCAGAGTGAGGCTACAGCAAGGGGCATGGTTGCCCTGGGTGCTGGAGATGGCTCTGCAGAGACGATCTCATCTCCACGTAGGAAAACACCCATCAGGTGGCTAAAGTTCTCTAGCCAGAGCCGCTGGACAACTCTCTACCCCGTGTCTCAGTTGCCCTATCTGCAATACGGCTAACAACCGCAATTCCATAAGGGACATCAGTCAGCAGGCTTACCCAACTCTTGCCAGGTTCTCATAATTATTATTTTCACACTGTACTTCTATCAGCTATTGTGCTAGTTCGAGATGAAGTAATTAGTTGTCAGACCACTGTGTTTTTCCTTCAGGTTTAAACTTTGTTAAACCACATTGTGTGGTAATTTGTGCAGCTCTGTCTTTAAGGGGACAGCCCCTTATTCATTTTAGCTTGTTCAGTTGGATCTTGGCAATCTGGTGTAAGGTACAGATTGTTTGACTCAACCAATGACTATCTGGTCCCTACTGTGAGAAAAAATTCAATAGTTCCTGGTTCTTGTTTTCTCCCCAGCCCTTAATTAAGTCTAAGCACACACTTAATTATAAAAGCCAGGACCAGAAAGCCATTTGTCCTCCCATTCTTCCATCTGTACAGGATTTCCATTTCTGTAAGCTTTGCCATCACTGCCGTGTCCAAGCGAAAGGTTACTTTTACACAGAGACACCTTTTCTATAGGCAACAACTGCACTTCCGGCCAAGGCCACAAAGCCATGGCAATGGGATCTGCAGTAGGGTGGGAAGGGACAGTCGCACTCCACGGGGAACCACATCCTACGGCCCTGACCCAGCAGCGTGACAGTGTCCACACTGTGGATGACCCTTGAGCACTTGCCCAGGAATCTCCTGAATCCCCTAATGTCAAGCCTGCACATCTCAGAGTGCGGAGAGGACGAGGGGACGAGGCATCGTTTGTGCTCCTGACACCGGGCTGTGCTCTGTCCTCCTCATTGGCATTTGTCTTCCAGCTTCAGGGTACACGCCGCTGACAAGTGCCACCTTCACTGTGTTTTCTTTATCGCTTATCATGTAGACAGTACTGGACCATCAAGGTTTTTTCCCATTTCCTTACTCTCTTTCCATGTTATTTTTTCCCCAAAAAAGAAATGCAGAAAAAACACTAAAGTATAAATAGGCATGAACCATAATAACCACTCCTTTCATTTGAATTCATGGCACATTCCTCTCCCTTTTCACCATTATTCTGGTTCGCAATTTTGGGGCTATGACTGTTTTTTCTTCCTTATAATTTATTTGCAAACAGGCTTACGAATTTTAATAGACTTTATTTGAACAGAAAATACAGAGTTCTCCAAAGCCTCCTACCCACGCACAGGCAGACAGCCTCCCCTGCTCTCCGCATTGTGCACCAGTGTGGTCGTTTTTGGTAATCTGTCAGCCTTTGCTGATCTCTGTCCCCCCGAAGTCCGCATCTCACACCAGCACTGGTTCTGGGATGGTCATCGTATGGCTTTCGGCCGCGCTGTATGGCTTGAATCCACCATCGTGCCGTGATGTGGAGCAGCCTCATTGCTGTAAGACTGCCGGCGCGCTACCTGCTCACCTCCCTCTCCCAACCTGGAGAGCCACTGATGCCCCGCCGGGCTCCTACTCTTGTCTTTTCCAGAATGTCAGCTGCTTGGAACCACACAGAATGCAGCCTTTTCAAATTGGCTTCCTTCAGTTAATAATACACATTCCCATTCCTTCCCTGTCTTTTCATGGCTTGAAGGTTCATTTCTTTTTAGCACTGAGTAATATTCCACTGGATGGACCACTGTTTATTTACCCACTCACCTACTGAAGGACATTTTGGTTGTTTCCAAGTTTTGGCAAATAAGAATGAAGCTGCTATACACATGCATGTGCAGCTGCTTGTGTAGACGTATCTTCAGCTCTTCTGGATAAACACCAAGGAGTCTGAAAGTTGTATCATGGTAAAAATCTGTTACTCTGGTTAAAATCTGCAACCTCTTCCAAAAGGACTCCTTGTTTTGTATTCCCACCAGCACTGAGCAAGAGTTCCTGTTCTTTCACATCTGCACTAGGACTGGACAGTGTCTATGTTCTGGGTTTGGGCTGTTCTGATAAGTGAATAGTACTGTTTCTTGGTGTTTTCACGTTATTCCCCCATTGACATGGAGCGTGTTTTCATTTGCTTATTTGCCATCTGGCCATCTTCTGTGATGTTTCCACTAAGGCCTTTGGTACATTTTTAAAACCCTGTTGTGTTCTTGTTGAGTTTTTCGAGTTCTTTGCATGTGGTTTTGCACGTGGTTTCTCCCAGTGTGTGGCTGACCTTGTGCCCACAGTGGCACGCACAGAGCAGACATTTATCCTTTGAACCAAGTCTGGCTTATCACTGTGTCTTTCATGGATCGTGCCTTTGGTGTTTTATCTAAAAGTCGTGGCCCCGCCCAAGGACATCTGGACTTTGTCTGTGTTTAGGAGTTTGTGCTTTTATATTTTACACTTTTGTCTTTTTCCCATTTTTTGAGATAATTTTTGTCAAGTGTGGAAGGCCTGTGTCTAGGTATTTTTTTTTTTTTTGCATGCAGATAACTAGCTGTTCCACCACCATTTGGGAAAATTTTTTTGCCCCCTTGTATACCATTATTCCCTTTCCAACATTCATCTGACGACAGTAGTGATGTTGGTCTCTGCCTGGGTGCTCTGTTCTGCTGTGGTCTTGGTTTGTCCACCATTTTGCTGATACCATGGTGTCTTTATTACCATAGCTTCACAGTAAGTCAGTGTTAATCCTCCCACTAAGCTGTTCTCGTTCAATGCTATATTAGCTATTTTGCATCTTTTTTGCTCCATATATACTTTAGAATATATTTGTTGCTGTCTACAAAATAAATTTCTAGGATTTCGATTGGTATCACAGTGACTCTATAGAGCAAGTTGGAAGGAACTGACATTGTGACATTACTGATTTTTCAATTTATTTTCTTCTTTCTTTCTCTCTTTGGTCTTTTTAGGGTTTTTTTAGTTGTGGTTTTTTTTTTGTTTTGTTTTTGTTTTTCCAGTACTAGAAACTGAAGCCAGGGCCTTTGCAGTGATCTTAGAAACTGAAGCCAGGGCCTTTGCAGTGATCTACATCCTCTGTCCTTTTAGTGTTTTTTATTTTGAGTCAAGATCTTGCTATGTTGCCCAGGCTGGGGCCCAAACCTGTGATCCTCCTGCCTCAGGTTCCCAGAGTGCTGAGATGACAGGCCTGCACCACTACACCCAGTTCTTAATCAGAGTGTTTTAGTCTTCTTCTTACAGATTTATGTACATAATTTGTTAGATTTTTGCCTAATTATTTCTCTACTGGAGGTACAAATCTAAATGGTATTTTGTTTTTAACTTCACATTCCATTTGCTGATTGTTGGAATACAGAAATAAATTGACCTTTTCTCAACCTTATATCCTACAAGCTTGCCATAAATTCTCAGTAGTTCTAGCAGCTTTTGTGTTGATGCTAGATTTTCTACTCAGACACTCCTGTCATCAGTGAACATAAACAATTTTCTTTCCTTTCTCGTCTATTTTGCTTTTTTGTCTTGTCTCATTGTATTAGCTAAGACTTCCAGCAGAATATCGCACAGCATTGGTGATAGGCAACATCCTTCTGTTGTTGTACATATTAATGGAAAAGCTTTTAGTTTCTCAGCATTAAATATAATGTTAGCTACAGGATTTTAATAGCTGTTCTGTACCAAATTGAGGAAATTCTCCTCTACTATCAGTTTGCTGAAAGATTCTTTGTTTGTTTTGTAGTAATGAAATTTGAACCCTGGGCCTTCACAGTGAACTACAGCTCCATTTTTTTTTTTTTTTTTTTTTTTTTTGAGACAAGGTTTTGCTAAGTTGCTAACTTCTGTAGACTGAGTTTGAACTTGCAGTTCTCCTACCTCAGCCTTCCAGAGTCCTGGAGTTAGAGAACTGTGCCACTACGCCTTGCTTGCTGAAAGTGGTTATGATTAATAGATGCTGGATTTTGTCAAATGCCTTTTCTATATCTATTGATATGACCATGTGATTTTCCTTTATAATCTGTGATGGATTCCATGCATTGCGTTTCAAGTGTTGAACTGGGCTTGCACACCTGGAATAGATCCCACTTGATCATGACAAGTACTTCCACTTGCAAATTGTTTGCTTGCATGTTCGTGACAGATGTGGGTGCAGTTTCCTTTCTTTCTAATACCTTTGTCAGATATGGGTATTAGTGTAATGGTGACCTCACAGAATAAGTTAGGAATGTACCTGGTTCTGCTTTTTATCTTCTGGAAGAGATTGTAAAGAATTCATCCAATTTCTTCCTTAAATGTTTGGTAGAATTTGACAGTGAACCAATCTGAAACTGATGCTTTCTTTCTTGGAAGGTTACTAATTATTGAGTCAATAACTTTCATGGGATGTAGGCCTTTTCTGATCTTCTGTTTCTACTTGTGTGAGTTTTGGTAGATTATATCTTTCAAGAAATTGCCCTTTTCCTGTAAATTATCATGTTTGTAGATACAGTTATCTCATAGTCTTCTTGATTATCCTTTAATTTCCATGAGATATACAATGATGTCCCTTATTTTATTTACATAATTAGTAATTTGTATCTTCTCTCTTTCTTTTTTAGCCTGGCCAGAAGCTTACTAATTTTATTGATCTTTCAAAGAACTGGGTTCTGGTGGTGTTTTTTTGCTATTGATTTCCTCTTTTCTGTTTCATTTATTTTTGCACTAATTTCATTATTTCCTCTACTTCTTGTAAATATAATTTGATTTTCTTTTTCTACCTTTCTTAGTTGGAAACTTAGATTATTGATTTTTTCTTATATACATATATATATATACATATATATATGAGAGAGAGAGAGAAAGCTATAAATTTCCCTCTAAATACTACTGATGCACTCTACAAAATTTGATTCTGTATTTTAATTTGAATTTTTAAAAATTTCTCTTGAGATTTCTTTTTTAACCTGTGTGTTATTTTAAATATGCTGTGTATTTTCAAATATTGTGAGCTCTTTAGCTATCTTTATGTAATGGAATTCTAGTTTAATTCCACTTTCATCAGAGAATATTGTATACGTACAATCCTCTTCAGTTTTTCTCAAGATATGTTTTATGTCCCTGAACGTGGCCTACTCTTGTGAGTGCACCCTGTGAGCCTGAGAGTAACGTGAGTTCTGCTGCTGTGGGGGAGGGTGCTCTGAAGGTGTCAGTTAATTCCGTGATGGATGGTGCTGTTGCCTTCGCTGTGTCCTGACTGATTTCCTGCCTGGTAGAGCAGTCCAGGGCTGCAGAGGATGTTGAAGTTTCCGGCTTGCAGTGGTCGATTCCTCTGTGTCTTCGTGTTGTTCTGTCTCCTTTTGCCTCATGTATACTGATGTTCTCTTATAGGGACACACACATGAAGGATTTTTAAGTCTTCTGCCCTTATGAAATGCCTCTCTTTATTCGTGGCAAATTTTCTTGCTCTAAAGTTTCTTGTGGAATTTAATACCATGGTTGATTGATGTGTACATGGTACATCTTTCTGCCTACCTTTACTTTTAATCTCTATAGGTCTTTAGATTTATGGTACATTCCTTAGTGGTAATATAGACTTGTGTCTGTTAATTGATGTGTAACTTAGAACCCCTACAAATAAGGAAGTGACTTTTAATAGGTGAGTTGATCGACTCACTTTATTAATACTTAAGTGTGATGATAATTAATGAATAGGAATTTGGATGCTGTTAGCATGGGGTAAACATTGGCTATCAGCTAGTAACTCAACCCAGCTTCTTCAAAGCCTAATATTAATTTTGGGGTAACAGAATATTCATAATAATTGAAAGCTACTTGTTGATGATTATAATACAACCTGTAAGCAAAAATAAATTAATGAAATTCTTTACGAGAGAAATCCTATTTTTCCAGAATCAGGACCTTTGGACTCAGAGTCCTGCAGTCTATCTCAGATCTGCCAGATGGAAAAATTACTGAGCCTCAGATCCCTCATCTGTAAAATAAGAAGCAAGAGTGGCTCTCCCACAGTTCCTAGGCTACACTGAGGCAACACATGCCCAGTACTGACAGGCAGGGAAAGGCAGAGGAAAGTCGGCCTCTCTCCATAAGCAGAACAACAAAAATGTAGAAGCAATTATCTGTATAAATCAGTGCAAAGCAAATCAAAGAAATTCGTGCAGAAAGTGAGTCTTTTGCCTGAATTATGGAACTAATTATCTCGGTCCTCCACTTCAGCATTCCTGGGGAGACCTGGCAACAGAATATGTTTCCAGGAACTCACAGGTCCTGAAGTGGAGACAAAATGTATTCTTGTGAGCACAGCTGTGGAGATGGAGCCCAGAACACCCAAGGGGAAAGCACATCAGGCCCAGACTGTGGCCCCAACACCAGCACAGCTGGCTCCACAGAGGAGCCCTGGAGAAGAAGTCTGCTCCTGTGTCTGCTCATAGTGGGAGAGGAGCATCGGCACCCAGAGGGGTCACCTGCTGCTCAGGAGGCTAGGACAGGAGGATGTCAGGTTAGAGGCTAGCGTGGACAGCTTAGCCCGGCTCTGTCTCCAAATACAAGGGAGGGGCTAGGAATGTAGTTCAGTAGTAGAGAACCCCAGGATCCATCCCAAGAAAAGAAAAAAATAATATTTGTAACTTCCCCTTATCGCCCTATATTAGTCACCTTCCTATTGCCAGGACAAAATGCTTCACGTTCACATCTTGGAGGAGAGGTCTCATTTGGCTTATGGTTTGGGGGATTTAGTCCATGTTTGGTTGACTCCAAAGCAAAAGCAGCATGGTAGAAGGGCCTGGTGGAGGAAAACTGTCCACATCATGGCAGCCAGGAAGCAGGAGAGAAGAAAGGGAGCAACAGCCTCCACAGGCACCTCCCTAGTAACCTACCTCTCCAACCGGGCCCTACCTCCTAACGGCACAGTTAGCTATGAACTCATCAGTGGAGCCACCCATTGGTCAGTACAGCGCCTGCATGCTCCAGTGACCTTCCAAAAGCCCCACCTCTGAGTACCTGAGACTTTGGGAGACATTCTAGAGCTAAACTAACACACCATATTAAACACATTATTGGTGATTTTCATTCATCTGTTGAAAAATGAATCTTTTTTCCCCCTTCAACTTTTAGCAATTAAAAGGGCAACTTACTAATGAAATCCTTCTGTCTTCAAAGTATGAAATTAAAAGATGATTATAACTACAGGCAAGAAAGCATTTGGATTATGCATCATTTGGAAATGATAATAAAGATTATCCAGATGGTCTCATGTTATAGCACCTCCTATTGCCTTAGCAATCACCTACTTTGGGTGCAATTTTGATTATGTGGCTCATTTTAAATTCTGCTGTATCCTAGGTCAATCCATGTCAGAATGATTTACTAGAAATAGCTGCCATTTTTTTCTTTGTAAGTGTTATTAGGTGCTTAAGCAGAATTGGAATATTTTTAGATATGGTATTTTTTGGGGTGGTGGTGCTGTCGTTTTCTTAAACTTTCCTACTTTATCCCTTCTCCTTAAGCATCTCGAATTCTATTCTTGTCTGTCTTGGGTGCATAAAGCAGCTTCTCGTGGTAAGATCTGTAAAATTTGTTTTAGCTATTTATTTAATGTTTGCTTCCTGTAGGGCTTTACAGCCTTTACATAGGTAGCTATAATTTTATATTATGAGTTTCTTGCAATAACTGAGCAGAATACAGAAGCCAGGGTTGCTCTCCCAGCCTGTCTGCATCCTCTTTCCCCTAGGGAGGGAGCAGGGAGGAGTTGGCCACACTATGATGCCAGGAGGCCCAGTGTACTTATGGCTTTTGCAGTATACTGGTGTATAACCTCACTGTAAGGCAAGAAGCACCTCTAATTTCAGTTTTGTCTGGGAACAGCTATTGGACTCTTCTCTTTAACAGTACATACTGCAGTGTAGAACTTCATTTGGTACAAAGTTAATAACTCTAGGGGAAGAGCAGTACACATGATGATTGTATTTTATAAGGATCACTGGTCATTTTAATTTAGCTTATAGTAGGAAGAACACAATGTTTTCAGCTGTATTTTTCCCCTCTGATAAGCAGTGGCTATTTTTCATCTCTAGGTGTGCAGCCTGGTAGAGAACCTGACATATAGAAACACATAAATCAGTGCATGAGTGACTGTGATTGATTCACTAGAGGTTATTCCTGAGCATCAGTCAGCATGCATGCCCACACTCCAGTCTCCATTCCCGTGCATGTCTACTAACTTAACTCTCTGTCTGAAGGAAACTGGCCAAGAAGCGGAAGGAGACAATGAGCAGCACTCGGCAGGAGATGACCGTGATGGTGAACTCCATGGACAAGAGCTACGCCGAGCAGGGCACGAACTGCGACGAGGCTTTCTCTTTCATGGACACACACAATCTGAATGGGCGATGTAAGTGCTCTCATTCCCTGCTTTAGCAATCTCCAATCTGAATGGCGATGTAAATGCATTCCTGCTTTAGCAATCACTCCAGCTCGCTGGGATTCCAGCTAGCACTGGGGAATTGACAAACAAAATGAAATTCCTAACGAAGTCTTAGGCCATGTTACTTTCTCACTTTACATCATCTTGAAAACTCTGGGTGCTTGGGTTGCTAAGATGTTGCTCGTAGGACCAGGTCCCAGAGCACAGGGAACTGCAGTGGAGTTTCTGTAAGTTGCTCTAGGGCAGTGCATGGAGGCTTCCCAGTCCAGGAGGAAGACACCTGCTCCTTAGCATCCTTGTGTTGTTCAGATCCCATTTGTAACCAAGCCAGGTGGAGACTGACACAGGGAAGCCTGCTGCAGAACAGTTCCCTAAATGGCAGTAACAAGTTAATTGTTTGTTTGTTTAGCTGACAGGTTCTGCCTTTATTATAGGGCTATTCCTGGCAGTTAATAAATTAAACTATATTTAACTTCACACCAGGTAGGTTAACCAAGCTCAGGTAATTCCTTCCTAGGCTGCCACCTGTGATCCAGGTACAAAGAATTATTTCTGGAAACTAACAATTAGATTGAGTATACGATGTGCAGAAGGAGCAGTGGCTTAGCCCCCAGTGATCTCGAGGACCAGAGGCAGGACCCATGCTACTACCTGATTCTGTGTTCATGGCAGACACTTACCAAGTTCGACGTCAGGGGTTTCTCTACCCCCATGCATGAAGCCCGTGCCTATAGACTGCTCTTCCCCATTCCATGATCTGGTCTATGTTGGCGCATGGATGGAATCCAAGCACAGGGGCTGGCGGGCCTCACGACTACAAGGGGCACAGAGATGAAAACTATTTCCCCCTTTTTTGTAGAAGTTTCTCTTTTGGAGCAAATGTTTTTTCATTTAAAAGACTGTATATGCAGTGTGATCAAAATACATGGTACATGTTTAAATGTTTTACAAAGTGACTAGGATACAAGATACATTGCCTTTAATCCCCTCAAAATCCTCCCTATCGCTGTGTATGTACCAATCCCATCATTCGTGCCACTTTCTCAAGCAGTTCTGCAGTCCTCCTTCCTGAGTGTCTTTACAAGGTGTGGTCAAAAATATGGTGAATGCTGCTGCTGAGTGCCATCCAACAGAAAGGCAGCTCATCAGAACATGATGCTGTGTCCCCAACCACCTTACTCACTGAATCTGGCACTTCCGGTGAAATCAACATCACCATGACAGGGAAACACTCTGAATCAGTTCAGAACATTTAGGCAGCCAGGACAGTACAGCCACAGACATGGAAGAGGATCTGGAGAACTGCTTCAGAAGTAGCAGGAACAATGGGAGTGAGTGCTTTCAAGGTGAAGGGACGTACTCTGAGATGAATGAATGGCAGTGTATCTCTTACTCTAATAAATTGTCTTTAAATTTAAACATTGCCCATATATTTCAGTCTCACCTCACACAGGGTTGGTTGGAATTTCTATAGTAGCAGCTATTTCTTAAGCATCAGTGTGAAAGGGGCCGGGAAGCATACCTCAGTTGTAGAGCTTGCCTAGCATGTGCTTGGCCCTGGATTCATCCCCAAGCACCTCAGAGGAAACAAAGGGACCATGTAGATGCACTGTATATTCTCACTTTCCAGGATAACCCATTCTGTTTCCAAACCTTCTACTTCATGGTGCAATTCCTCAGAAGTTAGTTTACTTCGAATGACCCACTTTAACAGAAAGAAACTCCATTAGTAGAAGCATTGAAGTTGGAACACAGTACTTCTGGGAAGAGAGCAGAGTGGTGAGCAGCAAAGAAAGAGCCTGTCCAAGATTTGGTGAGCAGACACTGGAATACAGCAACATGAAGAAGAGAAGAAGGAGAAAGCAGGTCCCCTGGACCCAGGAAGGATCTGAAGAGAGAGTTGGAGCCCATAGAGAGTGAAGAGAGAAACTTCAACAAAAAATGAGGTGGCAGGCGGCACCTTCTCCCTGAGCCTGAACTCACTGTGTGGAGTCGGCAGACCTGCAGACACACTGACTGTTTGCCACCCCAGGGGCCTCCACAGAAAGACACATCATGGAACGGAGCAGTGAATGCAGAGGACTATAGTGGCTGGCTGTGTTTGATGCTGCTGTTATTGCTGATTATACCATGTTAGCCAAAGTGACATAATTGTTCTAAGCAGTTGTTCTTCCTGGTGTACCAAGAATGAGATTACCTAAGGATTATAAAAAATACAATAGGCCAGTACCAAAGAACCAGAGGCTGGGCCAAGTAGGCAGTAACTTCTCATCCCCAGTAAATTGAAGAGGTGGGATCTTACAACACACTCAAAACTCAAAAGCCAGCTACACCTAGATGACGCCTCTGAGAAGCAGTCATTTTGTAAGGGTTCTAAATACTAACGCTAAAGCTACTCACCATAGGCAGTGTATAAGCATCAACCTAGGAATTAAGCTAAAAAGAAAATGTGAAGGCACTTACAAGATGCAACACCAGATGTCCAGCTTACCAAAGGCAAATAGCCACCCACCTAGCCTCTCTGGTAGTAGCAGAGGTAAGAAGGTGAATGAACAAGGTTCTAGAAAAAAAAATCAACTCAAAAATAATTTCTCAGATAACTATAGAGATGGTGACCACAATGAAAGACATGCTTAATGACTCTAGAGAAGATACAGATAAAAAGAGGAGCTAAGAAATTGATGGAAACCATGAATGTCCAACATAGGAAAGAAATGGAATCCATAAAACAGATTCAGACAGATATCCAAGTGACTAAAGGTTCCATTGAAAGTATCTGCAGGAGGATGAGCCAGTGTGAGAACAGAATCTCAGACATGGAAGACAGTGCTGTGGTTAACAATCATGAAAAGAAAGATTTCTTAAAAATATCCAGGGACCACAAGAAATCAATCCAGCAGCTGTAAGCTGATGCAAAGAAGAATAACGTAAGATTGATCAGAGTTAATGAACAAGCAAGAGATAGCACAAATGACATAAAAATCCTCTTCACAGATGTCAGAGGAGAAAACTCCCCTGCCAGGGAAAAAGAATTTGATATACAGTAAGTGAACCATATAGAACTCCAATTAGCCATGATCCAAAAATCTACAGAAAGGCATATAATAATCAAGATTCCAGAAATTCAACACAAGAACAGAACACTGAAAGCTGTTAGAGAAAAGAAGCACGCCACCTATAAAGCAAAGCCCATCAGCATCACAACTGACCTCTCAGCACAAACCCTCAAGTCAAGGAGAGTTTGGAGTGAAGTATTTCAAGCCCTAAGAGAAAACAACCTCCCACCTAGATTGATATGCTCCACAAAACTGTCTTTTAAAATTGATTGAGAAATAAGATACTTGGATGACAAGAACACCTGAGGATATTCATGACCACCAAACCAGCACTCCAGAGTATTCTGAAGGACATTCTAGAAAGAGATAACAAGGACTACAACTCCATGAACCCCAACAGAATGAATCCACGAGGCAAGTCAGGTTGGAACACGGAACATTCACATCCAGATAGGAAGTATCATTTGGAAGTTACATTTTTAAAAATCAGTATCTCCGAGCCCAAATGCTCCTATGCAAAGGACTGCTGTACAGCTGGCATTTTCAGCCTGCACAGCCATCCTGCTGTCTGGCATGGTTTGATGCCTCCTTTGCTGAAACCAGCAGAAGAACCACAGCAGAATTCCATTTTCAGGGCTGGGGATATAGCTCAGTGGCATAAGCGCCTGCTTGGCAAGTGCAAGGTTGTGAGTTCAATCCCTGGTACTGCAAAAAAAAAAAAAAAAAGCCCATTTTCCTCCCTTTCTTTTAGCAACCAGTAGGTCTTGTCCAGTCTCACCTGAGGGGAACATCCCTGGTGGCAAACCTTGTCATAATATTTTGTTAATGCCTTAAAACCAGAGTGCAGCTACCGAGCAGGCCACTTTCAATATACTTCAATATATGCCAGGAGCCATTCATTTGCCCCCAAGGCTGCCAACCTGCCCCTGTTATATCCATGCCTAGTGTTTGATCTTGTAGGGCCACAAGAAAGTGCTGTGAGCTCCTAGGTGAGTCACTTTGAGAAGTAAAACAGGCAGAAAAATAAGACTGGAGAATATGCATGAACACATTTGTGAGAGAGAAATAATCTCTCCAACCAAAGCAGATAGAGTTGTGCCATCTACTTTAAAATGATATAAAGAAGAGAACATAGATATGGGTAGTTGGAAATGGGTTTAATTTGTATACTAAAAGACAACCATGTTTTAAAGTATCTTTAACAAAAAGGCAAAAGTAAACATAGTAGTTTTATGTTGCTTTATGCTTTTTAAACAACTGTGTAGAAATGTCTGCAGGTATTGGAGAAGTATTACTCTCTCTGACCCCAGCTAGGTGATGAGCATGCATGTTTTTTGGTTCTTATTTTCATCAATTGCCCTCTTTTCCCAGCGGCTTACCACAAACATGCATTGTAAATGTGATCCTTCTCTATTTTAGAAAATATCATATAAATGACAAACAGCCTGGGATGTGGTCC
The DNA here is from genome assembly GCF_000276665.1 of Chinchilla lanigera. Classification (NCBI taxonomy): domain Eukaryota; kingdom Metazoa; phylum Chordata; class Mammalia; order Rodentia; family Chinchillidae; genus Chinchilla; species Chinchilla lanigera. The sequence continues at coordinate 3,385,717 of NW_004955402.1, read as the reverse complement.
TTGTTCTGCCATTTATTAATTCTCCCCTTCAAAAATATATACAAGGGTAAAAGCACTGTCTGACAGGACTGCTCTCAAGAGCTAAAGTGTATTAGCCTGTCATCAGAATGACAATAACAGCGTCCAAGGCACCTACAGCAGTTTCCATAAATACAGTGATGTCATTGTATATTAGCACCCTGATCAGGAACTCAATGTCAAATCAATCATGTAAATACCTCAGAGGACAGCAGACACGACAGTATGCACAACCACCTTGAGTACATTTAAATCCTTGTACTCTAATGGAATTAAAGTGCTTCTATATTCTAAACCAACTAAGATATTGAAGCATTAACATACTACCTTATAAATGGAAAATACCCATTTTAATGGAATCAGATAAATTGGATGAGATTCACTGTCCATCTTACAAACAAAGAGTAAGATAAAGAGTGATGATTGAATGTTTCCAAGCAACATCTCAAAAGAAAAATTATAGGCTTTTTGTAAGGACTTAAAAGACTAAGTGAACAGTGTGGACACAGTTTTCACCTTAAGTATAGCACACTTCACCTTTATTTGTCATAAACCAGCTCATAGGCGTTGGAAAGTTCTCTGTGTTTCCCAAACATAGGGAGAATGTGACAAACTACAGCAACATTGGTGTTGCCCATATTTGCCAGATCATTGCTATAGTTTGAGTGGTAAACATCAGCTCCATGTGAGAGCAGAACTACACAAGCAAAGGCTAGAAGTCAACCAGGGTGTGTTGAATTTCTCTGTTCAAAATGGTGGCTGTGGTTGTGCGTTTTCCCTTAAGGGGTAAAGGACTTTTGTCCCCTCAAAGGACATGTGACTCCCCAAGACAGCTGAAATGATGGCATTTGCCACGTAGATGTGAGTGAATCTCGGAGATGTCTTTATGGACAGTCTACACTGCACAGAACGCTGTGTGGTTAGAGGGGGTAGCGTCGCAGCTCTCCAGAAGCTCAGAGCGGCTTTTCTTTTCTTTACAGCTGTGTCTTCCCCATCGTCCTTCACAATGAAGACAAATACGCTAAGCACATCGGTGCCCAACTCCTACTACCCAGGTAACAGACTTTTCCGCTGTCTCCTCTGTGTATAGCCCTGTGGCAGTCAGATTCCGTCAGCCCCACCATGCTGTCCCTGAAACTTTAGGAGCTTCCTCTGCTTGACGTGTTGTGATCCAAGGCTTTCTGTGGCTTTCAGTGGGGAGGGTGGGGGACCGTTCATCAATCACTTACTGTTCTTTCTCTTTTTACCTCTCTGCACTGACCTGCTCATGATGTATGACAGACCCATTTGTGCCAACCGCAATTTTAGGTGAGAACATTTCCCTTTCCCATAGTTTCTGCAGGAGTGATGGAGACAGTCCGTGGCCACTCTGGGAGAGACTGGAGTTTCCTTCTGCATGATGCGGGGCTGAGGAGCAGGAAGGGGGACAGCAGGGCTGGGAGTGGATAGAGACTTGCTCTAACCAGTCTCCAGGGTGTGCTTGCATGTCTGCAGGGATGATACCAAAAGATTAAAACAGTCCCAGCTCCAACGTCCTCCCTCTCTACATTCAGAATCGAACATTGGTTTTGATCCGGGGGGTGGGGAAGCAGTGTGTCCTCACTCAGCTGTGTACTTCCCAGAGCTGAATTCTGTCCAGTGTGATAGTTGTAAAAGTGAAAATAGCTTCTCAATATTTTCACTTATTGTTAAGCACTCAAAATGTCAAATTCGAAAATAGCATTTTTCTAATTCTGCCCAACATTACGCAGAATGGTGATCACAATAGCGTGGGGGCCTTTACCACCCTCCCAGGTGGCCTAGCACCCCAAGTGTCTATCACTGAGTGGAATTTCAAAGGAGCTGATGTTCTGAACAGCAGCATGACCTGACGGCACTTTATAACCGTGTGGTTTATTCTGTGTCAGATGTCACTAGGAATGAGCTAAACCGTGAGCCCGGTGGGGCAGAATGCATTTCAAGTGTGAAATATTCCCAGCAGGGGGTTACAGAAAAGTCCCGTTTGTGCAGTGTAAGAAGGGTGAGGAGAAATGGCATTACCTGGCCGTGATAACCAAACGAGCATGGGCTGCTGTTGCATTTGAGACGCATAAATAACCCGAGTGTGTCCCGGCTGTGTTCTCTTTCTACTACTAACCTTACCGGAAAGGAGCACAACAAAAGCGACCTCCAGGTATATAACAATTCATCGTAGCCAGAGTTCCATCCTCAGCTGTCCACTTCCTCTCCCTAACTCTCTTTAAAGGGTATATATCTCTGCAACATGACTTTTCCTCCTGTGCCTCCCTTTTCTCTAAGCTGTTATGCTTTCTGTAGAAAGGATCATTTTTGTTTTCCTTTTGGTGTTTCCTGGCCTTAAGTTTATTGCCTGAGGGAAAAAAGAACTAAGGCAGAAGTTTAAGAATGAACATAAAACAGAATTATGGAACTGTGCATCATTTTGAGAGCAAATTAAGAAGGGCCACTAAACACACACACACACACACACACACACACACACACACACACGCCAGGGGAAATCTCCATTTTTGTTTTTTTCTGAGCAAGGGGCGCAGGCTAAGGTTAGGTATCCGAACACTGTGACGTACATGGAGATGACATGCATGGAGTCATCAAAAGGCGAAGCTCTGTGATTTCTTTGTGTCGAGGCATGCACTCCGGCTTGCTCTGGTAGATGTTCTGACCCCAAGGGAGCCCTGAGTGGGAGGGCATAGACTTGCTTCCTCGGAGGCAAGAAAGTATTCAGACCTCACAGCAGGGTGTACATAAGCTTGCTAAACACACGTCATTTTTCTGAAGTTGGTTATTTTTGTATTATGAGCAGTAATGACATCTCGGAAAGTTGGCTAGGTTTCCCTTCCAAGAGAATCACTTGAGTGGACAATTCAAGTTGCAAAACTGATGCACGTCATGGAGACATAAGCCAGCGAGATGGACAAGTAACTGTGCCTGGCGTAGCTAGCTCATCAGGTCCCAGCACACGAAGTGGCAGTATTTGGGAACCGCATCCCTCACCCATGCCATGGTGCATGTGTGCGTTTATACAATGCTTAGTAAGGATTGGTGGGTGAGGCTATTGCCTGAAACCCCAGAAGAAAAGCTCTGTATCCACTCCGGTACTTCTTGGAGACAGTACTGGTTAAAATTTTCATCAAGACAAGAAGGAATGCTGTGTTGTGAAGCAGGGCTCAGCACAATTAAATCTTACAATACCTTAACCTTCCTTCTCACCTGCTAAGAAGCCCAACCCCAGCATAGAGTTTAATTACATCCTTACCTCATCTGCTTATAAGGACAGGCAGGCAGGCAGAGGGGCCTCGCCAACTCACAAAGGTAGCGCTCATTTCAATGCACTAGTTTTCAAGTGAGTTCTTAAAAATTCAAGATAATTCATTTAAAACTATAGGTAGAATTAATTTTCAGTTCTTTGAAAAGCATCAGAACTGTTATTGCTAAGAAGTATTTTTTTATTCCATCCTCCTAAGGGAATGTTTTTAATTTAAAAATTTGTTGACTGTTCATATTTTCAACAAATACAACAAATGGATGGCAAGTGACATAGCTTATCTAATAATCAGGTTCTAAAATGTCAGAGGAAACTGAGGAATCACTCACTACAGTGGAATCAAGGATTCCTAACGGGAGAGATAACCGAGTTTCCTAACAGATGTGGCAGGGGCCACGTGTCCCGTCTTCCCACCCGGTTCTAGTTGTAGCTGCCCTCCTCCAGGTGGAGTTGGTAGTGTTTAAACGGATTAAATGTGTTCTACACAGAAAACAAGGCCAGGCTGTCGCTGTGTAATGACAGTGGCTGTAGCCATGTGGATTTAAAATTTCAAGAATACCTAAGCCTGGAATCCAAGTGTTGCTAGGCTACACATGTATCCGCTGCGAAGACCTTCATCATTTAGGGGAAGTTTAGAAGTTAAGCCCCCAAGGAAGGGTGAATTAATTATGTTCATCCCACAAGGGGCAAAACTGAGAGAATAAGAGAGGCACAGCGGGGAAACTGATTAATGTTCCATTTATTGTAGTCTAAAGAGCAGAGCTTCTTGCTGGAGGCCCCGAAAGCCTGGTGGATGCAGTCCGTCCCGGGGAGCCTGTGTCCCCCTCATAGTGCTTGGCAGTTGCCAGCTGCAAATCAGATGTGAAAATTTCCAGGTGTATTTGTGACTGTTAAGATGGGAACATACGCATTGCTAAATTTCAAAGCAAATCCAAATGAAAAAGAAAACAAACCATAAAATCAACTTGCCACCCCTTTTATTTTGTCTTTGTGTCTTTAGCCGCCTTGTAGTGATCCAGGTGTCATTTCAGCAACAGCGACATAGCTACACACTTGTGTGCCACCTTCATACCATGCATCCCCAGGTGCTTTGCGACGCAGATGGAAGCGAGGGTCGAGGACAGGTCCAGCTCCCCAGACCCCAGACCACGTTCCCTGGAGCTGAGCCACTCAGTGAAAATGAAAAGAGCAGTGGTCGGTGGCTATAGCTGAATTCCCTATGGATAAAGCATCCGGTCATTTCCAAGCATTGAACACATCCTCTCTTACATGTTTGGATTCTTTACGCCTGAAATCCATTTTGAAATGAGAGTCTCCTTCTCGTGACTTTAGCTCTGTATTTTGAGGATCGCCACCCTCAATCATAAAGCAACTAAAGGGATTCAGCGTTTTAATGAGTTCACCTACAGAATGTGAAATTCTTAATCACATAGCACTTTCCCGCCTCAGACATTTTTTAATAGCTACCATTTCTGCAGTTCATTAATCTAATTTAGTAGTAGCCACCCATTAAAACAGAGCCTCTTTGGGCTTATTTGACCAAATTTTGATGTTAATTTTGTAATACAATTTGCTTGACTTGCTCAAGAAATTCAAATGAGAGACTATGCTGAGTATAAATAAGCCTTTTTTAGTCATTACTTGGTTCATGGGGGATGAAAAGCAATTACGATACTAATTTTAACCTCCTTTCTGTTATTGAGCGCTTAAATTAAACATCTCCCTCCTAACTTGGTGGGAGAACTGGGGCTTTGCCCTCTGACCACCTCAGAATAGAAAATTTAACCAGGAAATTAAAGCACGAAATAAAAACAACCTGTACTTATTCACACGGTGCTATTGCTTATGCCCTGTTTCCTTTTTCTCCTCCTCTTTCTCCTCATATGTATCTTCTTAAAAGTGCCAATCAATGGTAAGTGCCCCACTCGCCCCTGCAGTAGTCGCGGAGGGCGGGCGTGTGTGTCTCACCCCAGACTCCGCCGAGCTGGCTCCGCCTGGCTGCATGCTTGCTGCTTAGAGCATCCCACGTGTGCTGTGTTGGTCCACGGTATTTGTCACGCTTTCTGACCCCAGAGCATGCACAGCGACTCATCGAAACATCCTCTCCAAACCAGGCCACCTCTTCTCCTTCCGCTCCTCTGCGTTTGTCTGTGTTTGTTTTGCATCAAGTCCCCATCCCCACGGAGAGCGTCATACGCCAGACCATTTTGTGCACTTTTATTTTGCTCACAGAACATCTGTACAGAGTTTATTTCCTTCATCAGACAAAGGAGTGACTCCCGTTTGGGAGACCCCAAGCCTGGCTCTGCACCAGGTCTTGATGAAGTTTCAGATCGAAACTTCTGCACATGTTAGCACCGAAAGGCTGAGTAAAAGCCTCTTCCAAGGAGCTGGGTGAACACAGTGTATCGTTTGGACTACTTTGTAAAAGCGAAGACCGCCTCATCCCTACCAGTACTGCCAGCCCCACTGAAATTTCAGTAAACATGTGGCGTTTCTTTCTGCCTGAGCCATCCCGCCGACTGCTGCCGCCATCGGTGTGGATGTCAGCACCGGCCTCTTTCGTAGCATCCTCGGTGGCCCTGTGCTAGCCACCAGCCACTTCACTCACTTTCTCCCTGGCCTTCTTCCCCCCAGACGAAACCCACACAATGGCCAGTGACACCAGCAGCCTGGTGCAGTCGCACACTTACAAGAAGCGTGAGGCGACCGATGTGCCATACCAGACTGGGCAGCTGCACCCTGCCATACGGGTGGCCGACCTGCTGCAGCACATCACACAGATGAAGTGCGCCGAGGGCTACGGCTTCAAGGAGGAGTATGAGGTGAGTTCACCCAGGGGGACCCGCAGCCCCTGCTGGACCCTTCTGCAGCTGGGGTGAGAGTCGGCACCGTGACAGCAAATGGAACCCACCCCTGCCCCATCCCCTCCCTCTGCATCCCCTGCCAGAAAATCAGAGGCCCTGGTTCTCCTCAGCTCCCATTGCTGACCTCCGCCCCCTGTCCCTGGCTTCTAGGAAGCCTAGGACGTTAATCCTGCTCCTTTGTAATTCTCTCGGAAAGAAACAGTCCACTTGTAACAGTCCTCGGCCAAGCAGGGCTGCCCTATGCTGGAGATGAGAAGGCGGTGCAGCGGCGGTGGCAAACCTACAGCGCGCATGCCTCAGCGGCCTGTTTGTAGCACTGAAAGCTCTAAAAGGTTTGCTGTCACTGCAGTACAGGGGCTGGCTGTTTCTTGGCCATGACAGCTGATGCTGTCCTGCCAGCCCAGAGAGTCCTGGGCTCTCTGTGGATAGTTCCTGGCAGTGCCACGGGCAGAGAGTCTCTGCTGTCTCTGAAGTGCAGGGCTCATCCCTTCTGTGGGCCCTGCCATTAGTGAGTGCTGCTGGAAGTCAAGAAAGAGAGAGAATCGAGTGCCTGGCAGAAGTCTGTCGCAGAAGTACCCGTCACCTGAGTGTGTGCAGGATGGGCGGGTGGATTCCTGTCTGGGATGCTTTTTATTTTTTTGAGGCAGGGTTTCACCAGGCTGTAGCCCAGGCTGGCCTTGAACTTGCAGCGGTCTTCCTGCCTCAGCCTCTCAAGTGCTGAGATTACAGGTGTGTGCCACCATGCCCAGCGCATGCCTGTGTGTTATTAAAGGGAGGTGACAGTCATTGATGAAGACTCACTCGTACGCCCAGAATGGAGAGGATGGGAGAGCCCTGTGGCTTTTCCATCTCAGGATGTTCTCTGCTCCCCGTCTCCCTAGCTCTTGTCATCCGCAAGCATCTTCTCTGGGATTAAAGTATTTTTCGATCAGCTCCTATGGCTTCACACAGCCTGCGGGCCTCCACCTGCTTCTGGCCCCTCGTGGGACTCTCGCAATGCCGCCCGTCATGCCCAATGCCACTTTGCTAAGCTCGCTCTTCCCCAGCGTGACTAGCAGGGACTGGGACACATGGCACTGGTGTCGGTGGCCTCCTCAGCACTTCTTTCAAGAGCTCCATAGCCAAGACAGATGTGCTGTGCTCCAGTAACATGTATACCCCAGTGTGTCGACAGCAACCTCAGATAGAAGAGGCCCGTGCCCAGCACTCAACCCAAACCACGCCCTGGGCTTCGTTTCAGGGTATAAATATTCTCAGATGCAACTCTGTATTTTAGAAACCCTGAAATTGTGAGACCTACCCTCAGTGGTTGGATGTATAATTCAGTGCAATTGACTGCTTTTGCATATAGTCTTCTGCACTTTTAAAGACCAGCTTAAGAATTAATAGGATTAAGGATGAAACTTCCAAAAGCATTAATATCTTATGAAAGACAAAATTAGGTTATTGAGAAAATATAAGCCTAATGAATAGAGATGATGTCTTACTTCTATCAAATATTCTGAATGCAGATATTGCTCTAATGTTTATGAAAGATGTTAATGTCAGAGAGATTAGAGGCTCAAATAACAATTCATAAAATAGCCCGAGTCCGATTTTTCATGCACTATTTAAAACTACATACCTTGTGACTTCTACAACTATAAATGATGCACATTAGAAAATGTGCCACAACTTGTTTCTCATGCAGAGCTCCTGGGGATACTCGATCTAGAGGTGCAAAATGAAGAATCTGATGCTCATTTTAATCATATTATGACTAACTTAGTCATTAAGAGTCCTTATACCTGAAATAAAGTGAGGTATTAATTACCTTTCAAAAAAAAATCTCTACCAAGTCAGTGATCAGAGAGGATGGTTTAAAAGTAAACACTTATTTAAGTCCCAAATCTGTCCTCAGTTTTTAAAAAGAGGAAAGAGAAAGAAAGGAATGGAGTAGCACACGTTAGAGAAGAAAGCAGGTGCTCTGGGAAGGGGCTGTGGGAGGAATAGGAAAGGACAGTTCTGCTAGGGATAATCTCACACCTCTGTCCCCGCCCTCCTGGCGGCCACTGGTGACAGGAGGACCCGGGGAGGCAGAGGTCAGGGTGGAGGATAGGTGCGGTGGCTGCGGAGGAAGGGCCACCTCCTAGAGGTGTCCCCTGGAAGCCTGAAGTCCCAGCCTCGCTGTCCTGTGGAGTCTGCGTTACGTAAGGTCAGCGCCCAGGCCTCAGCGGCCCCGCCACGCTCCTGGGGCTGGCAATATGGCCAGTAGTCCTTTTCTATTTTCTCTAACCCCAGGGAGTTCTTACTCGCATGTGAATCTGGAGAATCTTTAAATGGTTACTTCTGAAAGCCCAGCTGGATGTCAGATCTGTAACAAAGCGCACTTCACACCCGGCGTGATACATGTGTCTTTCCCGTGAGCACAGCCCAGAGCTGGAACAGCCTGGCCCAGTGGGCCCGGGTGGCACTCAGCCGGTCACCTCACAGATGGGCCGTCAAGGGGCCCAGGCTCGGGACCCAGGCTCCACTCTGCCTGTGTGACTTTCGGCAAGTCTTGTGAGGTGTGGTGATGACAGCTTCGCCTCCTGGGGTCGTTGCGAAGATGCAGTGACGTGTCCGTCACTGTGCTGGAATCACCCGGCACATAGGAGGCGATCACACAGAGGCAGCAGCGCAGGCACAGAGGCAAGGTATGGTGAGGTCTGAGAGGGGACACCACGGGCAGAGAAGCTGCATCACCCCAAGGCTCCATCCCTGTCGCCACCCCTCAAATGGAGCATCAGGGAACGGAGCCAGCCACACGCTTGGTGCAAAGGTGCCCATCCTGTCTGCTCCAGCTGTGGGGCTTGGTGGTCACCTTACCACATGTTGCCCATGCTCAAAAGTTCCTAGAGGGGCTGGGGATTTCGCTCAGTGGCACGGCACCTGCCTGGCAAGCGCAAGGTCGTGAGTTCGATTCCCGGTACTGGAAAAAACAAACAAAAAAAGTTCCTAGGAAACAGTCACTGTATATAAATTGGCCGTGTTCTGGGGTGTAAGAGTTTAAGAACTGAGAAAAGCTTAAGAAGTGAGAAATCTGTGCTATCCCCTGTCCTTGCTTAAATAGTATTTTCATATCTAAGATAAGAAGGGCCTAGGGAATTGTATAACTGTTAATAGACTATAGACTCTTCTTTAAAAAGAAAGGGCACAGTGGTGTCTTTGGCAAAGTAGGATCTGGGACAGGGTTGCAGGGCCAGAGGTGCAGGGGGGGACGGTGGCCCCCACAACCACCATCCATTCAGGAAGCTCCCAGCACAAGGCCCAGCAGCTGAATGGCCGCTGTAGAGCATCTGATCAGAAACTGTGCCCGGACTATGTTCAGGGGTGCTGTGCAGGCCAGTGGGGGGCGCCCAGGCCAGCCTGTGCCGAGATGGCTTCCCCAGACAGGGTGAGTGGGAGTCGGGCAGGGGCAGGTGAAAGAGGACACATTTTAGCTCGACGCGAAGCACGAGCATGGGGAGCACGGGGGCAAGGGCACCATTCTGTACACGTGAGTCACGGGAGGGGCTGGGGGACAGGGCCGTCAGGGATCCCTCATGGAGGACATCTGGATGTCACAGTGGAAGAGAAGGAAGACTCGAGGGGCGGGGGGCGCAGGTCTTGCCCTAGTGTGAGGATGGAGATCTGGCGAGTGTGAGCTGCTCAGCCCTTAAGGCTCACGAGAGTTGCACGGGAATTGCTGATAGGTCGTAGTCAATACCCAGAAAACGTAAAAGGGAGAGGGAAGACATCCTGGCTGCAGCGGGGTGACGGGAAATGCAGTCCTCTGTCCCTGTGCAGCACTGTCCAGCACACCTGGCTTCCAGGGTTCCCGGGCCGCGAGTGACGTCAGTCCGGAAGAGTCTGGGGACAAAAAAGAGCAAGAGCAGATTCCTTACTGCTGTGGCTCGTGTCTGTCACCATCCACTTAGTCTTTCTGGTTTTCTTCTGTCCGTGTATTTGGGGGAAACCAGTCATCAAGTTTCACATTTCTGGAGCGTGACTTTTCTCTCTGGTGACCCTGTTCTACCCCGTTCTGCACCTTTTCCAAGGCGGCAATGTCCGAAAGTCGGCCTAAACACTGGCAGCTCTGTTACCGATCTCGTGGCTGACAGAAGCGTCCAAAGGAGAGGACTGGGGCAGGGACGAGAAGGGGCTGAGGTGAGGATGGTGTGGGCCTTTGTTTGACTTTGTTCTAACAAGGTGGTCATGTGGCACACTCACCAGGGAGACGTAGTAATTTGATTCAAAAGAAACTCAGGCAGGAATCACAATCAAGGAGTAAACATGCTGGAGTGAGCAGAAAATGGCACATTCGGCAGGGAGGGCCACGGGGTCTCTGGGGGAGACAGAGTGGAAAGGGCAGGTTTGTTGATGTTGCTGCGAGAGACGAGGCTGTCTGTCTGCGCCAGCCCTGGGGGACGAGGCTATGGGCTTTGCAGGAATGGAGACGGACACAGCCGATCTCGGGGGACAGTGCTCGGCCACCCTGCCCTGCAGATTGCTTGGCCTTTCATCACCAGCGCCCAAAGGGGAGACTCACCACAGACTGCAGCTCTTCAGCGCCTGTGCTGGACATGGGTGTTCCACTTGTCCCCGCAGCGTGACAGCCGCCAGAGGGGCAGTACTGTGTCAGGGATGAGGCAGTGGTGACCCTGTGTGGCTGGAGAGTGATTTTTCTCCCACTCTGTGCTCCCCACAAGACCTTGCTTAGGGCTCATTTTCCATCTGCATTTATTTTGTGTTAGTACGTGTTCACAGGGCTAATGAGGACGCTTCACCGTGGGAGCTGGGGCGTGCCCATGACACATCAGTTTTTGTCCCTTGCTCCTCCTTTCCTTCTTCCATCTCTTAGTCCCTCCCCTTTTTGCAAACATTCTGGCTCCCTGCTTCCTATTATATGTCTTCTGTTCGATCTTTAATTCACTTACTCCTCAATTTTTTATTTATTTATTGATTTTTTGGGGGGGCGTTTTCTCCGGTACCAGGAACCGAACTCACGACCTTGCGCTTGCCAGGCAGGCGCTTTTGCCACTGAGCTAAATCCCCAGCCCCTCCTCAATTTTTTAACTGACCCAGTGTCCCTTAGGGGATCCACACATAAGGACGTCAACCTCAAGCAGGCAGACAGTCAGGCTTTTCTGCAAGTGTGCATGCTGCTGCGACAGTAAGATTGAGGCAAAGGGGGACACAGCATTGCGCACCCCTTCCACACAGGACGTCCCGAAGGGTTCCCATGGCCCAGCTCATGAGCTGAGAGCCGGCACCACTCGGGGGCACGAAAACTAATTTGCCTCTTACTACCCTTGAGTCTTGCCAGAAATCCAAGCAGCTCTCTCTGCATCCTGCTCTCTGAAAACATGCATGTGTTTGCGTGTGTAACTCAATGCATTTGGAAAGTTTTCCCTTTATTCTGCCTGCTTTGCTCCCTGCCATGAATCTCTCCAGGCACAAACGCTGGTGATTAATTTTGTAGTTGAACAAGGAGATTGTTTTATGGCTGTTTAAACCAAGGAATTGAAGACATTATGCTAAGCTCTTCAGGCTCAAGAACAGCATATGAGTTTTCCCAAGGAACCTAGATTTTCTTAAACGTATCATCTCCTCATCCATAGCTCCTTGTAAGTCTCTTTGGATGAATGGCTGGTCTGTCTCCCCCCACACTCACACCTCCATCTTCTCCCTCTTTTCTGAGGAAAGCAGCTGAGTGTGTTTGGGGTGCGCACTGTGTTTTGTGGGGTGCCTCTGCCTGTACTGGACCAAGTCCCAGCAATCTGCCCCCTTCCACCCCTCTGTTTTTACTGGCTTGCCTTCCACCTCAGGGAAGCCGGCATACCCCACCAAGTAAAATTTTAAACTCCGCTGCTGGAAAGGCCCGCCTTCCGCAGAGTTGGAGTGCTAACTCCAGCCTCGCTGCCAGGGCAGGATGGCCTTTCACGGGGAGGGCGACCCAGTGTCAGACCCCCGCCCTGGACCCCTCTCTGTCCTTTGCAGGGAGGGGTTCGTGGGCCAAAGAGAGTGGCACATGCTTCGTGAAAAGTTTACACAGGATACAGCGGCCCCTCGCTTGGGCGGGGCGTGAAATCAGAGGGCTCGCTCTCGTGACTCAGCTGCTGGGAACACAGCCTGCCTGAGCTTCCACCCCCAGCTCTGCACCGCCGCACCTCGGGCCCACACCTCTCAGATGTGCTTTTCAGTCCCATTCCCTCTCTGAGGCACCAGCTGAGTCTGTCAATTGCCACAATCAGTGCAGGTTATTTTCTATCCCACAAGGTCCAAAACACACCAAACAAAACCATTGACAGGCGGGGTGGGGAGCGGAGGGAGGGCAGTGTTGGCAGGCGCTGTAAACGCATTAAGAATCCCCGCAGCTGCGCCTCCAACCGCTGCGGCAGCCAAGTGATTCTTGACGTTTTTGTTTTTCTTTTTCATCCTTTAATGATTATTGTGCTAGTGAGCCAGGTCCATAAGAAAATGATAAAATCTTCCCTCTGAAATTCTGAGATGGCTTCAAGCGGTTGCAAGTCAGGTGTGGGTGTACAGATGTTTTCTTAGTGGATGAAAGTGTCTGTATTTTTAAATAGTGCAAAAGAGAGTTGGTTCTACCCGGAATACACGGTTTGTTTTTCCTGAAGTCCTGATGTAGAAGTGTTTCAGTCGCTGCTTTGCTTGCGTCTGCAGCCCGCGCATGAGCGGGAGTTTGTCACGTGGTCTCCTTTGCCCTTGTCTGTGATGACAAGCTCAGCCTTCAGAAAATGAGGTCATGGATTGTTGTTTCCCGTGACGCTCCCTCCCGCCCCCGTAGCAGTGGCATCAGCACATTAGAGTTTGTGTGAAGGACTTCTTGGCAACTGGTTTGCATTTTGGAGCTGGTTATACAAATTTTCCCCAACACCAGAGCAGTGAAGCGGTTGTCCCACTTGTTCACAGGCTTTCGATGTCAGGGGCCATTAGCCACCAGTTCGTCTGTGCAGCCCTGGCCCCCAAGGGACGGAAGGGTGCCTGTGTGCCAGCCTTGTGTGTGTCCTGAGTCTCTGGTGTTCCTCACGCCATGGTGAAGGTGGTGATGTCACGGTCAAACCGGGTTTCTCCCTCCCTCACCTCCACGCAGCAGGTCCCAGGGTCACGGCCCTGCCTGTGTCCCCGTCTGCGGCCTCCCGGTCCCTTGCCTTCCTCTCACTTGGGAAACTCCAGATGTCATGCCTGGCCTGTCACTGCCTTGCGCTGCGGGAGTCCTCTCACACGTGCCCCTGAATCCACTGTGCCGCCCGGGTGTCTCCGTCAGCAGCCTGTGTGAGGATGTCACACTCACCTGAGGTGCTGGTAGATTCTTTCCACAGATAAGAAGCTCAGCCCTGTGTCCTCGGCCCTTTCTAGCACAGCCTCAACTGGGTCACCAGCCTCATTTGTGACTGCAGCTCCTCCCCCCCAGCGCTGAGAGGGATTCTCCATCCTCTACACCCCGGGTACTTCTGGGGTGCCCACAAGCTGGGCCACCTGCTGTGACCTCGCAGGGAGTGACTTCCTCTCCTCCTTCCCCCACCAGAACCCTGCAGACCCAGTCTCGAGGGGAACAGCTGTTCCCTGCCCCGTCTCCAGCCCTGCATCTCCGTAGCGTAGGAGGCGGTACAGTGGCTGGGAACACTGTAGCCGACTGGGGAGCTCTGGATTGGTATTGTAGGAAAGCAGGATGAGTGGAGCTTATGGCTTTGGATGTTGAGAAGAGACCAGGAGCATAACCAAGAACAGACCCAGGAAGGAAAGGGCGAACACAAAGGTCATCCACCTAAAGCAGGAGTGTGATAACCTCCTTTGTGGGTGGCCCATTTCTTCAGAGACCTGTGGTCCCAGGGTGGGGGTGGCCAGCGTTCCTGTCCCAGGAAGGAGCTGGAATCAGACGTAAGCGCTGCCCCTTACTGGCCTCCCAAGTCCACTTTGAAGCCTCTCAGTGCTGCTGTCCTCCTAACGCTGTGTGGGCCAGTGCTTTTCGTCACAGCGATTTACCTGCATGAACTTCTAAGAGCAAGCTCAGAGTGGTACGAATCATCACACTGAACCAGCGGGGCTGCAGCATCCAATCGGGAAAAGCCTTGGACCCGACCAATACTTATCCTTCAAAGATGGGGAGCGTGGGCATCACTTAGCCTGCTCACTTCGCTCAGGGCAGCCCTCTGTTTAAATGTTAGAGTAGACAACCAAGTCCATGTTTGCTTACGTTTACCTAACTCTGCAGTGTGAGGTGAAATACATTTGGTCTTTATCTTTGGTCCTGTTTCAGAACTCCTAAAACCTCTGGAATTTCCCAAGTGAGAGGAGATCTCCTCATAAAGAGCCTCTTGTCATATCTGAATTTATGCTGATGCAGTAGGTTCAGTGGGGTCCATACGCAGCCAGGCTGGGACCCGGCCAGTCTCCAGGAAGACCAGGCAACTGGAGGATGTGAAGGTGGGACCGTGCCCCACCCCATCCACTTCCAGAAGGAGGTGTAGAAGCAGCTGGACCCTGAGCAAGGCTCCCGAGCCTCCTGGCTGCCAGCCCTGCAGTGAACCTGGAGTGCCGGGTGCGTCCCTTCGTCCTGCCCATCCTTCCTAATACGCAGGGTGAAAGAAGTGTCTGCCTGAGTTCTTTGAGCCATCCTCGCAACATTAGTCAGACTAGGGAGGGGTCACAGGAACCGTGATTCGTGCTCAGAGCATCTGAAGTGTAGACAGCTCTCCTGATACCCGGGTCGGTGTATAGAGCGGGGATGGTCACGTGGGATCTGACCTCACTCCGGGCAGAGAGTGCAAGAACCGAATCAAATGACTGGACACTTGACTGGGTCCATCTGAGGACTGCTTGGTGTGGAAAAGCCCCACACATCGAGTCACCCGCTCATGCCCCATGCCGTGTTGAGTGTGGCAGAACACTTGTGTTTCCCTGCCTCTTTCCAGCCCCTCGCAGAAGCACTGTAGAACTGTTCAGATGTGACTTCAGTGTACTTCATAAGTGCTTCACAGTTCCACAGTTCATAGAAGTGTCTCTGTGTTCATGGAAGTATTTGGGGGGAGCAAGGCTCAAGGGTGAACCTTTCGTCAGTCTCGCTTGGCTCCTAGGGGAACGGTGACAGCAGTGATGGCACCTATCTTTAGCCAGCACTTGCTGCGCCAGCACTGTACCAAGACTCCCACAGATGAACATTTCTGTCCACCATACTCCTGCATGATTATCGCACCCATCTCCTAGGTGACAAAATGATCCGATTTCAGGACTGTACCCCAGGCCACCCCTCTGCAGAACTGCAGGTGTTGGTCACTCATCTGTAGACTATAAAGCTCACATTCTTCCCACCACACCCAGTGCCAGGGAGATGCAGACCCACAGATATTAACCTTGTGCTTTATTGATTTGACTTGCTATTTTTCCCCTCTGCTGTTTTGTTTGCTGTGAGCAGCATTCTGTCCTTCGGTGGAGGACTCATGCAGCCCAGGGGCCCCACTGACAGTGCCAGCCCTGGTGCAAGTCAACATCTCAGCAGCAGCAGATGCTGCCTACTAATCTGCCCCCGCGTCTGGGCCCTGGGATGTGAGGTCAGCCTGGCACTGCTCCTCCCATCCCAGTTTTCATTGTCTGAGTAACACGGGGCAATCATTTTGATGGTATCTGCCAGCCTGGCTTGTCTGAAATGACTAGTGATGTACTAAAATCAAGCTGCAGCTCCTGAGCACCATGGGGTTGACATAATGCCTCCCTGGATTATTGTAGACTGCCAGCCCTGGAGAGGAAAGAAAGGAAAAGACTAACTGGGAAACGAGTCCTGTGTGAAAGCCCAAGGTTTTCTAAAAGATCCCTTCAAAAATTGCTGGATCCTTTGTCAGTGGAGTGATACAGCACACGGTGATGATCTGGTCAAGTGACTCTCTGACATCAAGGCACAACCTAGATAACCCTTAGGCTTTGACCAAATGATACAAAAACTGAGCAGCTAAAAAGTCATTTCTTTTTTTTTCAAAGAGCAGTGTGTGTACTAGAAAGGACAGTAGATTAGGAGTCAGAACATGTGGGTCTGGTTCATCTCTGCTGACTCCATAGCTCTGGACATGGAGCGAAGCATGCAGCTTCTATGAGCAACTTCGGCGAGTGAAGGCCAATTGCTGCTGCTCATCCGCGCTGCTCTTTGCACACTGTGCCGCGGTGAGGCCAAACTTCCAGGGTGGTGGACGTTCTCGTGGAGGAGAGGGTTTCCAGGGGGCAGCACTTACTGGGCGCCAGGGACTTGTGGAGGACTGTGTTCCGGATGTGAGTGCCACACAGGCTGCCATCACTTGGGGTCTGTGAGCTCCTCTGATTCTCTAGGGCCAGTTTCTGAATATGGTGGTTTCTTCCAGATGTGGCCTTCCCGTGTTCTCCTCCTCTCTTCCCCCACTGCAGCCTCTTCCACTCTCACTTTTAACCCCGCCCCTTCTCCAAAGCACTGGGGCCCTGCGTCTAGATGACATGGTGGTGACACTGGCACATGGGTGTCTGGAATGTAGTTGTGAACCTACTTCCACCGCGTCCTTAATCTCCACTGTCCCCATTTTTAAGGATAATGAGCAATATGGGAATATGTGGTTTAAGTGTTTTGAACCATCTCATTTGTTTCACATATTGTATTGTATAAATTGATATCGTTGCTGCACGTACTATGCAGACCCAAACAACACTGAATTAGAGCCGCTAATATTTTTAAGTTGTCATTTCACAGAACACAAAGGGAACATGCTGACTTTTGCAGTTTTTTCTATTTCATTTTCTGAAATAAAGTAATTTTATAATAGTCTATGCTTGAAATATAAGAAAGTTTAGAATTCACCCATATTATTCAGTCTCCTTTAGATTCTTTAAACTTTCATTATCTTTATCTTCTACTGTTGCCCTTCAGGGAGACATGGAAAACCTTTTATCTATTTACTTCTGGGAAATTATACAAGAGATACTGAATAATTATAATGTATGCAATGTTAATTATAAATATGCAGCATATGTTTTATATGTATTGTATTTATGTGCTTTAGGTAATTATGCAGTTTAGTTCCTTGCCAATTTCATGGCCAAAATATTTTACTTGGCTGATTACTAAGTATATTTTAAGCTTACTTTTTGAAACATGAGGAGAATATACTATAAATCCAATTAACAGGATTTATTTGCCTAAAGAGAATGCTTGCCACTATTTTTTTCTCTGTTTTAATGATGAAAAACAGTTGTAAGGAGGTAGAGTAACTTATTTTGTTTTTAAAGCTTTCCATGACCGATTTTGTTGGTATTTTCTTTTACAAGCAAAACAATTTTTGAAAGATATTTGAAAATTTTAAAAAAAGTTTACAGGAGGGAAAAGGCCAATGAAATTCACCCAGAAGCTCGCTATCAATTTTTAGTAAATTTCTGTCTAATATTCTAATGCATTCAAATCTTAATAAAAGTAGTTTTAAATCTTATTTTCCCACTTAATGTTAGATCTCAATATATTTCCTGTACCTTTGACATGAGCACTACTGTAAACAAGTCTTTGGATTTGCTGCCATCATTTTTGAAAGAAAATCTCAAGCAGTGAAATTATGGTTCAGAGTACAGAAAATGGTTTAGTTCTTTGCATTCATTGACAACTTGCTTCCGTGAAGCGGTTCTAACTCATGTTTCCATCAGCACTCTGCAAGAGCACTTACCTCAGTCGATAATCTCTAAAATGAGCATTAATCTCTTCTTAATTGCTGCAAGATTCATGGGTTAGAAAGCATATCTCTTCAGTGTTTCATTTCAAGTGAGACCTGTCTTCATGTTCATTGTCCATGTGAAAATTTTCTCATGGACATTACTCATCTCTTTTGCCTCTTTGCCTCTGGTTGTCTCTTACCGATCTGTATGAGCTTTTTTATGGCCTCCTGTGTACCACTTTGGAAATACCAAGGCTGATCAAGAAAGAAATATGGTGAATGGTTAAATTGTAAAAATAACAGTAAAAGATCTATTGCCTAGTCCCCTTCAAAATACATCAGCTCACTTGAACATACTTGTCTCATCATTCTTGCCACTTTCACACATAGTATTGGAAGTCCTCTTTCATAACTGTTTTTACAAAACATGATCAAAAATACACTGAATCCTGCTGGTACTCCTTATCCACCTTATTCATTGGGTCTGGCATCATGCAACTTTCGGCTCTTCCCCAGAGTCAAAATGACCAGGAAAGGTAAACATTTTGAATCGACACAGGACAAATCAGTCACAGCAGTACAACTGAAGATGCTCATGAAAGAGCACTTCCAGATCTACTTCAGAAAGTGGCAAGAAGATGGGATAAGTGTATTTGAAGCAAGCAACAGTATTTTGAGGGGAGTTAATGGAAATGTGTAATAATTTTCAAATTGATACATAATACTATATTTTTCTATCATCTCTCCTGTGTTGTTAATCCTTAGCCTGTGTGTTTCTGTAATGTTAGAGTCACCTAGTCCATGGGAAACGTGGACATTGTAGACCATCAGCTTGGTGAAAAATCCTGCATAATTCTGTTAGAATTGCTTACGACCTATTTATAAAGCTTGGGAAAATTGATTTCCTACCAATAGTCAATCTTCCTACCCATTAATATGATTTACATTGTCTTTATTTTCAACTTCTTTAATATTTTTCAGTAAATATTTAAATCTTCATAAAATTCTTTATATCTTCTACTTACATATAGTCTTTGTTGTGGCAATGGTGTCTTCTTAAAATTACATTTTATTTTTATTGTTCATTTACTAGATAGATGATAGATAGATAGATAGATATTCTCTCCTCTGTCCTCACAAGCTAACATACCAGGCCCTGATGTGTGAAGCTCGTGTCTTTACCTCATTTGATAGCATAGATAGACAGACTGAGAGGTATATACACATATTATACATATATAAATCTGAGTACATATATAGATGTATGTATGTTGCCTTTTGTTTATTGCTCTTATATGTGGAAATCTGGCTCAGCAGTTTTCATTTTGATCATTTATTTATGATTATTTTGGAATTTTCTATGGAGAAATTATGTCAACTATCATTACTGACAGTTTTGCTTCATTTAAACATTTATATATTTGGTTTTCTTGGTTATAAAGCCAACTGGACCGTCCAGGACAATGTCAAATAAAACTCGGGTTGGCGCAGAGCACAGCAAGTGGCCCTTCCTGATTTCATGACCTCACCCGTAACCCTATCCAGTTGCAGAGCAGAGGCCACAGCCCACCCAACCTCGAAGCCTGGTAGTGACCACAGCTGACAATAGAATAAACCAAGCACCCTTGACCGGGAGTAAAACACAGCCAGTGGCCCCATCAACCTTAATATCCACCCAGCAGCCCCATCTGACCAGGAAGCCAAGCTAGTATCCAGAGCCCAGCCCACACACCACCCAGCCTCAGAAAACAGTCAGAAGTTCCCACCCAGCTAGAGACCCCATCTATTCTGGAGGTTTCCAGCAGGGCTTTCAGCACCCGCTCCTGGACTGACTGAGGAAGGTCTGTTCCTGCTGAATGAACCTGTAAAGTCTGAAAGAGGTGGCTGCTTCCACAAATGCACAGCCACAAACACAGAGGTGTAAGAATGGTGAGGACTCCGAGAAATGTGACACCAAAGGAAAGCAAAGCTCTAAAAACTGACCCTAACGAAATGGAAGAGCCATGATCTGACTGACACAAAACTCAGAATAATCCTGATAAAGAAGTTCAGTAAACTGTAAGGAAATACAGAGAGACTGCTAAGCAAAACTAGAAAAACGGCATATACATAAAATGAGAGCTTAACAGAGAAAGAAAGCCATAAAGCATTTAAAAATACAGAAATTCTAGAGACGAAGAATGCAGTGACTGAACTGAAAAATTCAACAGAAAGCTTCCATAGCAAGGACTGTCAGGTAGAAGAGTTAGTGACCTTGAAGATAGGTCACCTGACAACTATCCAGGCAGAGGAGCAAAGAGGAGAAAAAAAAAGAATGACAATGACCAAAGAAAGCCTGTGTAGTTTATGGGACAGCATTTAATGAAACATTCTACAAATTATTGGAATTATAAAAGGGGAAGATAAAAGGACGGAAAGTCTATTTAAACACACAGTAGCTAGAATCTTTGCAAATTTGGAGGGAAAAAATGAACACCTCGATTTACGAGATTTGAAAATTGCCAGCTGTGTTGAACCCAGAAACGTCTACGTTGACATAAAGCGGTTACCAGATTTCTCTGCCTAAATTGTGCAGACCAGAAGACAGTGGGATGATACATTCGAAATGATACAAAAGTAAAAATGAAAAACTTAGTGACTTAGTGAGGCCCTGTCTCAAAGTAAAACATAAAGGGCTGGCTTCTGAGAGCAAAGACTCTGAGTTCAATCCCCGGTATTGAAAAGTACAAAATAAAACAAAACCTGCCAACCAGGAATATTATACCAAACAGACCCAACAGAGCTATCCTTCATAAATGGAAAAGACATAAAGCTGTTCTCAAATAAATAGAAGCTGAGAGAGTTCATCACCTCTACGCTGCCTTCTAAGAAATGTTTAAAGGTAATTTCGCAAACTAAAGTGAAAGTTTACTGATGAGTTACAGGAAGACATGAATGTGAAGAGCTCACCATTAATGGTGTATGTGTTCTCAAAGTCAGAATTCTCTAATAGTGTAAGAGTGGTGTGTAAACAACTTTCAACTCATATAAAGGGTTAAACGAAGTTTATTTTACAGCCCTATTTATAATAATTTGATATTGGACACACGAAATTATGTAAATGGTAACATCCATACCCAAAATGTGAGAGGACTGAGAAGTTAAAGTATAAAGCTTTTGTGTGAGACTGAACTTACATTGTTATAATAAAAAAGAATGTTATAAATATATTTTGTGGATAAATATATCCACAAGGGAAATACCTGTAGTAGTTAATAAAAAGATTAAGAGAAAGAAATCAAAGTCTGCAACAACAGAAAGTCATCAAATCACAGAGAAAGACAGCAAAAGGAACTACAAAACAAAAAACAGCAAAAGGGCCATAAGAAGTGCTACCTATCAGTCATTACTTTGAACATTAGTCAGTTACATTCTCTCATCAAAAGACCTTGTGTGGTTGAATGCAGTTTTGAAAGCAGTCAAGATCCAACAGTTTACTCATTCGTGTTAGTGATAAAAATACTCATGGACTGAAAATAAAAGGTGGAGAAAGATATTCAATAACCAGAAGAAAAAAGAGAAGGTCACATTTACAGATATCAGAAAAAGTAGGGTGAAAATGTGAATTGGTCACAAGAGACAGTGGAAGTCATTATTTAATAATAAAAGGATCAGTTCATCACGAAGACATAGCAGTTGTACATATTCTTGGACCAAGTCTCAGCCCATCTAAATATGTAACACAACTACTAAAGTCAAAGGAGAGGTAAATAACAAAACAATAATAGTAAGGGTGGTTAATACCTTCAGTAATGGATAGAAATCCATAAAGAAAACCAGCAAAGAAACAACTTAGCCCTAACAGATCTATGCAAAACATTGCATTGACAGCAGCAAGAAACACATCCTTGATTCCCCAGGCTAGACCATATGTCAAGAACACAAAGCAAGTCTTGACAAAGTTGTGAAGATGGAGATCATAGCAAGTACTTTTTCTGACCCCTAGTATTATTAAAGTAGGCATCTACAATAGGATGAAAATTGGGAAATTTATAAATACATGAAATTAAATAGCAAACACCTGAATAATCAATTAAATGGCCAGTAAAAGGAGAAATCAGAAGAGAAATTTTAAAATCTTGAAATACAAAGAATTGTTAGACAGCTAAAAAAATCATTAGAACAGTTGAATGTTAACACATTGAATAACCTAAGAATAAATATATCCATTTAGAAACATGCAACCTACCCAGACTGAAGTAGGAGGAAACAGGCAATATGAACAGAATAAAAATAAGGATATTAAGTCACTAATCAAAAACTCCCAACACAACCCAAGACAGATGGCTTCACTAGTGAATTCTACCCAAAATTTGAAGAAGAATTAACTGCAATCCTTCTCCCACTCTTCCAAAAAATTGAAGCAGAGGGAATGCTTCCAAACTCATTTTGCAAGGCCAGCATTACTCTGATCCAGTGCCAAAGAAGAACACTACAAGAAAAGAAAACTGCAGGCCAAAATCCCCGGTAAACATAGATACAAAAATTCTCACCAAATTACTAGCAAACCAAATTCAATAGTGTATTTAAAGAATCATGCATCATAATCAAGTGAGATTCATCCCTGGAATGCAAAGATTATTCAGCTTGTGCAGATTGATGTGTATGATACACTACATTAATAGAGTAAATGATAGAAACATGCAGAAAAAGCATTTAACAAAATGCAACATCCCTGTCATGATATAAGCTCTCAACAAACTGTATATAGAAGAAATGTACCACAACATGCTAAGGGCTGTCAGAGAACTCACAGCCAACACCGTGTGCCACAGTGAGAAGGTGCAAGCCTTTCTTCTAAAATCAGTAATGAGGCAAACTCTGCCCATTTTTACCACTTCTGTGAGTGTAATACTAGAAGTTCTAGTCACAACTGTTAGACAATCACTTCTCGGCCTTTTGGCTGAGATCAAGTGCAGAACTGTTAGACAAGAACAAGAATTAAAAATGATGTTGACTGGAAATTAAAAACAATCCATGTTGTAAAAGAGGAAGTAAAATTTCTCTGTTTGCAGATGACAGGCTCTTGTATACACAAAACTCTTAAAGATTGCACCCCAGAACTGTTAGAACTCATAAATGATTGCGTGCAGTTACAGGATGTAAAATCAACATACAAAAATGTGTTGCATTTCTACACTCTTAACAATCAACTATCTGAAAAAGGAATAAAGAAAAAACTTGAATACAATAACATCTAAAACCTCATAGGAATAATTTAACCCCAGAGGTGGAAATAATCTCTCCACTGAAAACTGTAAGATATTGATAAAAGAAATTTATCAAGATACAAATAAATACAGATGGTACCCAGCCTAGGATGATTTGACCTAAAGGTTTTTGGGTTGTTTTTTTTTTTTTAACTACAGTGGTGCAAAAAATCACTTCTCAGCTTTTTGGCTAAGATCAATCTTTAGAGTTTTGTGTATACAAGAGCCCGTCATCTGCAGAGAAATTTTACTTCTTCTTTTACAATATGGATCGTTTTTAATTTCCAGTCAACATGGATCATTTTTAATTCTTGTTCTTGCCTAAGTGCAAAAGCAATATACGTTTAGTAGGAACTGTACTTGGGATTTTGAATGTAGATCTTCTCTCAGGCTCGTCATGCAAGGTGTGATAATACTCCGCCATGATACTGGGCAGGAACCATAGGCCAAAGCTTCCAGTCAGCCACACAACCACAAGAAGAAACAGTCAATTTCCTACAATGCACTGTTCCTAGGTAAAAGTGCTCAGAAGAGGTTTACCAGTTGCCTTGTTTACATATTTTCATGCTATCAGGTCATGAATCCCCTTGTAAGTCAAGGAGCATCTGTAGAAAGTTATCCCATGTTCATGAATAAAAGGCATAAATTGTTAAAATGTGCATTCTACTGAAAACAATCTACAGATTAAATGTAATTGCTATCAAAATTGTGATGACATTTTCCATAGAAATAGCAAAGCAACCTTGAAATCCATATGGAATCACAGAAGACCCTAAATATCCAAAATAGTCTTTTCAAGAACAAAACCCAATCATCGCCCTCCCTGATTTCAGACTATACCACAAATGTACAGTAATCAAAAGTGTGGCACTGGCATAAAAGACACACATACAGACCAATAGAACAGAATTAAGAGTATGGAAGTAAGCCCATGCATGTATGACCACCCAATATTTTACAACAGTTCCAAGAATACATAATGCAGAAAAGATAATATCTTTAACAAATAATGTGCAAAGAAATGAACTTAGACCCCTGTTTATTAAGAAAATTGAATTGAACTGATTTAGGTACTTCCATGTAAAACCTAAAACAGACTCCTAAAAGAAAACACTAGGAAACCTCACTGAGAATGTCCTGTGACACCAAAGCACAAGTAACAAAAGCAAAAATAAACAACTGGGGCTATATCAAACTGCAAATCTTCTAAACAGCAAAGGAAACAACCTATAAAAAGGAAAAGCAACTACAGCATGAGGGAAAATATTCGCATGCCATATATTGAAGAGGGTTTTTAAAATTCAGTTGAAAATGAGCAAAAGACCTGAATAAACAATTTTTTTGAAAAGTCATATGAGTGACCTGCAAGTAAATGAAAAGGGGCTGAAGACCTCAAACTGTCAAGGAAATGCAAATCAAAACCACCATGGTAGGGGCTGGGGATTTAGCTCAGCAGCACAGTGCCTGCCTGGCACTGTGTTGGATTCCTGGTACTGGAAAAAAAAAAAAAAAAAAAAAAAACAAACAAACAAACAAACAAACAAACAAAACCACCATGGTGAGGTGTCATCTTACACCTGTTAGGATGGCCATTCCCACGAGACGAAGGGCAGCAAATATTGGTGGGGCCGTGCAGGAAGCTCGCGGGCTGTGTTGAGGTGGAGACTGGTACAGACACTATGGAAAGCAGTATGAGGTCTTGCCAAAGATAACAAATAGAAGAGGGATGGGCACATAGCTCAGTGGTAAGGAGCTCACCTAGCCCGCACCAGGCCTTGAGTTTGATCCCCAGCACCAAAGGGGGTGGAGAACTATCAGCAACCCCATTGTGGGGTAAATATCCAGGGGCAATGACATGAGCAGCTCAAAGCAGTGTGTTCATGGCAGCATTATTTAGAGCCGTTGCTCACAGCAGACACATGGAAGCTGCCTTGTGGCATGTGCCTGTAATCCAGTACTGTCGGAAGCTGAGGCAACAGGATGGGAACTTGGAACCCAACCTGTGCAACTCAGAGATCTCCTGTCTCAAAATGAAGAGCTGAGGATGTGCCTCAACGTGGAAGCTCGGGTTCAATCTCCAGCACCAGAAAAAAAAAACCTTGAACCTAAGTGTTGGTTAACAGATGGTTAACAGCTTGTGACACACCTGATGGGATATTATGTAGCCCTAAAAAGGAAGGCTGTCCTGCCATCTGGAATAGCATGGAAGAACATGGAGGGCATTATGCTGAGTGAAAGGAGTCAGAGAAAGACAAATACTGTGGGTCTCACTTAACTGCAGTGTGTAAAAAAGTCAAACTCATAGAAACAGAAAGTAGAATGGAGCTTGTCAGGGGCTTGGGAAAGAGGAAATGGGGAGATGCTGGCCAGTTGTAAGGTTACTGAGTTCTGAGGCCCTGACATACACTGCGGCCCGGCCTGGTGATTGTAGTTAATAATACCATATTATGGTTGCAAGATTTGTGGAGACTGGAGTAGATCTACAATCTCCCCATCAATCCCCAACTGAAATGATAACTGAGGGGATAGATGGGTTATTTCATACACACATATGAACTAAATGTGGCTCAGTGGTAGAGCACGGATCAGTGTGTGCAAGGCCCTGGGTTCAGTCCTCAGCACAAAGCAAACACACTTAGGTTAACAAACACCTCTGCTTATGCCTGATTTTAAACAGGAAAGGCTTTCATTGATTAATAGTCAGTTGTGATTAGATTAAGAAAATTCCCTTCTGTTCCCCGCTTATTTGCATTATTTGCCAGGGGTGGATTTTGGATGTAATAGACTGCTTTTTCATTGTTTATCAAGATATACAAAATAATTATTTGATTTTTCTTCTTTAATATGTGTGGTAAGTTTACATACATATATACATACATATAGTGAGTTTATACATAAGATAGTATACAAGATATATGTATTACATATTATATACACATATAAAACATATATATGTATTATACATACATATATATTATTCTCATTATGTACCAGTAGGCTAACCCTTCATTTTTGTGATGCTTCTAATTGATCATGATGGTATACTCCACATTGTTAAATATTTTTTGCTGACAATTTTTCATTCGTGCTCCTGTATAAGTCTAATCTGTTCATTTTTCTTGTATTTTCATTTTCTGATTTGACAGTAAAAATAATATCTGCTGCTTAGAATGAATTGAATAGCATTCTGTATCTTTTTCTACTGCCTTCAAATAATTCATGTAAGACTCAAATTATCTGTCTCTTAAATGTTTAGACATCACCTGTAAACTCACTAGGAGCAAATTTTTCTCTTGCTAAAATTTTTAGTTATTCATTTTTGAAATACTGATAGAACGGGTCTCAATTTCCAGTGTCTCTCGAGTTGACTTTGACAGTTAATGTCCTCACTGGCGTTGGCACACTTTACCTCTTATTTAGAAGCACACATCTGTTAACAATTTTTAAATGTGCACTTCTGTCCCCCTTGTCATTATGAAGATTCTTTATTTGTGCCTTCTATCTCTTTTTCTTGACTGTTTCTGCCACAGACCTGTCAGCGTTACCCTTTTCAAAAAAATAACTTGTCTTTGTACACTTTTAATATGACATTTTTAAAAAATCTTTTTATTTCTGGTCTTTGCTAAATATCCTTAAACTTTGAGCTTATTCTGTTCCTCTCCTCAATGGAGTGCAAAACACATTTTTAGTCACTGTTTTTGTCTTATTTAAGCATTGAACAGTCTCCATTTTCCCTCTAAGTAACAGTTGTCCTGTACCCAATGGTCTTGATAGTATTGTTATTGAATATTGAATATTTTAAAATTATTAGAATCAATTCTTTGACCCATGCATTATTAAAGGAGAAAGAATTTGCTATCTTTTATCTATGATTTTAAATTTGAATGAATTATATTCATAAAATTATTGAACTATGCCAACACTATTTGGAACCTTGTACATGATCATTTTTGTTAGCAATTATGTATTCTGAATCCGAAGTGCAGTTTCTATATATTCTTTAGGTCAAGACTTAATTTTGTTGCACACATTTTCTGTACACTTACTGGCTTTATGTGTCATCAGTTAGTGAAAGGGATGTGCTAAAACAAGTCATATATTTCAAAAGTAACTTGTTCAGTACATATAAATGTAAAATTTGGGGGCTGGGGATTTAGCTCAGCGACACAGCACCTGCCTGGCAAGCGCAAGGTCATGAGTTTGATTCCCAGTACCTGAATAAATAAATAAATAAATAAAATAAAATTCTTCCTAGCAAACCGAACATTTTATCATTAGACAGTGATAAATTGTCTTTAGCAATGTTTTTCCTTTGGTTCATTTTGTGTAATTTTAATGTAACATTATTAGTTTCTTCTAATTATTCTTAAACGAGAATATATTTCCAACCTCTCTTCAGGCTGTTTTCATAAATGGTGTGTACAGTAGTTCCCTTTATCCGTGAAAGACACAGTCAGGAGCACAGTGGATGCCAGAAGTCACAGGTAGCACAGAAGCCTATTATTTTGGCATATATATGCATACCTAAGGTAAGGTTTGTGGATTGTGCGCATTAAGATATTAACAGCAGCATAACAGAACAGCCATAACAATGGAGAGTAATACAAGTATGTGCCCTCTCTTCCTGGAAGTTTCCATTTCGTGTTTCTGAACCCCGTTGACTTGGGGTAACTAAAATTGTTGAAAGAAAAACCACAGCTATTGCAGCTAGATTTTTATGAGTTCAGTGGAGTCTTACAGGTTTCACCTTTTTTTAACATGTTTACACATCTCAATCCTAAAATTCACGCAGAACCACAGGAGACCCAGAATAGTCAAAGCAATGTTGAACAAAAAGAGCAAAGTAAGAGGGATCACAATCCTGGATTTTAAGTTATACATTGAAGCTGTACTAACAAAACCAGCATGGCACAGGCACAAAAACAGACAGGCAGGCCAATGGAATAGGACAGGAGACCGAGCAACCCTATGGGCTTGTAGCCATCTGATCTTTGATAAAGGGGCTAAATAAACATAGAATGGAGAAACGACAGCCTTTTTAGCCAATGGTGCTGGAAGGGTTGGCTACCCATGTGCTGAAGAATAAAATCAGAGCTGTATCTTTCACCCTGTGCTAAAATCAAAGAGTAATTTTTAAGCAAGATCCTCCCTGCAGAAACATTCTCAGCCCTACAGGTTTGGGCATGTTCTGCAGGTACAGCAGGGATTGCTGGTACCTCTGTATATTGTAGACGTTTCCAATCCAGACTTCTAGTATTTACAACTTGCCCCATTTGTCTGATGAGAAGAAAGGAAGAGAAAAATGAAGCTTCACAAAAAATTGAAAGCCAATGGAAAAATACCTTGGCAGGAAGCTCATGGCACTTGCCCATTTCTTGCTGCCCTGTGGGACTGTCCACGAGCAGCCTGCAGCATTGTGTCTCCACCCGCAGCTCCTCTGCACAAGGGGCAGCTGAGTCTACCTCTTGCCACTGGGCTGGGGGCACTGGGGGGCCTGGCAGCCACCCCTGGAGGGAGAACTGAGTGCAGCTCTTCCTTGTCATGCTGCTCCTGCTCACTTGGGAGAGTAAATCGCTCATGGGGATGGGGTCTTCGGTGGCATGTGCTTTGTATAGCACCTGGATGTCCAGTTTCCATGTTGAGTTCTTGCTTCTGGGTTGGCCTGGGTCTCATTAATACTGTTGACCTCCTAACCGATTTAAGAAGCCTCGGGGAGGCAGCAGAATATGCAATTTGATCTACTATGCACTAAATAAACTTTTAAATTTATGTGTTTGACTTCTAGTTATGACTACTGCATTGGCCAGATAACTTTAATGCTTTTTTCTAAAAAATGCCAATGGTTGACATCAGTGTTCCCATAAAATAACTGAATGAGTCTTCATAATTGCTTTTCCGATGCTTTTCCCATGTGACTCTTCCCAGTAGTTTTCCCTCCCAAATTGTTTGAGTAGTGGCTGTCATGATTCTCGTGAACTGGCAATTATGTCAAGACGATTTAATCAGTGCTTGAGCTGGGCAGGCGTTGCTCTTGGAAGACCATTTTTCACAATGACACCCCTTAAGCATTTGTTAAATAATTAGACCTTTAAACTCTTCTCCCGCAAGGACTCTCAGAAGTCCTGCTGATCCTCAGAGCCTGACAGACATAGTCTGTGCACGACTACACACACCAGAACCCTGTCCAGGAGAGCTCCGAACTTTGAATCAGGGTGGCTAAGGGTCAGGGTTCTCTTCCGTCCCCAGGCCTTAGTCCTTCCATGTTGCTGTCAAGAGCCTGCACGCTATTTAACCAAGGAGGAACTCAGTGGGGTTTTGATTGACATCAGACCCCTCCCAGCGTACAAACTGCAGGATCACCAGTGGGTTTTCCTCGATCTGCAGGATGTGTGTTGTCACCCCCAGAGCCATGGTGGAGAGCAGGCTGCGTCTGCAGTCTGCAACTGGCAGGTGCAGTCAGAGAGCTCACAAAATGCTAGAAGTAGATTTAGAAATGGTGATTAAATGGATAATAAAAATCAGAGCAGCCCACTTTCTGCTGTGTCCATTTGACTGTGAGGAGGCTAATAATGAAGACGTAAAGACTTCAGTGGCTCCAAAAGACTCTCCTGTGTGCAGAGCTGGCAGATAAGAGAAGGAACTGTTCTGTTGTGCAAGCAAGGCGTGATGGAGGTCAGGAAGTCTGAGTGTATCTCAAGTCCTGGAGACAGTGCTGTGTGTTGCCTTCCCTTCCAGCAGGGCCCGCAACCTTCCAGTCCCTTGTTTGGAGGAGGAGATTCCCGCCCACTGTGCAGACCCCATGCAGGAGGGACATTCTGTGTGACTGTGTGTAAAGATATCCGTGGATCTCTTTGCCAGGTACCTTCATGCTGGGGTCACTGCCACAGCCACCAAGCCAACATCTGACTGAGTCTGTCCTCCCACCAGCACCAGGCTTTGCTGTGAGTGTCCCTGAGATGTTAGCCCCTTGCCTGTGTGTAGGACCCCACAGTGCCAAAAGCGCTGGGTGTTTGTGCCTTTGTCAGTGAGCTCTGATCCCTTTGTCCTCTGCTGAAAATCTCGCTTGGGTCAGATGGTCTGCGCACTGCCACTCTCCTTCCACATCCTTGTAGCCAGCTCTGCTGGGACCAGCTCAATCCCCGTCTTCTTGAGGCCTGGCCCACCTCGCACATCAGCACCTGCCAACATCTTTCTCCAACCCTGCACAGCCGGGCAGAGCCTGCAGTGTGTTCAGCCTCTGTTCACATCCTACTGTGCACCACATGTTGTCTATTTCCTGAGTGTTACAGCTGGGCTGTGTCTTCTCCGTGGTATCTGGCACCATGCCCCACACTAAGCAGGCACTGGGGGTTAGTGCTGCTTAGGCAGCCCCTGGTAAGGCAGTCTATTGGGATGGCAACCCAAGCCAGTGGTGCAGAAGTTGGGCAGCCAGGCATAACTTCTAAGTTTTGAAAATTATTCGTATAGGTTGTAGACTTCTTCATGGTAGTGGGAAGATAATCAGCATTCTTACCATGATGGCAACCAACATCTGCTGGGAGTTAGGTGGGCTAAGCTCTCCTGTGCTTTATTACCTCACTTAAGGCTCACTGCGGCTCCTTCCTCTACAGACAGGGAAACTGACGCTTGGTTACCATGCCACCAGGAGGGGTTCTGGGACCCAAGCCTGAGGCAGCTGACGCCAGGGCTCATGCTGTCTTCTGGACACAAGAAGGAAGTAGACCCTCCCTCCCCATCTCCTTAGAAACCTACAGATGTGGGGGAACATGGGAAGGTGGTTGGAGCAGAGGTTCTCTGTGTGCCAAGACACTGGGGACAGCTGGACAGCGTTCTTCTAGTCGTGAATAACACAAACAGCACCTTTTCAGAGAACTGTCAAAATAGAATCCTTCTTATTGACCCCAAAACATACAGAAATGGTAAGAGTGTTGGAAAATGAGTTGATTGACTGCAAGCCTATAGGATGTTTATATCAGCTCCCTGCTCATTATGTGGCTAGTTTGATTTGTGGTGTTTGTACAACTCTCTGAAGTGCAGCTTTGCTGCAGTTGTCACAGAGGAGGTGCAGTGGGCAGGGGCCGGGGAAGAGTGATGTGAGCTTTCCTCTGGGGCCCGCTGCAGGAGCAAAGCCACACTGCACCTCAGCCCCACTGTAACACTGGTTTTATGATGAGTGCAGTGCTTGTGCCCCAGTATGGGAGCACAGAAGAGACATTCAGATATTCGTCAGTGTTCAGCGTGGAGAAATGAACATATTTCAGAAAGTCAAAAGGCTGTTCTCCCAATTATACTAACTTGAAGAATCTAATTAAAATCGTCTGGGGTAAAGACACAGCTTAAAGTGATCAGAATTTTTAAAAGCCAGTTTTCGGTCCGTGTCTATTTTTGTACATTTTAAGGTCCCCCGGCTTGGTGGACTGGAAGGCATTCTGCTTGTTATCATAGGTGCCACTGGAAGTGCCGTACTTTTAACAGTGTTTTCTGTTTGTGGCACAGGGAGACACTTTGAAAGACTTCAATACCAATGATTTAGGCAGGGACCATAGCTGAGTGGTAGAATGCGTCCTTAGCATGTGTAAGGCCCTTGATTCAATCCCCAGCACCAAAATAATACTAACTGTTATTTAAATGGAAAAGCCAGTGTACTGTGTGTGCCTACAAATTCATATGCATTAGGGGGCAAACTAGGAAAAAGGGAGGAAGAACCTACAAAAAAATGTAAGCGTGTCCGCAGAGAAGGACTTTGGTTTCTCAATATACTCTTTCAACGCAGCATCCTGCGTGTGTAGCAACCGCTTTCTCCTCTTTGGCGAGACTTTGGCTGTTTCTCAGCGCATATTCTGTATATAATCCAAGAAACTACCTAAATAAATCTCAAGCAGATTTAATGAAAAAGAGATATAGGGCATCTTTGTAGGAATAATATCCACACCACAGCCAAAGTTCCCTGAAAGTTCTTATTTGGGCAGCAGTGTAAAGTATAAAAGCATCTGCGTCTCCTGGGCTGAACTTTGATAATATTTTACAGCACCTCATTTAACATGAGCACACGGTTCTAATGGAAGACATTGTAGGGTAAAAGGTAGCGGTGAAACGTAGATAAATCTCTGGTGTCCTTGTAGATCTGATGAACTGCCACGCTGTCCTAAGCTTATGCAAAACAGAAAGTGAACAGGCATTGCAGAAAACTAAATTATACATAAAGTCATTAAGGCACACCCTTCACTCCTGATTGAGGGATGGCTGCATTTCTCAGAGAGAGCAGAGGCAAAATGAAAAAATAAATAAATGAAAGACCTGATCACATTTTGGTGGAAATGTAATTGCTCAGAAGTCCGTTTGAAGTTCTTGGGGACGTGCGAAATGGCATGCGGCTGCTGAAATTTAGAAAAGGGCTGCGACATCCTTGTGAATTTGGGGGTCTCACCTTCACAGGTTGGGGTGTGGGGACAAGAGGGGGCTCACATCAATGCCAGCGCATTAATCTGCACTTCCCAGCCAGCCCAGCGCTCTCCTCCCTATGGAAGTTTTCACTCTTTTTCTTGACCTGTTTTTCCACCCATAGATATATTTATGTACATAACCTGCACTGTTTACTTCTTCTCAGAAGGATTCCATAACTACCTCTTTGAAAGCATGTCTGTCGTGACAAACGCTTCAGCAGGGTTGTGAAATCTCCCTTTGCAAAGATGGTGTGTCCTGGGAAATGTCCCCATCCATCCAGGGTGACCTGTGCGTGAGCAGGATGCAAGGTGGTGCCGCAAAGACCCCTCTGCAGGGCTCCTGCAGTGAGCAGAGGAACACGGGAAAGGCTGGAGTCGGCATCTATGTGGGACCTCTTCCTCTGCGGCTGGCCGCAATAGGAAGAACAGCCCTTAGCTGACCCTTAATTAACTACCAGGACTCTGCAGATTGCTGCTGGCTTTTTAGCATCCGCAATCGGTTCTTAATTAATTCTAGCTGCCCAAGGGCCCCATGCAGTGTCATTAAAAATATGCCCTAGCTGAGGAGTGGGTTAATAGCCATGCAAAGCCCATGGCCTGCACTTCCTTCCGCTGGACTCCGTGTCCCCAAGACCACGGTGGAGAGCTGCATCTGCCTCCAGGAGGTCTGTCTTAGTCAGCGCATCACAGCACAGCAGTGCTGAGAGAGATCTCCCTGCTCCCATGACCGAGCCCCACTAGGAGATCAGTGATGCTGACTCCTAACATAGTTTACCAGTGTCCACTCCGGCAGGGACAATGCAGGAGGCAGAAGTCATGTGTGCCCCTGCAGCATGGACTCAGCCTACAGAGTGAGGACGGTGCCGGCCCAAGCCCAGTCCCTCAAGCCCTGCACGTAGGTAACTTGTCCTCGCAGAGTCTTGTGTCGCCTTGACTTTCTAGATAGTGGCCCTCTACAGGCCACAGTAGGCATAACATACCTGGAAAGAAAACGTCCCCTTTTCAAATTAGTATGTTGGCATTCTGGGCCAGACAGTGGAGCCACCTGAGTTTACTGTGTGCATCCATAACCCGAAGTGTTTAATGCTGAGAGTGTTAATCATCGCTCCCATTCAGTTGGGCTGCCACAACAGAGCGTGCTCACCGAGTGACTAAACAGCGGAAGCTTAGACCTCGCCTCTGCAGGCTGGGAGTCCAAGGTCGAGGTGCCGTAGGGTCGGTTTCCTCTCCTGGTTCGGCTTGCAGATGCCTGGTGCATGGACAGCCCTGTAGTCCCTGTACGTCTTAGTGTACCTTTCTCAGAAGGACACCAGTCGTGTTGGATTAGGGCCCTCTCCTGTGGCCCCAGTTTAATTTAATAACCTTTTAAAGACCGTATCCCCGAGTTCAGTCCTGTTCTGAGCTACAGAAGGTTGGGGCTTCAGCATAGGAATTTTGGTGGAGACACAGTTCAGTCCACAATGCTAAGACAGTCATGCTTCTTGCTGAGAAGTCCGAAGTACCTTGCAGTGTGCGCGCCAGCCGAGGAGTCACACCAAGAGGTTGAAGCAGGCAGCCCCTCGGCCCCACTGGTAGGTGTAAACAAATCATAACTGTCATTGTTCAGAGCTGCTAGCAGGTGGGGATATTTAAACGCAATTTATTTAAATTAAATTTAAAACTCAACTCCTCAGTCACCCTGGCCTCATTGCAGGTGCTCAGTAGCCAACAGTGGCCTAGCAAGCCTCACGTTGGATAGCACAGAAGTTGGACGTCTTGTCAGTGCGGAGCTGCCGCTGCCTTTCCTGCCTTTGCGCAGGGCCCTGCCCGTAGCTGGGGAGCTGTGGAAGGAGAGTCCTCGGCAGCACCCTGCTGTGCACTCAGCACTGTCCTGGAAGTTTAAAGTGAGGGTGAGGGGCCCCTCTTCAGGACAACACAGTGGAATTATGATGATTAAAAACAAGGACATCTTGCACACATATCAGATCAGATCTGTGGGGAAAACCTCAGTGGCACATACTGATAGCTACAACAGAATTCGGGGGGGGAGATCTCCGTGGGAACTAGAGAAGAAGAGATAGCTGAGTAGCGATAGTTAGGCCAGGTTTTAAGAAAGGCACCCACGGGAGGAGTATCATGTCCCACAGAGCAGCTCCCGCTCTCTCCTCACCCCTCCTCAGCTTCTCTCGTGTGTTCGTGCCTTCCTTTCCTTCCCTGGTGCCGCCGTGGGCCCTGGAGCAGCCGTGGAGCTCTCCTTGGACCGTCTTCCTTGGACCTGTTCCACTCGTGCTTTCTCCTCCTCTGCCTACGACAGGAGCCTGTGGGAGGGAAGGCCTTTCAGGTCATGGCCTCCTGAGTGACAGACCCCGCACGGTCCCACTGACAGCCGCCAGCCACGTGGGGCTCTAGGACACTTTGCACAGCAAGGAATAACCTGGCTGCGATGACAGGGATGCGGAGTAGCCAGGTGGACGCTGCCGGGGAGCTTGGCAGAGCCACGAGCTGAGATTCAGTGACCTCACTTGCCACAGCCCTTGTGGAAGCTCTGTCCTTCGGGGGGTTCGGCAAGCACTTGGGCCCCCGGGAAGTGAGTGTCCCTCCCATTCCAGGGCTAGAGGTAGACGAGGGAGAGAAGGTTCTTGGAGTCAGGTTGGGGAGTCAGCCTGGTGGGGCTCACCTGTGCACGGAGAGAAGGTGGCCCTGGCACAGGAAGTGCTGACCCTGGCACTGCCACCCTGCTTCGATGGTGGTTATCCAGGAGTAATTACTGCTC
Organism: Chinchilla lanigera; assembly: GCF_000276665.1. Lineage (NCBI taxonomy): Eukaryota > Metazoa > Chordata > Mammalia > Rodentia > Chinchillidae > Chinchilla > Chinchilla lanigera. The sequence continues at coordinate 3,350,421 of NW_004955402.1, read as the reverse complement.
GGTTCAGTAATTTAATTATCGGACTTTACAGAATTCTGCAGTGTTTTAAATCAAATAGAAGTTATTCTTGGGGACCTAAGGCTTGGTGAAGAGTTCTTAGACACCACACCAAAAGCGTGACCCATAAAAGGAAAGAAATCGAAACATTTCATTTCATCAAAAATGAAAATTTCCAATCAGTGAACAACACTGCTAAACGGATGAAAAATAAGCTCAGATCTGATGAAGGACGAGTATCTGGAAAATAGAAGTCTCAAAACTTAACTTTTAAAAGTCCAATTGGAAAACAGACATAAAAGACTTCACAAGAGAGGATGCAGGATGGCCAGAGACGCGTGGAAAGATAGTGGGCATCCGCTATTGTGAAAGCAACGCGGAGGCCTCGTGAGGTCTCACTGTATACACATGAGGCCATCTCAGATGGCAGCTGGTGACAGCAGAGCGGTGCCTCGGCTCATGAACGGGATTCTTTCCGGGTTTCTGGTCGCAAACCGAGCTGGATGAGGACCGAGTCCAATTCGGGGTCGAGGTTCAGTGTTGATCCTCTGGGAGAATTTGGACTCAGTTCTCGTCCTGCTTGGTTTGTGCCAGCATGGCGGAGAGATTGGAGTCTGTGGACCAAGGCTGCAGGGACCAAGCACTGAGGAAAGACAGAGCAGCTGTCTGGCTGGGCTTCCCCAGGAGACGCGGGAAATGGCAGAGTAGAGTGCTGGCTCTGTAGAAACCAAACATATGTGTGTCACATGCTCCAGCGGTAGCACCCCTAGGCATTGATTCCAGGGAAGTGGAAACCGTGTCCACCAGACCACAGGCACCTGCGACAGCTTTGTTTGGAGACATGGCCTCTGAGGGGACTTGTTCTGCTGCCTGGCCATGGGGTAAGCAGTTTTGCTATCACACATTCCTCCGCGCTGGTATGTGCTGCCCCGCACAGGCCTGAAAGCAATGCCCAGTGGTGGACAGAAACCTCTGAACTGTAAGCCAGAAATAAGCCTCTTTTCTTTGTAAGTTCATTATCTCAGTGATATCATTACAGTTATGGAAACTGACTCATGCCCATGCCATAGAATATTACTCAGTCATGAAACGGAATGAGTGGATACATGCCACAGTGTGCATGGAGCTCAGGGGTACTGTGCTGAGAAAATGGAGCCAGTTCTTTGTAGTTCCATGGGTCGACCATTCTGGAAATACGATAAAAGTATAGAAAACGTGTGGATTAGACTAACGAATGGCAGGATTTAGGCCTGGTGAGGCGGCTATGAAGAGTTCTGTGTGGTGATGGGCTGGTTCCATATTTGCTTGGAGTAGCAGCTACACAGATCCTCATTGGAGGGTACATGGCAGAGAGCTACACCTCCACGTGTGCCAACTTCAGTTTCCTGGCTTGGGTGTCATGCTGCAGTTAGGACGGTGTAACCACCGGGCAGACCGAGGCTTCTCCCTACTGTTTGCAGCTTCCTGTGACCCTGTAGTTATTTTAACACAAAACTTCTTCCAAAAGTATTCTTTGATACATTTTAAAATGCATTTCAATGTGCCTGACTACACACAGGATTCCTTACCTCACTGGTGACAATAACAGTTATTAATTAAAAATGAACTGTAAAATAGTGTGGGTCTCTTTTCGTGAGTGTAAGCTACTGCGATGAGGTAATGGCTGAAATAGAGACGGGGTGCAGGACCCGCGGCAGAGCAACTGCTTTCCCTGGAGGTACTTTGGGCAGGGCGCGTCACTCTGCGTTCAGAGAACGTAGCAAGCGCATGTCCCCGTTATCCCATGCTGTTCTTCATGTTGTCTGTTGTCCTCATTAGCACCGCTGAATTAGTCATTCATTGTGATTGCTCTGGAAAGAATTCTTACATAATCAATATCTTGGAGCCAGATTTTTTTTTCCTTATTACAACACTTGGCAAAAATTCAAACTCCCTTTGAGGAATTTTCATCACTAAAACAACAGCCTTCCAGATGCCATGTGAGAGTTCATCCCATTTTAGGATGTAGAGGGAATCAAGGTCCTCCAAGGCCATGAGATCTTTCTTGTCTGCATTTCAAAATTGACCCTTGAGTTTGCTTTAATTGACTGTAAGCCCCGTTGCTGGCTCTAAAATGCTCTGAGGCGGCCCGCCTAATAGCGTGAAACACCGTAGCTTTAGTTTAATCCCAACTCTTGTAGTTCTAAATGAAGGAAAAACTTTTGAACCAAGTGCCCCCATGGTTTTAATCGAATATCCGATTCCTTGAATTAGGGCCAGCTGTTCCTTTTGTTAAATGTCAGCAGATTCTAAATACAACTTTTGGCTACTTCCTTTTAGCATCTGACCTTGGTTCACTTAAACTAATTGCTGTCCTTTCAGCAGACTGCGATTCTGAAGGGAAGAGAAAGTGTGCTGTAGAGCAGTAGAGGGATTTAAAAACCCCTGAGTACAGGGCCCTCCACCTAAAAGAGCCTGCTCAGGGTCACCCCCACAAACACAGAAGTCATTTATGCAAAACTAGATTTGAACTCATGACTCTTTTAACTTTAAGATCTAGGTCTGAAGTTGGGCATGGTAGTATATGCCTGTAATCACAGCATTCTGGGAGGCTGCGGCAGGAGGACCGCAAACTTGTGCCCAACCCGGGCAATTTAGCAAGATCCTGTCTCAAAATAAAAAGTAAAAATAAATAAAAAGTAAAAAATGCTCAGTGAAGAGGCCCTAGGTTCAAGCCCCAGTACCCCCAACACATACCACACACAAAGGGTCAGGCCTTATAAATATGAAGTTTAAATTCATGTACGATGTGGGGTTCTTCTGATTTATAATTGTCATGGGGCTGCTCCTGCGTTCAAGCCAGAGGCTGTGTCCACCTAGGGGCAGTGGGTGGAGACCCGGCTCCTCCAATTACCAAGGCGGGAGTCTGGTAGGGACCCAGGGACTGTGACCGCAGCGCTCTGTGTACTTCCAGGAAGGCTGTGCAAGTTCTGCGTGCAGTTCTCCCAGAATACCGCCACCATTCTCTGGATCTCTGTGCACAAGCTCCCATGTTCTTCTCTCTGGCACTCAGGTTTCCATACAGAAAACGTGTTTATTGATTTAATTACAGAAACTACGAAACAGGGCTGGAGATGTAGCACTGACAGAGCGTGGCCTGGCATGAGCAAGGCCCTGCAGAAAATAAAAATTCTGAATATTAGAAAACTATGCAGCAACCTAATGGTGGACACGGTTTCCAGTCAGTCAGAGGTGTATTTAAACCTGAGTCTCCTGGTCCTTGTTCCCACAGTGCTCCCTGCACCCCTGGTAGGGGTGCTGAGCTGAGGTAGTGGGAATCAGTTTATCCCTAGGTGACACGCAACCTCTGGCAGGGTTCTTGGTGGGGGTGGACTGTCCACTCGTAGGAACAGGCAATGCTGACCACAGGGGACAAGTGGCTCTCCCCACTTCGCCCCAACCCTGAGGACTCACCAGTGAGCCTCGGTGGGGCTGTCACCAGGCCCAGGTCTCTGACCCCTAGGAGAGGAGGCCACGGGTCAGAACTGCATACTGCTGTTTTGCTGTTATTGCACTACTTTTCCTGCTCTGCGGGCCTGATGTCTGTCAGCTTGACTTTCCAGGTACTGTAGTGATACCCATTCTCATTTTAAAGTGAACGCATTGAAACACAGTAGGCAAGTTCGAATCATGAAATAGTGGGAGAAAGCAGTAGCCTGCGGGAAACAGTGGCCGTGATACGCCAGCACCTGAACATGAGCACCTGGTGCCTGGACTCCTCCCAGTCCTTGTCACTTGTCTCCAGGAATTCTTTTTCCCTCTCTCGCTTCCTGCATCTCCTGGCCCAAAGAGTGCAGACAAGAGGGCTGCAGGTGAATGAATCTGGAGATTCGTTTGGCTAAGGCATTGCGCGTGCGGTCACAGACGCTGTCTCGGGTTGGAGAGCTGAGCTGGTTGGTTCAGGGTTTATGAGCAGGCTGAGGCTGCCCCCCTCTATCTGTGTAGACGGGTGACCCTCCCAGAACCAGGGCTCTACCGTGTGCCTGCTGTGGGCTCCTGGCTTGGACATGCTCAGAGTCACAGTGCAGGCGGAGTCAACACCCTTTGGTTCGTGAAACGCTGAAGTGACAGTATCCACAGTCCTCAGAAGAAAGGACTTGGGGCTCAAAACCAGTCAAGGAAAAAAAGCCTCTGTGCCTCCAGAAGGACGTGCATTATACTTTTCAAGAAAAAGTTTGCTTTGAGGAGCAGCACTGGGGCACGACCGTAGCTTGGCGATAGCGTTTGCCTCGCGGGTGCGAAGCCCTGAGTTTGACTCTCAGCACCCACACAGATGTTGGCCTTTCTGACAGAATAAACCCAGCTGTAATTACTTTTCACCAACCCCTTTGAAAAGGTGCTTCTAGTCTTGTTTTCTAGACTTTAAAAACAATTCTCTGTTGTAAAGTTCAATGTTTAATCACCTCACTGGGGTCTTACAAGAAGAGCCTGGGAATTATGCTGAAAGACTTTATAAATTAGTACGTGTCAAAAAGAGAGTCACAAATCACATTTTAAAATTCTCATTTTCTGCTACACTTCTTCGTACCCAAGCCTGTCATCTCTAAAAAAGGATCCTTCACTTTGAGTTGCCATCGATGGAGCTCTGTACTCAGATTTCTGAGGTGAGGACCGGAAGTCACAGCTCTCCAGCGGTCCCATGGAAAGGAGGATGCTTGCTGTGTTTGTTTTCTGGGGCTGTAGCTCCATGCAAGACCCTGGGCTTGACCCCTAGCACAGAAACAGAAACCCTCCCCGCTTCCAAAAACAGTAAAGAACAGGCGAGGAAAAAGTATGAACCCCTGAGGGGGAATCTGCAAAGGAAGGTCAGGGGCAGTAACAGAAATGGCACAGTCAGTGACTGTCCTGCTGTCAGTGTGGGCTTGAATATTCAACGTGATCCCCTCCTTGGCAGCCTTCGCTGGCCGCACGGAGGACATACCACACAGGCTGAGTCCGGGGTCCTCTGGTGGCTCTGTGGCTAGCAGGGAAACAGCTAGGTTTTCAGACAGAAGCGTGACAGGCACCCTGGTGTTTCCAGAAGCCCACTTCAAACAGTGCATAAACCAAGGCAGCAAGGGACCAGTTAGGAGGGCTCCACAGCAAGCCCAGCAGGAGGTAGCCCAGGGCATGGCTCTTCAGGCTGCCCTCGGCTTGCTGCAGAACCTGCCATCTCTCTCCAGCTGTTTGGGGCTCTCTTCCCAGTGAACCACTCTGACTCGTCTCTGACGATCTCAATCTGGGTGCCTCAGGTTAGTCAGGTGCACAGGTGGAGGAAACTGTAGCTCTCGAGCCAGGTATCTGCATGGGGGGGAAGTGGAAATCGCTCTCTCTGAATTGTGAGTGGCACTCCTGGTGGGCAGCACACCCAGCATGACTCACGGAAATGACAGAGCAATAGAATCAGATGATCTGAAGCAAAGCAGCCCTTCTTCACGTTCCTATGACACGTTGCTCGTAGATACTGCTTTGCTGACACCCCAAGCAATGACTGTGGCTGCCTTGGGGTTCACATGGAGGACAGGAAGATCCACAGTCCAGAATTTTCGAAAGTCAGCTTGGTCTCGTTGATATGCACCGTCATCAGCAGACAGGTGAGGCCCAGCTGCAGAAAGCAAACCAAGACCAGTGGCTTTGAGCACCTCTGTGAACCCCTGCCATCTAGCCTCCCTGTACCCGTCCTCCTGTGAGCAGCAGCACCAAGTTCCGAGCCCCCCGCAGGGGCAAGTGCAGGGCAGCCAGGGATGCCCCAGAACTCCAGGCTGAGAACCCATCACTGAGAAGGAAGCCAGAGGCCCGGGCGCAAGGAGGCTCTGAGGCCACAGGGAGGTTGGCACTGCCCAGGGTCTGGGGCATCCCGCTCAGCTGCCTCCTCGGGAACAGAGGAGAGGACTGGAGCCCAGAAAGGAGGGGCGCCTACAGCCGGACACCACCAGCTCTTGACATGGATGCTTCTGGTCCTGTAGAAAGCAGCCCCTTTGAAGCAGGCCTCTGTAACTCCATGGAGGGCTGGCCTCATCCCCGAAGTGCTTAGAGGCCGTGAGTGCTCCACAGTTACTGTTTCTACCACTTTTTCCTCATCACCCACCAAAAGAGTCAGTCTCTCTCTGTCTGTCTGTCCCTGTCTGTCTGTCTGTCTCTCCCTCTCTCTCACCATTTCATCAGTGGTTTTCCAGTTTTTCTGCTTCAAGAACCCTGAGGGATGTCACCTATACCATGAGCTGACCACTGTAGGGATTCTGAAGGTGGGCAAATGTAAAGAGGAAGAACAAGAAGTAGAATGAGATGTCCACCACCCCCAGCCCCTTGCAGATCCTCCCACATCCTCCAGGAGGATTGATGTGCAAGTCTGGGCAGAGCTGTGTGTCCCCACACTGCCTCCTTTTCTCAAACAGTAGTAGTTAGCAGTGTGGGGTGGCTTGGGCCCCATAGCCAGGGTGGCCTCACAGTGTGTGGGCAAGGTGCAGGGCAGTAGGCACAAAGTCACAAGTTCCTGGCTCAGCCTGCTTTCTGGCGGCCCTGCTCTTCTGCCTACCATCTGCCTGCTTTTAGAGAAACCAGTTAACACCTTTGATCCTGAATTTCCTTATCTGTGCAGCAGAATTAAAAATGCTCATCTGGGGCTGAGGTGAACTCAGGAGTAGAGCAGTTGCCCAGCATGCTTCAGGCCCTGGGTCCAGTCTCCAGTACAGGGATACAGGGGCAGGAATTTCATTTGATGGACTTTCAAAAATACCGTGAGCCTATCACCACCAAGAGAAAGTGGATGGCTTTGCCATGAAGTCACTTATAAAGTCCTTCATTCAGACTTTTGGTGAAGAGAAGAAGAAATACATTCTAAACCTCAAACACCACAGATTTTTAAAAACTGCACACCTCCATTCTGTGTCAGAAGATAAGGGTGTGAGGTGAAGAAAGCCTGTCACAGGATGAAGATTGCTAAGATCATCACCCTCCCGGGTCCTGCAGGATAGAAAAGCTGCAAAACTGCAGATTGGATGAGGTCCACAAGAATTGGTCATTCAAGTGCCATGAAATTAGCAACTTTGAGAGGACCCATGAGGGCTCACATGTAGATTTCAGTTTATTTAGGAATAACACAGTTTGTGTGTCTAGATTCTTGTTTACACTCAGTCCCCACCTCTTTGGCCCTGAAAGTGTCACATTTTCCCTTGGTGGCCTTTGTCTAGGACCTTGGAGAATGACAGTGACTGGTGACCACTCTGGTAGCACTGGGGCTGAAGTTTGGGACCCCTTTCCCATCTGTATTCCACTTTGTGGCCTGTCAGGCTATGTCAGGCGTCTTCAGTTGCTTTAGTGCTATAGCAATAAATAGTTTATATGCACCTAATAAAGTGCAACGCTTGGAAGGACAGAAGTGTGGGCAGAAACAGAGAAAGTTCAGAGACCCTGTATGCCCCAGTGAGTTCATCTTCCCTCTTTCAGGATGATGATTTTAGTCATTTTACATGCACAATTTTATTCATAAGACAAAGGGAGGAAAAATTCGATTTTAGAAGCTTCTAAAGCATTTGACCCTGTATTGCCTGGAAACACACTGTACATTACATACAGCCTTGACCTGCATCCCTTTCTTTCTGTCAGCTTTTCTGTGGAATAGGATTTTTTTTCTTCTTCTTTTTCTTCTCTCTTAATATCTGGGAGCTGTGGCTTTTTTTTTTTTTTTTTTCAGTTTTCTGTGGCATTTTTAACAGACTGCATCATTTCAGAGTAACATTCTCTTGAGGTGGGCAACTGAGATGTGTAATTATATGCTGTGGAAAATGATGGTGGTATGAGGGGTGCAGGAGGAGGTTATTGAATCACAAAAACATGTTTCCTATTCAGAAAAAAATGACAGTGTGCGGGATGTTCAATTTCCTCCTGCTCTGTCCCCATAGAGAATGCAGCATCTTAAAGCAGGGAAGTCATTGGTATTCACTGGAGTTTGCCTGGTTTCATTTTTATTGTTTCAGAGACTTATTACTCTTTCAGAGTGGTTCCCAGGTCTGCTGCCTTTTCTCGGTATATATGAGCTGAGTAGTCGGAAGAAACACTTTAATTACATTTTAAGTAGAATAAAAGCATAAGTATATTTATGAAAATCCTAACAGAAGGTGCAATGAGACCATTAACTTAAATCCCCAAAATACATAAAGTGTTTTTTCATAATAAAAAATCCATCATTGGTGCATTAAATTGTACCTGCATATTAAAAATTTGCCCTAAACACTAAATATTGCCTAAATGTGCACATTGTATTCAAAATTCCTCCCATAAAAAGTGTGCTGGGACTGTGGGCCAGCATCATCCATCTCCCAGGCTTGTCCTTAAATCGTTGCTTCTTGGATGGAGAGTCTTCCGTCACCCAGTAATGATTTTGGCTTTGCTTCTATGCTCTGTCATTGAGCGTTGTTTCTTCCAAGTCATCTGTGCTTTGGTTGAATTTGGTTTTAGTGAACCTGCTCAAACAGAAACAATGAAGAGAGAAGCAGAGGAGGAATTGTGGAGAGTGTACTTAAACTTGAACATAACAGAAATTTAAGGAGCAGATAGCAGTGTTTCCCTTGCGCCATCAGCAGCTAGTCTTTGGCCTGCATTCATAAATCTCTGACTTCCTCCGGGAGCAGAGTTCTTTCTGTCTCAACACTGGTGGAAGGACCCAAAACCTTTCATCAAGTTTGGTAGCAGCCATTCTTCTCCAGATAGGGTGTAGATTACTATGTGGTGATTACTTTCTTCCCAATAATATTAGCTCACAGAATTCTAATCAAAGCATTTGTTAGTTCAATTTATGTACTTATAAGGGAACATGCATAGCTTTTGACCTCTTTAAGATAGAAAAGACAACTAAAGAGCATTTTGTTCTGCCCAAAGGGAAATACACAGGAGAAAATCTTACAAAATGTGCTTTGATTTTAATTTATTAAAAGATATTTCAAAGCTAAAAGTATATTTAAAAGGACATCATAGAATTACTGAATAGCAGAATTACAGATAACCCCAGGGCTTGATTTTCTGCAGGCAGATTTCACTGATTGGTGGGTTTATTAGTGAGTACCCATCAATCACATGATCTACAAAAGGAAAACCAAACAGACAGAAAGTAAACTGACAGGGTGGTCTGAGAACCCTCTGTCTCTCAGGGAGGGAAGCAGGAAGTATGTCTGCTACACCTGCAGTCAGACACCAGTGCCAGGAGACCAGACATGAAGCGTATTCAACAGCACTGATGACCCAGTTTCTGTTCTTGCACTGAGAATTTCCAAACCAGCAAAGCAGCCCGGGGCTCACAAGTTGAAAGAACCATGTGTCCTGTCGTGGTTTCTCTGAGACCCTACTGGCTGTAGAACTATGGATAAAGTTTTACTTTATAACTACAAATTCAAATAATTGACTTTTGGTCTACTTTAGGCATAGGAAGGGATCTAAAGTCTAAATCTTTTTTCAGATATTTTGGAAGGTTGTGCTACCAGAAAAGCCATAGCATTTAAGTCCAGGTCTGTCCTAGAATTTTTAAAATCTCTGTAACAAAAGGAATCAAAAACCAGCACCTCGAGTCCAGAAAGCCCTGGCCGCCCCTCTCCCTTCTCCCCATAGTCATTTCACTGATTCTCCAAGCTGCGGATTAGAACACATGGTCTCAGTGATGCAGATGTAGTTATGGGGAGATTGGCTGTGAAATGGGAAGCGGAACCACTGCAGAAAATTCAAGCCAACATCACCACGTCCACCAGGAGTCAGGAGGCCGTAGCTGTCATCTGCAGGGGTCATATGTATCTGATCTCTTTCTCAGAACATCTCTTCATTTTTTTTTAATACATGTTTCCACTTATACTGATTCACATACTTCTTGGGTAGGAATGTGGGAGACTCATAGCAAGATTTCCAGCTTCTCTTGTTGCTGCTTCCCTGCACTAAGCACATATCTACATAAAATAAGGAAAAGTTCTACTTTATAAAAAGAATGAACAGGTAGGTGAAGTTGACTTGATGTCTTTGATATTCTCTTGCAAATTTTCAATGAGAAACAAGGATTTGTGGTTGAGCATGGGAGGCGCTGCTGACTGAGTGGATTTCAGTAGACTTTGACTCTTTCCCCTTAGAAGTCACTACTGGAGCAAGACAGTTGGGAAGGAATGGTGAATAGGGAGGAGTCACAACCCGCTGAGCCAATCTCCAGCCCATGCCCCACTGCCATAGAGCAGATAGGGTCTCCCTCTGTGCCCACCTGTGCCCCTTAGAATAGGTTCGCATGATGGGCTGATGCTCACCACCCCCCCACACGTGGAGATGGTCAGTGTGTGTCCCCATCCTGGAGAGAACATTCTGGAAACAGTAGTGCCCACATGGAATGCCACTGTTGTGTATTGTTGGTCCATGTCTGTTTCTTAGTCACTAGGTAAGTGACAACAATGAAATTACAAGAACCATGTCTAAATGTTAAGGTCTCAGGAAAGTCTTGCAACACTGCTGTGGTGTGAGCAGTGACTGCATGGGGGGACTGCCCCCCAGATCTGTCAGGAGTCAGAAGGGATTCAGGTGGCTTGGAGCGCTTCCCCCAGGAGTGGATCTATTGGGAGACTCCGAAGTTTCCCCCAGAGTCAGTTATCTTCTTCTGTCTTCCTATCAAAAAGAAAAACAAATCTGAGAACTTTTGAGATGGGTGGAAAAGGCAGGGGGAACTGAAATTGGTAATTAAATCATGACAAACTCAAAGTAGAATTACATTATTGGGAGTCAAATAATAGTTATTACTCAACTGTAAAATAATTGTCATTCATGGAGTAACAAAGACCCTATTCAGAACAGAAGTATCTGACTTTTACATCCCTGAAACTATTTTTAAATGTGTATCATAGAGCAGAATAGAAGTGAAAGTTTTGTGGCTTATTACACATTACGTGGTTATACATCTCCAGATTATATAATGGTCTATATAGAATTAACTAGCAATTGATTGCAAGTATTGGCTTAGTTTATCAGTACTCTGAAAATGTTTGGGTTTGTCCTGCATCCCATAGCACCTTATCCTGCAGTCAGCACTGTACAGTGTGGCTCTGCCCTACAGCTGCTCACGTAGAGCCCGTCTACTCCTGGCTGCCCTGTGTTTTTCCACAGTGATAAATGTGATAGAAGAACTATTATGATCATGACTCAGGGACATTCAATGAAGAGGGTCAATTTAAAACTCAGCTCTAAGGTTTGCCCCTTCACCTCGTATGTCACAAAGCAGAGTCAGCCCCCACTCTTTGGTGGCAGGGTTGCGCTGGGGACCATCTGAAGCCCAAGGGCGCGTGGAGCTGGGCTGCAGCTGTCTGCTGGGAGCTGACTCAGGAGTAGCAGCATCGCACCTGGCGGGGTGAAAAGGCATGGATGTTACCAGGCGTGGCAGAAGGGATTCTTGGCCACATTGCCATCCCGGTCAGACCTCCCCAGCCCTCACCAAACAGGTGCTTGACCTGGGATTTTCAGCTTCCAAAACCGTGAGCCAAACAAACCTCTCTGCCTTGAGAGTAGCCAGCCACTTCATGATTACAGAGACAGTGGGTGGGCACAGGCAGGATCTCCTGTCCTATAACCCTCATGCACCCAGCTGGGGAAATGAAGCTCTGTTTTGACATCAAAACCTAAACATATTGTAACCAAACAGTGCATTCATTCATTCATTTGATAACTAATTATTAAATTGCTGCTAGGAGGCTCTGAAGACATCAGTTTGACTAAATTGTCTTTCTGCTTCCTGTAACCACCTCCAAAAAGGAAGACTGGCAATGGACTAAAGTGGAAATAAAAGTCACAGAATTTTTTTCACCTGTCCACTGATAGCAGAGGATATTTTTATCCTAGTGTCTTGGTTACTTTTCTCTTGTTGCTGAGACAAAATACCCAACGCCCAAAATGAAGGAAGGAGAGGTTTATTTAGCTTATGGTTTGTGGAGGTTTCAGTCCATACTTGGCTGGCTTCAAGGCAGAAGATAGCAAAGCAACAAGAACAAAGGGGAGAATGGCAGCTGAACAGCAAACAGCCAGAGCAAACGGGAGGAATCCCAGCGAGCAGCTTCTTTTTCCCTGCCTTACTTTGTAAACAGGCTACCCCCACCTAAGGGGCGTGTAGCTCTCACATAATCTCCATGCCCTCCTCTTCCACAGGCTCAGGATGTATACAAAGTAAGTATCCTGGCTTCCTGCTGAGTCACTTAGCCAAACCTCTAGACTCCCCAAGTTGACACAATGTTTCAACCATAACACATAGTAATTTGAACATGAAAAAATATATATCCAATAACATAAAGATTAAAAACCCTGTGCAGAATAATGTTAAATCCTTAAATAAATAGACATCTAAATGCCCTTAAAAACAGAGAAACAAACCTCTGGTGCTGTATATGACAGGACTTTAGCCTTGGAATTGTAAGGTCTTAGCTTATTTTCATCATTTTAACCAAAAAGAACCATCTTTCAGTTAGCGACTAAGGAGAAAACTGTTCATCTCTGTACGTCTTGCAGGAATATTATAAAATGGTAATATAATGAGAAAAGTGTTCATTTTTCTATACTAAATATTCAAGTGGGATAGGCATGAACATGGGACTTTTGACTGGATTGTACAAATAAATCATGGCTTCACCCTCTGCCCTTCTGTGAACCTGCTGTTCACTGAGAGAAAGTCAAGGAAAAGCTACCTGCAGTACCTCAGGGGTGCAGTTGTCTGATGCTCACTGACATAGCTCCTGTGTCTTTCCTGTTTGACCCCATTCCATTTTCTCCAACGACCCCTTCCAAGTAGGATCACTCTGTGTACCCCACTGAATCATAATGCGTACTGTCACTTCCTCTCCTTCCAGAGCTTCTTCGAAGGACAGTCTGCACCGTGGGACTCCGCGAAGAAAGATGAGAACAGAATGAAGAACAGATACGGGAACATCATTGCGTGTAAGTGTGGGGGGGGCGATGGTGCTGGGGAGAACTTCCTGTTCGCCTCTGTCGAGGCTGGCCGCCAGCTCACACGGGGAGAAGCTCAGGTGCACTTACTGCTTCCTCCCGCTGTGAGAACTGGTGTTGTGCTCCCAGGAAGGGCAAGAAAAATGACCTGAACCCCCCCGCTATGCCAGTGCACTCTTGCAGTGGGCCCAGTTTTATGTTTAGATTTAAGACCTGGGTAACATAGGTAATGTTAAATGCTGAAAAGGAAAACACATTTTAGAAGGAGTTAACACCCTGCACCTAATGTTTCCCAGCGACTGCATGGGAACAAATGGAACTAATGATACACAGAGCACCTCACACAAGGAGCTTAGAGGCCTCTGCAAAGCATTAACTCATTAATCCTCTGGACGCTGGGTCAGGTAGGTCAGTAATAGCCCCATTTTCAGGGCAGAAAAGCGAAACTCGGAAGTTAAATGATAGTCCCCATATCACAATACTCATTAGCAAAAGAGCTAGGATTATGTCTCAGAAATTCCCAGTGCCTGTGAAACTGAACGTTACCAATCCATAATGCCTCAGACGGGTTTTAAATTGAGCCCAACCTCATTAATGTTCCATAACAACACCGACACTCATGCTGGATTGATGAGCTCCCTCTCCCGGGGCCCAGCCATCCATCCCCTGCATGAAGCTGCTCTGAGCCACACATGACTGCGCTGAGGTATGGAGCCCACGGCGGCACCCTGGTGGAATTAATACTATTTCCAAGGATACAGAAACTAAACAACAGCAAGGCCTGGAGACCCGCTAGCCCATCGTGTCTTATTACTTGCAAAAGGGCAAACTCGGAAGGTTTGCCTGTTCTAGACAAGCAGCACCTGGGCTTTCTTGATTGTGAAGGTGCCATCCAACACTGTTTGCCTAAGTCACCATTGCTGGGGTCGACAGTGCAGTCCCTGGTGGTGACCATCCCAGAACATGGTGCCCTCCTCTACTCCTCTCCTCACAGCTGGACAGAGGAAGTGTGCTTACATCAACTAGTAGTCCATCCCTCCCTCCAACAAATATTTATTGATCACTTCCTGTTTGCCTGACATTGCTGTAAAGATGATTAAATATAAGTGTGTGCCACTAATACAGGTATGGTGGCTCATGCTTGTAATCCCAGGACTTAGGAGGCTGAGGCAGGAAGATTGCTGAGTTCTAAGCCAGCCTGGACTACACATAGTGAGACCCTATCTCAAAAAAAAGACCCATGGAACAGAAGAGAAGAGCATAATAATAGTCACACTAGTAACAGTAAAAGACAGTGTTTCTCAAGTTTCTGGCCCAGTGGTCAGGGGTAAGTCATAAAATTGCTGAGAAAATGACCCATTATAAAGTAGAACTGAAATGCCACATCAAAACAACACTGATTGTTGTTACCTGGAAAAAATTATTATACCTTTTCTGCTTTATTCTTCCTGTGTTACTTGTCTTCAGCTTAGTAAACCAATAGATCATTTAAAATTTTTAAAAAAAGAAGTCGGCCTTGAAGTCTCCAGCTCTAAACAAGTCATGGCAGGTAGCCACAGGCAGCATCCTGCCCCTGAATCATCAGCCGCTGCCGACTGCAGCCCGCTCTTCCAATGTGGGCTAAGTGGTTTGCCTCCCCGGCCCCTGCCCTACTTCCAGGGCTGTAGTCTCCAGCCTTCAGCTGCCACCAGCACTGCCTGGCCTGGCGCTCTTTCAGGGTTTCTGCACTGGGCCATGTTGCTTTCATCCTTTCTGGGAACACTGTCCCAGAGACTTCTCTGGTCCCTCTCTGGCCAGCTCCCACAGCACCCAGAAGCTTCTCCCTGTGCATCTATGCTAGGTTTTCCTCTAGTTCTCTGCTTTTAAAAGAAATCCCTCTAGAAGTGTTATTTGTAATTGGTCATTTATGTAAATATACATTTTATATATAGTGTTTGTATAATTCTCTGTACAGCCATGTGCTGGCCTATACTAAGATAACAGTCATACCACCTGCCATACAATCATTGGTGCTTCTCAGTAGAGTATCCAGATCCTCAGAACTGGCATCCCAGTCCAGCTAACTAGGGTAAGTTTGATACCAGGAGTGGGGTGAGGATAAACCACTACCATTGGCTTCAGTCACCCAGCTGCCCCAGCTCCCATGATGTCAGTGGTGGTGGTGGTGATGGGGTATTCCATGCAGTGTGAGTCCCCTGGTTGGTTCTGATAACCCACTGCCGGCTTAGCACCAGGCTGAGCATCACTTTTTGCACTGCTTCATTTAGACAACCTGTGTGTCTTTACAGCAGCAAAAATAAATCCTCGCTATTGCCACAGATGTGGTGGGGTTTGAGGAGTAAATATAAGAATACCCCCCATTATGGTTTGTGTCCACATGCCCGCCCAAAGCCTCAGGCAGTCGTGGGGCGGGCTTCTAGAGTTTTTGATTGACTCACGGTCCAATGTTGGGATTATGGGTGTGAGTGCTACACCTGCCCTGGGGCAGCATAGCTTGTATACAATATAAGGGAGTGAAAGAGGCTTGTATGCTGCTGCTCTTCCCTTTTGCTCTTGTTGCTTTTGCTGTTTTCCACCACCATGAGCTGCTGCCCTCTGCCATGTGCCACTCTGCCTTAGAGCCAGCCGAGTATGTTGCTGAAACCTCCACACACTGTGAGCTAAATAAACCTTTCCTTCCCTAATTCTGGGCGTCAGGTATTTTGTTTCAGCAACAAAAGAAAAGTAACTGAGACACCACCTAACCCTTTCCTAGGTGCGTGCCCATAGGTGCACAATGAGTGCTTCTTTTTAGGTGTGGAGAATAGTCCTGCCTTCTCTCCACCCCTGAAAGTGTGTGGACCGCAGAAAGGTCAGTTTCACTTGCTGGGAAGTCTGCCTCACAGAGCTAAGGCCTTGGGGGCCTCACCACTCTCTAGGATGAGAAACTGGGAGACTCTGACCCTTATCTGAGAGATTCTTGCTAGTGCTTTACAAAGAACATAAAAAGCGTTTTTAATGAGCGCAGTCATTGTTTTGCAGCAGTGTTTGCATATAAAATGGTGTTAATGGTGCTTAAAAACTGTTTATTGGCTTTTGCTCTTAAGTAAGTTAAACTTTTCCCTTATTTACACTATAAACTTGCTGAGCTAGCCCTTCCCAAATGGAAACAAACGTTCCCTCTGCCGTTACTGCCACCACACACAGACACCGCCTCCTAATATCTCAACAGCCCCTACTTATAATTAACTCCACGCTGAAGGCGCGCCCCAAATCTCCAGCTAACAAGGCAGCCCCTGGCAGCTGCTCCGCATTCTGGGGACTGGCAGTGGAAGAGAAGAGCCAGAAGCCGCGGGAGCTTCCCGGGCAGATTTCCTGCGTCCTCTCTTCTATCCTCCATTCAACAAATCCATACTGATCTGCCCCGTGCCCGGCCCTGTGCCAAACTGAAGTCAGTCTTTCCACAAATATTTACGGAGTGCTGTGATACACCAGACACGTGTCTGTGTCAGAAAGAGCAGGGAACAAAACCGGCGGAATACTTGCAGGTGGTGGAAAGCTCTGCAGGGAGCTGGCTTTGCAGGGAGAGTGCATCCCTGCAGGGGAGACAGGATCAGGTGTGTTCCGTGTGCTGCGAGGAAACACATGCACCTTAGAAAATATAGCAGGGAGGGAGACGGCTTGGGATCAAGTTGCACAGCTTAAATTGTGGCTTCACTGGAAGGTCTCCAGCGAGGACACCAGGCAGGACAGGATTTAAAGCGGGGAGGAAGGAGCCCTGAGGAAGGAGGTGTGCCTGTCCTCCTGTGGGCAGACAGCAAGGGGCCGGTGCTGCTGGAGCAGAGGGTGATGGGGGAAGTGGAGACACTGGTGTCTGCCCTCATGAACTTGCCAGCCCCAGAGCAGCAGTGCGGGATGCTGGCAATGAGGATGAATCAAATGATTGTGCCTGACGCACAAGGCAGCCAGCTGGAGTGAAGGGCTCCGCGAGAGGGGCACGGTGCTGCGCAGTACTGCCAGTGTGGGGGCTGCATGGTCAGGAGGGCTGGGAAGGCCCCCCTGAAGGGGCAGCGGGGAGCCAACCGAGAGAGCGGGCAGGGCACGAAGGAGGCTCCAGGAGGAGGGGCTGCTTCCCACGGAGCGGGTGGGGTGAGAGCTGAGCAGGAGGAGGGCCACTGGGAATGGTGTCAGGCAAGGAGGAAGAATCCAGACCACAGCGCCCTCTGGAACACAGCAGGGACTTGAGTCTTTCTTGGGGAGTAGAAGTGGATCGGAAAGCTGGGTGAGAGATGCTCCGTAGCCCAGATAAGAACAGCAATACTGTGGGCTAAAGAGAAGATGTGAATTCAGAAGAGTCACCAACCAATCTGAAAGGTGGCTGGGATTTGGAGGAAGGCAGATGAAGGAGTCAGGGATGAGCTCATGTTTCCAGCTTGTGGGAAGGTGGGTGATGTCTTAGTTACATTTCTCTTGTTGGTGAGACAAGATACCCGATGCCCCAAGTTAAAGGAGGAAGGGTTTATTTAGCTCCCAGTTTGTAGAGATTCCAATCCAGTCAGTTGGCTCCAAGGCAGGGTAGTGCATGGCAGGGGGGCACCCAGTCATGACTACGGAAGATGCAAAAGCAAGCAAGGGGAGAGGGGACAAGCCTCTTTCTGTCCCTTATATTGTATGCAGGCTACCCACCCTAGGGCAGGTGTAGCACTCACACCCTTGCCCCTGGCCAGAACTATGCTAAAGCAGTCAGTGTATGATTTACTAATCACACACCCTTAATCCAGCGTTACACACTTTAGATTCATCCACCTCTGAAAAAGCCCTTTGACCGCATGAGACTTTGGGGCGACATCTAGGCACAAGCCATAACAGGTGGATGGACACAAGATAAGTAGATGGAGGGGGTAGGTAGATGCCCATTACTCCAGTGGGCAGCACTGGAAGGAGCCAGTTTTGAAGAGGAGCTCAGAGGTGGGCTTGAGGTTGGCAGAAGTGTGGGAGCTGATGAGTTTAATTGGGGGCATCTGGAAACATTCAGATGTGCTTCTGACAGTCAAGCATGTAGACTGTGCCAGGGCTGTGAGAGAGAGGTCTGGTTCTAGATGTAAGTCAGTGAACCAGGGCCGGGTGGGCAGCGGTTAAAGCTGCTGGCAGGAGGAAATTGTCCAGGAGCAGAGAGGGCGTGGAGAACCTACTTCCAGCCCAGAGGGGCCGTGACAGTGAGCAGCAGGGAAACCAAACCACTGAACCCAAACAAGGGAGCATCGTGTCAGGGAGAGGAGGTGTGGCTATGGGGTCCTGTGGGTAGACCTAATACAGTCAAGACCGACACAGTGGTGAGGACTGTAGCAAGAGTAAGCGTAGCTAGGAAGCAGGAGAAGACCTCTTGAGACTGGTTTTTATCTCAACTGATGCAAACCAAGCTTTCCCACCACACCTGACCACAAGATGCCCAAGAGGGGACTGATGCCTTTGCTCTAATCTGTCCTTACAGATTCTTCAGCCAGTATCCCACCTGGATGGCCTATGTTGAAGGTTTCCCTTTGAAAGGGTTTTGTATTGCAGCGAAGTTCTCTCTCTGGTGACTGAGGAACTCCAACTATGTCTGCCTTTCTCTCTCTTTTTCTCTTTGAAAGGAACCTGCAGGTGTCGTGACCTGGCTCCACTGTGAAAGTCAGGGCAGCGGAAGGGGAGGAGACAGTCATGAGTGAGCTGAGGATGAACCGGCAGGGAGGCTTTTGGCATTAAATTCAGGTGGACACAGAAGGGAGAAGCAGGCTGCCAGGAGATGCTTAGAAGACACAGGGAAAAATCTAGAAAAATCAGGCAAAACAAGAGTCAGGGATCCCTGCCAGGATTTTTCAGAGCAGAGTCAGGGTCTCTAACCGAGGGCCCAGGCAAACAAGGAGCCAGGAAGGAGGCCAGGCACACAGGGAGCCAACACAAGAGCAAAGCTCCCGACAGAGCCACCCACCATTAGGCTGCAGTTCCCTCCTTTCCCCCTGCTGGGTGCCCACATGGCCAGGCTTTACCCAGGAGACTAGCAGGGTCAGAACCCACGGGCTAGGACCCACGCCCTCCTAAAGGTCACACTCATGTTGGCTTCTCCACGTCTGCTGCCTTGAACCAAAGGCAGCAGCACCCTTGATGACAGCTAACCACAGAAGCTGCAAACCCTTCTTTGCAGAAGTCGATGGTAATTAAAATTAATTTTGAATCTTCTCTCAGAGGCCAGATGCTGCCTAGATCATTTGATTCCCATTTACCTTAAATGTGTCACCAGTGTGGAGCAGAGAAAGAGATTTGGTCAGAGGTGAAAGATTATCGATGGCACACTCCATTCTTGCTGCTGGGGAATAGCTAATCACACACTAGCTAAAATTCCAAAACTGTTACCAATATCATTATGTTTAATATGAAAGTGTGGAAATGTAATGTTACTTAATGAAAAGGCCATAAGTACCATGTTTTAGGGACCTAGGGCATAGAGACCTGTTTTATTTTTATTATTTTTTTCCTAGTTGCCCAATAGTTTTCTAAAGTCCCCCCCCCCATGGGTACACAGTGGTTGTGCATGTGCTGTAGTGTGCAGTGAGATAATTTGACACTCGTCTACCGTGTATAGTGATCAGACTAGGAGAATTAGCATTTACCTTTCCTTAGGCTTTCACCATTTCTTTCTGTTGGGAAACTTGAGTGTCTTTTCTTCTAATTCTTAGTAAAACAGATAATAAGTTTCTGTGAACCATAGTCACCCTGCTGTGTCACAGACATCAGAACTAGCTCCACCTAACTACATGCATCTTGGTACCTGTCATCCAACGTCCTGTCTCCCTTTGCCCCCCATCCCGGTTTTAATCTTACACGGCCCATCTCCGATCATCCATACATGCATAATACATGCTACATGGATACATCCATATGTGCAGGAAAGCCTCAGCACACGTGGTGATTTTCAGCAGTAGGGCTGTTTGTTTTGACCACATCTTTATGTGCCAGTGTCTCCCCCCCAAACTATCAGTTTTGCCGTATTTCATCTAGTAATGGTTTTTAAAAGCTATGAGAGGAATAGCAAGTAGGATTTTCTGCAGATCAAGTTTGTCAAAGTGGCAGAAATCGTTACATTTTGGGTAGAGGAACGCTGAGTTGTGATTATGACATAAACATCACTTGGATTTTGATCATATCCTAGTCATGCATGGCAAATAGGCTTCTTTTTCTTCAATTATAAAAGCAATTCATATGCATTAAAGAAAATTTATACAGTAAAGAGAGGGAGGGAAATTGCCCAGAATCTTATTATCTAAATTTAAACCCTACTAGGCCAGGCATGGTGGTGAATGCCTGTAATCCTAGAACTTGGGAGGATGAGGCAAGAAGATCACTTCGAGTTCAGCCAACCTGAACTCCGTAGCAAGACCTTGTCTCAGAAAAGAAAGAAAGAAGGAAGGGAGGAAGGGAGGAAAGAAAAAATTTAAACCAGAGCATTTGTCCCTGTTTCATCCTAATAGTTTTTTCTATGTGTGAAGTTAGTGACTTTATTTTGAAGTTTTTATTTTGATGGTTTTATTTTTTAAATGAAAAATACATTTGTGAGTTTTTCTGATATAAAAATAATATAAACCACATAGACAGTGAAATAGTACATAAAATCATAAAGATGAAAATAAAAATCACTCCAAACTGCACCCCTAGCAGAAATACCATCTTTCCATCTGTGCCACTGGGCACAGCTCTCCAAAGCAGTCATCCCTCCCTCCAGGGAAGGTTCCAGGACCCCAGATACCAAAATCACAGATGCCCAAGTCCCTTGTAAGAAATGGCAGAGGATTAGCATAGAACCTGCACTGTCCTCCAGATACTTTAAGTCATCTCCAGTTACTTATACCTAATTCAATACAAATGCTATGTAAATCATTGTTATACTGTCTTGCTTAGGGAATAATGGCAGAAAGAAATTTTTCCCAAATATTTCCAATCTGCAGTTGGTTGACTCTGGCAGTGGAGCCCACGTGTAGGCAGGCCTGCTGTCCGTGGATACGCTGGATTGCGTCGTGTGAAGGACTTTTGTTAGGTGTACAGGTGTGACCCACCCTTCCTCGCTCTGTCAGGTGTCACAGCAGCCTTGAACACACTGAAGCCACAGTATCCCGACTGTACCAAGGCCCTGCTCACAGGACCACCATTGGTCAGTTCTGGCTGATACCACTGAGGGGCTTAGACAAAGCAGTGAACAAAAAGAGTATGCTTTAGAAGGGCATCTTCGGGCATGGCTTCACAGAGAGAAAATGTGTAGGGGCACGAATGAAATGTACTAGGTGAAAAATTAAGCCCTGAATTAAGTCACTGGCAGTAATGAGGCAGCAACTGCAACCCTTTTCTTAGTTCTGACTGTGTACCGACATTTCCAATGCATTTCTTACATTAACTCACTCATTCTCACACAAAGTAGAAAATGTGGGCACTGTGCCTACTCCCCTTTTGCAGTGCGGGAAACTGTGGTACTGGTTCAGTCACATGACCAGGATGGGACAGAGCTGAGGTTCTCCGGGGCCGGTGGTGCCCGGCTTGTTGCTGTGTACCATCAGACACAGCTGAAAGGCTCTGAGTAGAAGCAGGGGAGTCGAAACGCGCAGGAGGAGGCCACTCCTTGGTCTGTTGTCAGACATTTTCCTGCTTCCCCTTTAAATTCAGCTCCCTCTTCTCTTCCCCGCAAGATGGGCTGTGTCAGGCGTTCGGCTCTGCCTCCTCCACAGTTCCCCAGGCAGGCACTTCGGCTGTTTGTGCTTTGAAGATCCTACTGTGAAACTTCTACAGGGATGGCTTTCATTCACAGAAGAGGGCGATGGCTTTTTGATGGGAACTAACTGCGCTGTGTTCACTTGATCTTCCCGGCAGTCCTTGGAAAGGAGCTCACAGTTACCCCCTTTTCACGGAAGAAGCTCAGCAACATTCAAAGTTGTCTAAGTTCCCTGCTCATGGGAGTAGAAGAGCCAGTATCAAATCAGGGTCTCTGAGATGCCAGAGCTCCTGTTATTTTCAACTATTACAGAATAAGAACCTGAAATAGCTTTGAAATATCCAAGAAAAAATGTCCATGCTGGGAGAAAAATCCAGTTGAGAATTAATAATCCTAAAGCTCGGGTCCTCTCAGCTCATGGAGCTGTGTACCCAGAAATCCGGAGTCCTCCGTGTCCTGACCCCTTGGCCTTCCTGGTTAGTAATTGACTTCTTGTTCACCACAAATCCCGTTGGATTTCCCAGAAGCTACAACTGCGCCATTGAGTTCTCCAGACTTTGTCCTTCCACCCCAAAGGTCTAGTTCCTGTCCCTGAGAGACACCCCTCCTAGCGGGTGGCTTCCCAGCCAGCTGCAGCACAGGGCTTAGCATGGGGGGCACTGGTACCTCTTGGGGTCCTTCGCCTGAGTGACTCTTACATTTGCCTCATGCTGGAAGTGTCCTTCGGGAATTTCCACATGGAAATTTAACACAGTTTAGCTTCAAGAGAAACCACAAGAGAATTACTGAGTTTTCCTAAAAGAATGGTTGATATATTTTCATCTCTTAATTGGTCTCTGATTCAAGGTAAATGAGGCTGCAAAAAAAAAAAAGTCTGCAAAAAAAAAAAAAGGTACAGTGATGAGCACGCGTACAAATGTGTTTGCCCCAGCAGTCAGTACCTTTTTGCTCTGCAGTGCTGAGGACAAAACCCCGGGCCTCACACATGCGAGGTAAGCGTTTTACCCCTGATCTACATTCCAGCCCCCATACCCCTGGCTTTTAGAGCCAGCTGAACGCTTGACGTCCAAGAAGACACCTGGGAATCTGCAGGCTCTGTGGCTGGCGCCACCATTTTTCTTCTTTTGCTTTTTACTGCTTTCCCAGACTCACTGTGGGGTGGTGCTGCTGTCCTGTCTGTCTCGTTCCTGTGTAGGAAGGGTGATGCCCCCGTAGGCCTGCATCAAGGTAGAGGGAGAAACAGGATAGGCGCTGACCCGTGACGGCCAGGAGCTGCCCTCCCGCTACAGCAGTCTACTGTCAGGAGCAACATCCCTGTCCTCTGTTCCGCACAGCCGACCCTCCTGGAGGGGCTCTGTCTCATTGCTAACAGGCACAGCCTCTAGCTGCAGGCTCTGGACCTGTGGCTCCACTATCCTCAGATTACAAATACTTGAAAACAATGGTGTCCGTGCTGAGCATCGACACACTCCATCTTCCTGTCAGTGTTGCACAGTCTGTAGCGTAGCGGCAGTGTGCGTAGCACTTGCACTGTATTAGGTATGAATATATAGGCCCTTCATTGGTTATCTGCAGGTGATGTGTGCAGGTTAAGTGCTACTACTGTGCTGTTTTATAGGAGGGGCTCGAGCATCCGTGAAGGTAGATTTTGGTAGCCACAGGGGTCTGGACACCAATTCCTCACAGATACCGGGGGACACCTGTGCCAAGATGGAGCCAGCTCTCGCTGTTCGCACTTACTTCCTCACTGCAGCGTTTCATAGGCTTCACTCTCCTGATTCCTACACGCGTCTGCTAAGCACAGAAGAAGGATGCAGGCTGCTGTCCTCCCATGGCCAGCAGGGGAGGCACTGTCTCCACCGCCTTCAGGTCATCAGAGAAAGGGAAGAGCCCATCTCAGGAGGGTCTGCCTGGCAGAGCAGCCTGCAGGTCCACAGCATCTTTCCCTCCCCATTCACAGATAAGGAAACTGAGGCACAGAGTGATTAAAGTAACTTTCTGAATCACAGGACAGGGTCTTACCCACAGCCAGGACTCTGCCCCACCCACCTGCCCTAGAGCTCCCACGGGGAGCCACATCCCATGTTTTGCTGAGTGGAGCAGAAAGACAGTGTCTGCCAGGTTCTTCCTCTGGGTTCGCTGGCCTGGTTTTTAGCTAGATTCCATATAAAGTTATTGAGGCCCCACTTGCTGTGAGGCTCTGACATAACTAATCTGTGTGCCACATAAAGTGAAGCAAAGTTAGAAAACTGACACCGATTTCCGTCTGCCTCCACTATGAACAGCAAACAAAACTCACCAGGAGGTGAGCTTCTGAACTCACCAAACTCAACAAAATTCACCAGGAAGGTGAGCGTCCGGAACCAATAGGGAATTGTGACTCTACCTGTTAGGCTGTCAGGCCAAGGAGCAGGTCTGAGCAGGGACAAAAAGCCATTATCTACAGCTCTAAGCCCGCAGATTTCCTACCCACTAACCCAAATGAAATGTTGGGTACAGTTAGCCTTAGAAAGAAACACTAGCAGTTCACTAGCAGGCCTCACATTTTTGGAGTAAAGTTTGCAGAATGGCCCAGTCAGGCCTGCGCTCCTCAGAAACCATAGAAGCATCCCTTTCACCCCACCTGTCTCTGACTTCTTCTAAACATTGGGGTCCTGAGGCGGGGATTTAGCTCAGCGGCACAGTGCCTGCCTGGCAAGCACAAGGTCGTGAGTTTGATTCCCGGTACTGGAAAAAAAACCCAATAAATAAATAAATAAATGTTGGGGTCCTGTGGATGTTTAAAAGAAAGGTTCCACCACTGAAAAGAACATTAGGTTGTTGTTGTGTGTTTTTGTTTGTTTGTTTGTTTTGGTGTTGGGAATGGAATGCAGAGCCTTAAGCATGCTAAACAAGTATTCTACCACTGAGCTATACATCTAACATCAAAAATAATTTTCAAAAGGATGTAATTTTTCAAAAACCAAAAGGTTCACTTTTAATATATTTAAAACATTTGACATGGGGGAAACATGCTATGTTCCGGGCCCTAATCTAGTGAGGAAAAGAGGAAAGCTCTGCCTTTGTGGGCCTTTTAGCACTTTTCCCTTACAAGGTATAGGTTTGTGTGGAAGTCACTGAGCTGTATCAATAGTGCTAGTGAAGAAAAGCTCAGAGAACAAATGTAGCTATTAGTATGTTTCTGACCCTCATACAGAGCTTGCTTTGTGTCAGATCTTCATCTCATCCCCAAAGTGAAACAGCTCCTTCCTGTCAAGCTCTCCATGTCTTCCTCTAGAGCAGAAGACCAAGTCCTTACTGCCTGTCTTGGAGCCACGAACCAATGGGCAGCAGTGTTGCTGTCACCTGCAGGTGTCGTTGGGCACAGAGAGAAGACTTAGAGAACTCCTGGATGCTGCCATGAGCACCACACGGACCATGTCCACACACCCCAGTGGGCTGGGCCTGTAACCGCCATTTGTAAGGCACATGTCACAGGCAGCCTCCAACACCTCAGGGGATGTATGTGACTCAGTGAAGTTCTTCAAACTTCAGTCCAAGAAATAACTTTGTTATGGGTTATAGGATTACACATAAAAGTCTCCAACTTTTTCCATTGCTGTGTATATACCATGAAATAACTGGCTAATGAGACTATAAAAGCTAAAGAACTGTAAGTCCTTCCAAATTTCAATCCCAAAGTAGAAAGTTTAGAAGGTATCTGACACTTAATTCTTTATCTTTGTATTGGTGAACTTTCTGTTACGACAGAACAGGAAACACTTGAGAGAAATCAAGCTGAAAGAAGGGAAGGCTGTTGGTCTCACTCAGCTTGAAAGGTTCTAGCCATAATCATTAGACCTTGTTGCTTTGGGCCTGTGGCAAGGCAGCACATCATGGTGGAAGCACATGATGGAGAAATCTACTCACCTCGTGGCAACCAGGAGGCAAAGAGAAGGAGCCGGAGTCCCAACCTCCTCTTCAAGGCCACGCCTCCAGAGACCTCACATCCTTTTACCAGGCCCCACCTCCCATAGTGCTACAGGCGGGGACCAAGCCTTCAGCGCATGGGCCTTTGGGGACACTGAAGATCGCAGTTCTAGCAACATTCAGAGCAGCAAATATGCAATGGTCTCTGAGTGGTGTGCACAGCAGCCTAACAATGGCCTTCCCCAGTGATGGTTTTCTTTTTCCTTTGTAGATGATCATTCCCGGGTGAGGCTGCAGACAATCGAAGGAGACACCAACTCTGACTATATCAATGGGAATTACATCGATGTAAGTATTTTGAAACTGTCACTAAAGCCAGCCATTCTGATGCACGCCACCAAATTGGGTCCCTGCCATAGATGACTGGATGTATGTCATTCTGAGCCTGAAAACAAACACAGGAATATCGCCCAGACCTATTTTAAATTCCTCTGTAACATCATATACCTTCTTTGCCATCTCATGCTTCTACAGACTAAGAAAAGGTTATTTCCATTTTTTTTTTGTCAACAACTTATAATTATCTGACACTCTTAAAAAATCTGTTTGCATATTAATAGGACAAAACTCTCTAATTCCTAATGCGGTGGTTTGCTGTCTCTTGTCATCAGTGCACTTTTAAGTTGCCTTCAAAGTCATCTGCAGCTGTTCGCCAGGACTTCCAGTGCAAGCAAGACATGTCATTAAATATGTAGGCTGTTCAATTATTGAAGACGGCCTCTTTGTTCATTCTGCATCATGTTAACTTAATGTCTTACATTAGGATAAATTCTTCAGGAGACAGCATGTTTTCAGTTGAAAGAATGAATGAAATCAAAAGTAGCCCCAAAAAATCAAGGGGAAGCTGTGGTTCCCTGCAAGGCCTGAGTCTACATGAAACAGATTTCAGCTCCCTGTGGTTCCCAAGACACATGGTTTCTTAATCCACCAGTACTGGCAGGGATTGTTTTTACACACGTGGAAGTGAAGTGTCTCTAATCCCCAAATCCAAATGCTCCAGGACCTAAAACTTTTAAGCACCTGTAGGATGCCACAGGTGCAAAAATTCCACATCTGACCTCCTGTGACAGGTCACAGTCAAAACCCAGGTGAACACACAGTTTATTCAGAGTCCCCAAGGGGAAAAGACTCCTCCATGCTATGTTGCTTCTACTGTGATACACAAACTTTATTTCAGGCACAAAATTATTAAATTACCTCCAGGCTGTGTGTAGACACTGTGCAGGAAGCAAAATGAATTTTGTGTTTAGACATGAGTATGTATGTGACAAGCATCTATTCCAAAATCTGGGATCCAAAATCCTGGTCTCGAGCATTTCAGGAAGGAATATGCAATAGATATATGGATTGTTTTATTTTCTTGATTGACTATGAGTCAGATACTAAAGAAAGATAAACTAGAGGCTTTTATAGGTAAATGAGTGCAACTAGAGACCATACTCATAAGTGAAATAAATCAGACTCACATGTGTAAACATCGTATTGTCTCCCTAGTGTAAGAAACTGAAAGGATAAATAAGATCCAAAAGGTACAATAGATACTGTGAAAGGGAAAGAAACTGCTCAAAAGGAAAGAACAACTGGGATGGGAAAGAAGAAAAGGAAGGAAGGAAATA
>NW_004955402.1:3234973-3322004 GCF_000276665.1 Chinchilla lanigera | reverse complement strand
AAATGTAAAACAAAATTTAAAACACAGAAAGCCCCTGACCTAATGGAGCTGATGATCTAACTGACAGAAGTGGACAGAAAGTAAAATAAATTGGTTCCCTACCATGTATGAGGAGCTGTCTGTGCTGTGGAGAAAGCTGAAGTCGTAGGGGCATTGGCAAGGCAGGTGTGTGGGTGAGCAACAGTCTAGCATAGAGCAGCTGGAGCCTGGAAAGAAGATGAGGGAAGGGGCTGGGCAGATATGGGGAGGGTCAGCCTGAGCACAGGCCTTTCCCTAGAGCTTGCCTGGTGGATCTAAAGGCAAACAAGTCGGTGAGTGTGGGTGGAGTGCTGTGAAGAAGGGTTAGGGAAGGCATAGGTAAGGTCGCAGCCTGTGGATGGAACCAGTCAGTCATTGCAGGGACTGCAACAGTCTCTGGCTGCCCAGCAGAGACTGTGGTTGGTGAACAGGGAGACCTGCTGGATGGCTGTGGAAACAACCTGAGAGAGACCATGGTGGCTTGGCCATGCTCATGCAGCAGAGGAGGAGGAGAAATGGTGGAGTCCTCAGCTGCCATGAGGGCTGCGCCAGTGGGATTTGCTGGCAGACTGGCTACAGAATGTGGAAGGAAGAGAGGGCCAAGGATGCCTGGAAGAGATGGAAGTGCTGTTTTCTCGCAAGATGACAGGAGGAGCAGATTTGGGTGTGGCTGGAAGGAAATGAGTTCAGGGTTAGACTGTAAACATATATTACACATCTGAGTGGAAATGGTGACTGACACACGTTAATGTTTCAAGGAAAAGATCTAAACTGGAAACAAGAGTATAGGATTCTTCAGGATCCAGATGGTATTGGAGTCACGGGACTGGATCAGATCACAGGGGAGTAAGTGTAGGTGGGGAAAATACCCAAGAACGAGACATGCCACTGTCATTTTCATGGGGAAGGGAAAGAGCCAACCAGGGAAACTGAGGATGGGTGGCCAGGGAGGGAGGGAAAAACCAGCAGGGAGTCAGGTCCCAAAGCAAGTGAAGAAAAGATGTAAAGGGATCCGTTGTACTTGCAGGCAAATAGGTCAGGGAGATGCGGATGAGAAGTGACTCCGGGGGCCCTTCCGAGACTGTGAGCTACTTCAGTTTCTCAAATGTGTCCCTCCTGCCTGTGAGGCACCTTCTTAGGTACTGGACAGAGAGAACCAGTAAGGCAGATAAAGCTCTTGCCCTTGGGGGATGTACAAGGTAACAGGAAATGCGTAATTAATGACCTACAGTCCTGTGCAATATTGGTCAGCATACTATAACTCGAAACCTGCAGCAGTTCCGTTGTATAAAAGAAGGTTTGCTTTTGTGGTTCATTGCTATTCTCTTGTTTTTAAGAGTGAAAATAACCTAGCAGATACACATTTAAATTATCTGAGAAATCTGTGTTTCCTCCTCAATTTCTTTTTTCTGTTTTCCAGCTAGCTTGGGGCACAGCATCTGGGACAGGCTCAGGGGACAGAATGGACAGTATTAAGGTCCGCGATGGTGTAATGAGTTAGTAGGTGCACTGTTCCCTGACTTGGCTTCATTGTTCCCAGATATTTATCATCATTTCCTTTCTGCCTATTTCTCTTCAGTACCAAATTACATCCCTCCTGCTTTTTATATGGTCGTGATAAAAAGGAGAGGTTTGCAGAAGTCCTGCCTCTTTAAATTCCTAGCCTCTGCTACAGCATCCTATCACAGTATTAGCCGTGTTTAAGAATAGTCCTGAGTATTGCTATTGATGTAACTGTCTATACCGATGTAACAAAATATGTGTTAAGCCTCTGGCATGTTGCCAATAACATCCCAAACACAAATGAAATTCTATCGCCCCCTCCCAGCCTGTTGGCACCTTAATAGAGTGGTGGTCGTGTTATTCAGTAGATCCATAAGTCGTTAGCGTTTACTGCTCGTTCAGCATCTCATGGCCGACATGTGATAGTTACTCACACCTCTGGCGCACATCAGAGCAGCTGCACTTGACGTACCTTTGCTTATTAAGAGAAACTCGATGGCCTCCGGTCCGGCAATGAACCTTCAAGTGATGCGACTGTTGGTGTTTGTGTGTGCATTCATTTCCGCAGACTTGGCGTGTGACCTCTGTGCTACTTATTGATTTTAAATTTATCAAGTATTCTTTCTCGTTTATTTTTAGGGCTATCATCGACCCAATCATTATATTGCTACGCAAGGTAAGTTTATTTCAGCTTTGATATCTTTCTTGGGTTGCTTACTTTCCATCCTCTGTCGCTGTGTGCCCGCTCCAGCCTCCCTCAGGAGGATACTGCACTTGCAATTTCTTGCAGCTCTGGCCATGGGCATTCATGCCCTCATTTTCCCATCAGATGTTCTCTTGCTGCAACCATTTAGCTAGGACTTCACGCTGAGATCATTACAAGGAATGTGCTTGTCAATTCATTATCGAATTCAATCTGTCTACCTTGGGAATGAGTCTGATGTTTGTAAATACAGGTATATACACATCCGTTCAATAAATACGTACTGACTGTTCTCTGTAGAAAGAAGGGTAATTGCTGCTGGGTGCCCAGTTAGATCCAGCTAGCCGCCCCTTCTCACAGTGGTGTTTAGGGGGAAGATGCGAGGTGACCTGTGTATAACTAGGTAGCTGCAAACCTGGTCATTTCTACAAGAAATGCATCTACAATATAGAAGAATTTGGAAGACAAAGGGGGTTGCTGTCGGGTGGGATGACCCAAAACAGCTTTGTGGCAGAATTGAGACTCTCTAAATGACAAGACAACATGAGCAAAGACTTCTTTGTCACTTCCTCATCTCTGGACAAAGCGCCTTGCACCCACAAATTGGAGGAGGAGAGGTTTGTCTTGGCTTTCAGTTTCAGTGGGTTCACTCTGTGGTCGCCTAGCTCCAGCACACCACAGTGAAAAGGCCAGCACAGGGGAAGGCTGCTCACATCGTGGTGTTCCAGAAGCAGAGAGACAAAAGGGAGGAGTTCACGAGAGAGATGCTATGGTGCCCATGATCCAGTCACTTTCCAAAAGTCCAGAGCTTTTGGAAACTCTCTGAGCACATGAGAGTTTAATAGGGTCATTTGTGGCCTAAACCATAACAGATGAGGAAGCTGGAAATGCTGCTCCCATGTGGGCATTGCAGGTGGGTCTTTTGGCTAAAGGAGCCCAAAAGAAAACTAGAGACGATGTTGAGGAAGCTCGTGTCAGGGGTTTTCCTATAATTTTCTCTACTGCCTGTGAATTAGGTCATCTGTAAAGAATAAGAATCCCAAGAGAGCCCAGGACTTAGGGAGTCACTGTTGTGAGATGAATTGAAGGAATGTTACACAGCACCCATGATGTTCTCTGTCAAGGTACAAAAGCCTGTGTTCTTCCACGTGATTGTATCATTTCTAGCAATATATTTGTGTTTGTCAGCTTTCTGTTACTGCAACCAAATGTGTGAGATTCTCAACTTATAAGGAACAAAGGTTTGTTTGGGCTGACAGTTCTGGAAGTTGCAGTGCATGGTCAGTTGGCCTCACTGACTAGGACCTGTGGCCCCACAGTACATCACGGCAGGAGTGGGTGACAGAGGAAGCTGTTCACTTTATGGAGGGAAAGCAAAAAGACAAAGGAAAGGGAGGATGGAATCCCAATATCCCCTTTCAATGCACAGCCCCAGTACCTAAGACCCCATCAGTTCCCAGCAGCAGCAACCTGGGGACCAAGGCTTGAACTCATGGGCCTTTGAGGGACATTCCAGATCTACATGATAGCAGCCTTGTATCCCAGAGACGGGAGCAGGGAAATCCAAAGGTTGTAACCCACCAAAGGTCAGGGCTTAGCAGAGAGTGATGTACAACAAGAATTCCAGAGCAGGCGAATCAAGGAAACCAGGAAAATGTAGGCTGGGAGATTAGAGGTGTCCAGAACAGCATGGAAGAGGAGAGCACTAATGGATGGAGGCCAAGTTGGGCTGACAAGTGTCAGGGTAGAAAAGGCCATGGCAACCAGGAAGCAGGATTTCAACACATAGAGCAGCACTGTCCATTAGCACTTTCTGCAGTGGCAGAAGTGTTCTGGAGCTGCTCTGTCCAGTATGGTAGCCACCAGTCACGTGTGGGTACTGTGTTCACTCATAGTACCCACACCTTTGTATCTGCAGGTCCCATATCTGCAGTTCAAGCAACCAGAGATAGAAGATGCTAGAGGGGAGAATACATCCATAGTGAGCACGTATAGACTTCTTCTCTTGTCATTGTTCCGTAATCAATACAGTTCAACAGCCATTTGCAAAGCATTTACATGGTATAAGGGGTTATAAATCACCCAGAGCGGATTTAAAGTATACAGAAGGGTGTGCATTGATCTTATGCAAGCACTACCCCTGTGTATATAAAAGACTTGAGCATCTGTAGATTTTCGTATCTTCAGGGGGTCCTAGCACCAATCTTCCAAAGATGAGGGATGACTGTACCTGAAATATAGTTAATGCAAATGAAGAATTCAGTCTTACATTTTAATATCCATGTAAGTAGCTGCATTTGGCTATTCCCTGTGGTAGCGTTGGACATGGAGGCAGTGGATAGAAAAACGATAGATGTGGCGGTAGTGGAGACACTGTGGCATCTTGTTCTGCCCAGTGTCCACTGCTACACCAACGCCCAGAGCCCAGGATCTCATGTCGCCATCAGGGACTCTGCATCCAGCTCCAGATGACCTGGTCGACCTTAAGTGCCTTCCCTCCTCTGTGGCATGAGATCAGTAATGGCTTCTTTCAAGGCTGCTTTGCTAGTCAGATGCAGTCTTCTGTCAGGTGTCTGTAAATGTGAGCAAGGCAGGCTCTGCACAGGAGCTGACAGGATCTTCACAGAGCACGTGCCTGGCCCAGGGCCTCACATCAGGGATGGGATAAGGACCTCTGAGTCCAACCCAGGACACCTCTGAACCCTGCCGCTGCCAGACGGAACACGAACGCCTCTGGAGGAGCACTTTGTTAGACCTTTGAATTCCTTCTCATGGCTTTAAACATCTTCTAATGCAGGCATCGTAGTGGTTTAATACAGTTGATCATAATTTGGAATTAGCCTTTTTTAAATAAATGCAATTTATTTACATTTGTCACAATTACAATTGTCAAACATCCAAAATACTCCTGAGCTTCTGATCTTCCAGTAACCTTAGCAACCCATGTTTTCCTAGAGAGTGTGACATAAAGTTAAATCCTGTTTGACATTTCAAGAACCAAGGACCTCTAGATTGGTGCACCTAAACATCTAGCAAAGGCAGAGATTGAAACCCCCAAAATCTACACAAGACCCCTCAGCAGGCTTCCCTTAGTTGATTCTCTCCACACTTCTCTCTGAGTAAGCTTATATTTTGAAGAAAAATACCATTTGAGCCCTTCTGTACAGAATTCGTTTGGGTGGCACTCAACTGCAGAGGCGCCTTCAGCTGCACCCTCCATGGGGCGTTACCGAGCTCATGCGTTAGCAGAGTGCTGCAGAGCGGCAGACAGAATCATTTGCGGGACTGAGGATCTGCCCCTCATGGAGAAGGGTGTGCCCAGTACCCATTCACCAGACCATGCCGCTTTTAGCAGTGCAGGTGGGCTGCCGTTAGACTCCCAAGTCGGCAGTGTTTGCATCACTGCTGGTGGTGCAGGCAGCAGAAAAAAATGAATATTTTTAATCCAACATTCAGTCAAGATTATGTATATCAGATTAGAGTAGTACATTCTGACTATGCTGTTCAGATTAGAAAGCTAGAATCTCTTTTCTAATGGATGCCACAAGTGCTGTGTAACTAACGGCCTCAGAGTCCAGTGTTACCAACAGGAGATAATACAGACCCCGCCGAGCACAGGCGGAGCATGTCATGGAGCACCCCACTTAGAAAACGTGAGCACCTCATGCTAAGAAGCCAGCAAACTAGGTTGATATGACTAAGAGCTTGGTGCAGTTTTTAAATCTCTCCTTGCTCTTTCTTCGCACTTTTACACTGAGATAATTCTTTAAAAATCTATTCACAGCAAGAACCTCTGAACCTATATGAATGGTCCAATTTATGACAACCAGTTTTCTTCCCAAGAGATAGTATTACACAGATTTTTACCTCATTCCTTCAGCACAGAGGTCATATCGTGAATTTATGTATTGAGTCTCTTCTCCTCAACTCTCAAATCTATTGATTTTTCTACCGGTCTCTCACGCTGACCTTTGATGAAATGGTAATATTTCTGCAAATTGCAGAATCCCCTTCACACCAGATCCGTTGCTTTTTCAGGATGCTCTTCCTGTCTCCTCTCTTTGTTGTTTTCAGTCTGGCAGCTCATGTATCGATGGCCTGATATTAACTTCATCACATCTGAATGAGCAGACATTAATCCAATTGTAACACTCAAGATTTATGGCTTAGCAAACCAGGGAGCTGAAGAAGTCCAGTCTATTACTTCATGCTTAGAGCTGGGCAGAGCCTGGATTTCACAGGCTCTGGGTGAGGGGTAGAAGGCTGCATGGGCAGGCAGGGAGCCCAGAACAGACCATATTTCACAGTCCTAACACAACCCTTGGAGGAGGAGCATGCAGACGCTCATCACTGCGATCGTGGTGGGCAGCCACGGCCTCTGGAGGGGGTTCTCTTTGTTGCTGGATTTCATTTTTGAAACTGACTGTGCTAAAACTCAGCTTTCTACAACTCAGGGAAAGACAGTGCAAGGCAGCTGTGGACAGAAACACTGCAAGTCTGTGGCTGGCGTGGCTGTGAGCACCAACACTTTCTCCCTCAATTCTTCTTTTTTTATTTTTCTTGGCATTGGTATCATTATTTGCTTTTAATTTGTGTGATATATTTTTAGTTGAGGCATAGTAATTGTAGGCATGTATAGCATATAGCAAGAGATTTCAATACATGCATGCAGAGTGAAGTGTTCAGATCAGGGTAGTTGGCAAATCTGTCACCTCGGATATCTATCATTTCTTTACGTTCGGTACATTTAAAATCCTCCCTAGTAGCTATTTTAAAGAGTCTGGCCACTGTCAGCCATAATTATCCTACTGTGCTACGAAACAGTCCAAGTCGGCCCTCAGAGCTGGGGTGTAGCTCAGTGGTAGAGCACTTACCTAGCATGTGCCAGACCCAGGTTTGAGGCCCCACACCAAGAAAAAAAATAAGTTCTCCCTTCTCTCCAGCTGCATCCCTGTGCTGTCCCTGCTCTAAGCAAGCCTTTTCCAGAGCCGCATGGGCACTGCAGGTCCCGTAGCAGAAGGCTCAAGCCAGGCTCTAGGTCCTGTCTGCTGTATGCTCAACCCTCAAAAAACACAGATAATCTCTACTAAAATGATTCTGGGACACAGCCCCTTCCTTCTGAGTTATGACACTTCTCCCTATAGAACAATTTTTTAAAAGCCTATTTTCTGTGGTGCAGTCATACGGAAAAATACCTCTTCATTAAAATGGTCCTAAATGTCCTAACTTCAGGTTCACACCCTGTAGTCCTCCTGGGGTCAGGTGCCACTTCACCCCTTGTTGCTTCTGCACAGGGCCAGTTTGATAGCACTGTGCCCATCTGGGCTTCTGGTCTTAGCCTGGATCTTGCTACGCAGAGTTTCCTGAGTTTGTGGGTCACTGTGCAACACTCTTGGGAGCCATAACAGCATTCTGAGGTGCCACATGGGGACACGGAGACCCCTGTACCACATTCACTGTGGGCCTGTCTGGCCTTGAATGCTCCAGCCCAGTGGTCCCCCGCCTCTGGGAGACAGCAAACCTCTTCCAGCAGCTGGCAGAATCTAGAGATCCTGTCCCCACAAACAGAATTTCATATGTACCATGTGTACTACATTTTGTAGACTTTCAGGTGGTTCATGGACATACACGCACCCAGGCCCATTCAGGAATTACCTCCTGTCCCATAGAACTCAGGTTAAAAACTTCACCTGGGCCAGAAACTTAAAGCTGTTTGGGGGTAAAATGGAAAACACAGCCCTAACCTGCCTTTCAGAAAACAAAACCAAAAAAAGCCATGCTTCGAGCCAGGCACAGCGGTGCCTGCCTTCAGTCCCCACACTGTGAAAGGTGGCACAGGAGGAGCGAAAGTTCAAGTCCAGCTTGAGCCACTTAGCAACACCTTGTCTCAAAATAAAAATGAAACAAAGAGCTGTGGAAGTATGTCAGTGTTGAGGCCCTGGGCTCAATCCCCGGCACCGAAAATAATAATGATAATAATAATGCATACTTCTTAGGGGTTAGAAAAAAGTCAGAGATTTCATTTTCTATGACTATATGAAGTGCATTTTTGAGAGCCTCAAAAATTGTACTATTTTTAGGAGATTATTACTAAAATGTTTACTCGCTGAAGTTTTTACTGAGGGACCCCGCAGTAGTATTTGACTTTTGAATAGTTTGAGCCGGGCCCGGTCGAGGCCTGGGTTTGCCTGTTTGTCACAGCCCAAGTTTTCTTGCCTGTTTGTTATTATTTTCCATTTGTTCCCAAAGGTTTAGCAATCACTCACTTTTCAACAGTTTTAGCATTTCTATTATAAAATGTTCTTTCTCAATAACAAGAAACTGGAGGAGCAGGTCGCATCACTGATGCTCACGTGCCAAGAGGAGGGTTTGCCAGAAACAGCACCTGTGAGCAGAAGACCAGAGTCCAGACTCATGCACACCATAGAGTGGGTGTCTGGGCCTTCTACGTGAAAGTGGAGTCTGGCATTTGATAAATAGTAATCCTAACCAGGACAGTGCTTCCTGAGTGCCAGATTGTCATACATATACTACATGCATTCATTGTATTGTACTGTATCGTAACTCACCTTCACCATGAATATAGAGGATCAGAAAAGTGCTTGTTGTCAGGTTATAGATGAGAAAACCGAGGTAGAGAGACTTGCAATACAACAACCTGCTCAGAGTCACAGGCCTAGGAAGCACAGAGCTGTGTTCACTACCAGCTGTGCAGTTCCGGTGTCAGGTCTCATCACCAATCATTGTACTGCTATTGGGGGTACTGCTATTGGGGGTAAATTAATCTCTCTCTGTGTGTGTGTGTGTGTGTGTGTGTGTGTGTGTGTGTGTAGCAGTGCTTGGCATGGAGAGAACACCATGCACTTGTGAGCTACGCTCCTTTTGAGGGACAGCAGAGCTGCTTCAGACAGGCACTGGTCATGCACCGCTGATCTTCTCCCCATCTGCCTTTGATGCTAAGACCCCCATGCTAGGGCCATATTTGAGACCGTCGAGTCCCACTGGTGGGACTGTGGGAATGGATAGAGAAAGCAAGATAC
Organism: Chinchilla lanigera; assembly: GCF_000276665.1. NCBI lineage: Eukaryota > Metazoa > Chordata > Mammalia > Rodentia > Chinchillidae > Chinchilla > Chinchilla lanigera. The sequence goes on along the minus strand of NW_004955402.1, from coordinate 3,312,740 downwards.
TGATCATCCTGTGCAATGAGAAATAGAGCTACCCATCAGGCAGAACTGAGCCCGCTGTCGGGGCCTGCTGTGTCTGCAGCCAGCTAAAGAAGAAAAGGCCGGGCAGAGGCTGCTTCAGGACCAGGGCGTTGGAAGAAGGGGTGGCCCAGTTCATTCACTGATTCAGTAATAGGTACCAGCTGCCTGGTAGGCAGCCGGCACGATGGAGATGCACCATAGGGAGACGAGGATGAGGGAGGTGCAGGAGGGAGCAAGTGCGTGCACTGGGAGTTCCAGCAGAGCTCCAGCCACTCGGAAGGGATACCTTATGTTTGCCTCATGAAGCCTCTGCTTCCCTGGAACTATTTTGGTATCATCACCAACATTTGTGACTACTCGTCTCTGCGATGCAGTGCTGATCAACACCTATTTAAATGACATTTCCTACCACTACCAGTAAATCAAGGCCCTGTCCTTAGAGATAGTCTGTCTAGTTAAACTGATGTGGTTTAGCTCTGCTTTGACCCTGTTTGTAGAAATACCCCCATGCGCCCGACAGAATCAATTCTGACCACCATTCGACTTCATCCATAATTTGAAGAAGAGAAACCCAGATCAGTTTCCTCCAGAGACTTGCAGCTAAAGGCAAATATTACGATGGAAATAGTCGAAGTAGAGAGTGCGGGTTTATAGCAGATGCCTTCGCAGAGCTGCAGCCCGTGCTCCGCAGTGGAAAGCGCTCCAGCAACTGGATTCTGTCTGTTGTTGCTCTCCCACGCACTGTGTGTGCTGTGGACAATTTTAATAAAGATTTTCAGAAAGATAAATATGGTTTACACTTTTCCAGCTCCAAATCCCCCTCCAGACCTCTGGAGCAGTAAATAACAGTGCTCTGAATAGTTCGCTTCGCTTTCCCGGGCAAGCTGTTCTCAGAGCTGAGAGTTCTCGGGCACTGATGTGAGTTCGACACGCTCTATAAAGAAGCTTTTGTCTGCTGCGTTCTGGCCTCCAGATGGAGATGAACACTTGAAATTATTTCTCAGTAGAGTTGAAAGAACTGTTTTTTTTAAATCAAAATCTCAGCCTTCGTAAACAACGTTTTTATCCATCCTTGCAGCACTAATGTGGCTCGCACTTAGAGCAAATTCTATGGCAGCTCATTGTTCCTTCCGGCTAAGCGGTCCCTGCATTGTCTATGGGTTGTAGTGATGCTTTGGATTCACTTGTGTCCTGTTTGAGACTGGCACCAAGTGAAATGGAGTATTCTCCAGTTCCAACATTAAATAGGGAGGCTTTGGGGAAGTGTGGTTTCTGCACAGGCAAAGGCTTCCAGCCACCAGGACCGCGTTGGGCAAGGCCCGCCTGCATCTCCCCACCCATCTGTGGCTTTGCTCGAGAGAATGAACCAATAGACAGCGCACCCAGAAACTTCCTTTAATCAATAACTTCTCTTCATTGGGTTAATTTCCAAAGATACCAGCCCGTTTTTCTCTATTAGTCCGTGTTTGTGATATATAATGATTATATTCCTCCTGGCGAGTAGGGACATGTACAGAACACATCTTCATTCTTTTTTCTTCTTCCCTTTCCCCCTGCTCCTTCCCTCCCTCCCCTGGTCCCCTTCCCACTTGCAAAAGATCAATCTTCCTGTGTGCTACTATCTGTCTTTCATTTTGTTCAATTTTTTTTTTTAATTTTGGATTTCTCATAGAAGAGAAACCATACCATATTTAAATGTATGTGTCTGATTTTACTTAACAGTTTTTCAAATGGTCAGTTTCATAGAGGCCTCTCAGCCCTTTGCTCCTATACACGCTTCTTGGCAGTAAGGACATCTAAGGAAAGCTTGCAGATTAAAAGATGAATCGGGGGTGCTAGGGATGTAGCTCAGTGGTAGAGCACTTGCCTAGTGTGCACAAGGCCCTGAGTCCAATACCCAGTACCGCAAAATAAAAAACCTGAAGCCAAAATCAGATCGTGTCGATTCAAATCCACCTCTGCTGTTTGGGGTGCCGTATGCAGACATGTGTCCTCCAGACAGCAGAACCTAAACTGGCGCAAAACAATTTAAAGACAGATGCTGTCCTGGTGTTAAGCAGGTGCCCACTCTTAGGTTGTCTTAAAACAAACACTTCGCTTTTTTTTTCAATTTGTTACATTTTACCCTATTTTGAAGTGTTTTGTGGGATATAGTGTATGTTTCAATACACGTATTCATTGTGGAACAGTCAAATCAGAGTAAGTAGCGTACCACCACTCCCAAGTGTTCATTCTTCATGCTGAGAACATTTAAAATCCTATCTTTTAGCTGTTTTAAATATATAATACATGTTTGTTAAGGCATGAGCCACAGTAGTAAGGATACTGAAACAGCCTAAGCGTCCATCAATATGAGTGGATTTTAAAGCTGTGGTGCATATATACACACAATGAATGCCAGTCAGTTGTAACAAAAAGAAGAAATCTTTGCATGCACAACCTCATCGATATCCTAAGAGAACATCATGTTAAGTGAAATAAGTCAGGCACAAAGAGACAGCACTGCAAGATCTCACTTACCTGTGAGAGCTAAAACAATTTGCTTTTAACTCTTTAACAGGAATTTAGACCTGTACCTCAGGTGAAGTTGAAAGCTGTAGATCTTTTTAAAACTCTCGTGGTCTAGCTTCTTTGTTTTGTAGTTGAAATAGTTGTCACTTAGAGTGGAAATTGATCTAAATGATCTTCACGTATGTTGACATGAATCCTGCATGTGAAAGTACAGTGTATGGACTAACATTCATAGTTTATTATAGAGTGTATGCAATACTCAGCTTAGGAGAAAACCAATATGATCACACAGACTGAGTCTCCTAAGGGGTCTTTTGTTCAGCAGAGAGAGAGAGAAAGAGGGAGAGATGGAGACAGAGAGGCCCACGTCTTCCAAGTTCAGTCCTGGGAGAGAGTAGTGCTGAAACTGAATTCTCATGTACGGTCCCTGATGGCTCCCTGGGCCTCCAGCACTGTGGCCCCTCCAACAAAGTCATTGCTTTGTGACTTGGTTTGTCCCACACTAAGCTGTTTCTGTGTACCTACCGCGTGCCAGGCTGCACCTGGGTGGGAGACACAGCAGTGACCCGGGATTACAGCGTGGGGGTGCGTATGAGACAGCCCTCCCTGACAAGTTTCCGTGTGCCGGGTGAGAAGTGAGACCCAGCGTAGACCGTGAAGCACCTGCCCTTACCCTTTTCACCGTGGGCGCAGGTGTGCACAGGTCTGCCCAGGCAGCGGGCACTTCGGGAAGTTTCTTGCTGTTATGAGTTACTTCAGTTTCCTGTCTTCTCACTTGGAAGTTTGCTCCTGGAAAGTTGCTGGTGCTGCTGCCCTGGGCTGCCATTGAACGTCCACGGTTGCTCGTGCCGGCCCGCGTCTGGGGAGCCAATTTATCTCTATTTTATTCAGTTATTAGATTTATCCTTTTTTCTCTTAAATAAAAGAGGGTCCCACTTGTGTACTGAGGGAAGCTTAATTAAAGAAGATAGAGACTAATGAAAGCTTTTGTTTCTCCAGCAGCAGCCCCCGAAGCGTGTGAATAGAGGTTTTCCCCTCTACTTTTTCTCCTTGGCAGAAGGCAGCCAGGTCCTTTGGGTTGCTCAAGCCTCCATCCCACAAGCTGCCATTCTCTTTTCCCCTTGATCGCCTTCTTTCTGTTCTCGTCTTCCCAGCATGCACAGGTCCCCGGCTAAGGCTGAGTTCTCTTTGGAAACCAAGGCTGACGAGCACTCCAAGCTGCCGCCAGAGCGAGGCTCTTGGGCTGGACACAGATACCTGTTACATGCCTCCCTCCCGAGGTTCCAGCTTTCCCCTACCCCACTGCACACTGTCACACAGCCTGAGCCAGGGATTGGGGATTAAAGGTCCCTGCAGAAGCAGCGACTCTATCTCTGCATTGTGGAGCAGATTGTCACCACGCACTACCCACCCTCCACCCGACTCTCTCAGGGGAGACCTAAACGTTAGCCTCACACTCACAGCTGATTTGCTTGCCTGCCTCAACCTACCTTCCTGCTCAAGAACAGCAGAAGCCTTTAGGTCCCAAACACTGGTGTCACTGCAAGCTGATGCTTGTGTGATGTCACAGAGGGGTGCTTGTGAAACAGGGCTGAATGTAGTCCACACAGAACAAAACACAGGTAATGGCTGGCTTAAGTAGATGAGATTTCCAGAAACACTTTGAAACATTTCAGTTGTGAGTGCAAGTCATGTTAGGGATTAGCCCATGTATGGACTTCACTCATAAGTATCCCTCTGCTTATGCAATGTCACAATAGGATCTTCGAGTCTAGACCCTAAAAGTCTTCCTGTGTGTAAACATATTTAGTAAGGAGGCCAAGACTTCCATCCTGAGGGAAAATGGGCAGAGTTAGATGACCCAGGCCACGGGACCAGCTCCGCAGGAAACCTGTCAATCAATTTAGCTACGATTCTCACAGCTATCGTTCTGGTCTTACAGATTCTAAAGACACATCTCTCAGTAGCAGAGACAGTTTAGGCTTTTATCAAAATGTACTGTTTATCCATATAGTTACAGACAAGCTAAAACATTCTGCACCTGTTAATACCTCCTTCCAGAAGGATATATCCAAGGGGAAAACCTAGGTTTTCACCAACATCCTGCACACCCTTCTACTGTGCAGAGGTCGCCATCATTGTGAACTTGGTAAGCATGGCTTGGAAAGGCAGTGAGCTGTACCCTATGCTGGGAGACAAGTTTTGCTGCGGTTCTGAAGTCTGGCCGACACAGGCCAGGCTTGGTTATCCCAAAGGCTGATGGGGCTCCATCAGAGTGAGCACAGCACGAGGCTGAACGCTCACCAGAGCCCCCTCGCAGCCTTATCCCAAGCAGTGTCTGGGAGCAGAACTGCACAGGGATGTTTCAGAGTAGCTTTGGAAGACTCAGAAGCCACTGGAGAACAACACCCTGCTAAGACATAATCTTCTGTGATAGAGAACAGTAAAAACAGGAGCAGAGGGAGAGCAGGAGGGAGGTGGAGGGAGGCTGTGGCCACGGCCCGCTCCGGCAGCCTATCCGTCTGGGTGGGCAGCCTCCGCAGGCACCACCCTCTCCTTGCCTGGAGGGTGACCAGGTACCTAAATGTGGTCAGTGGGCTGAGAAGCTAGAAGTCCCCGCAGGCCACTCCTGAGATCACTGTCACACACTGAAATACCTACGCAGCCAGGGCGGCCTGCCCCCTGGGGAGGGGCTGTGGGTGCTAATGGCTATTGGACGCACTGTAGAACTTCCTGTTCTTTTTAAAGTGATACTGTGGTGACATGGTGCTCTTTTAAAAGTGATTTTTTTTTTAAATGATGCATTGTTGTATTCTTTACAAAAAAAAAAAAAAAATTCCCAGAAAATCTCCCATTTACACATAGGGAGTGAAATACAGACATTACCTTAGTGACGCACCGTGGCCTGGCTTGCGTGCTTGCAGGTTGGCTTCTGCCACACCCAAAGTCTCCCTTCTCATGCCACATAAGCAAAGTGGATAGTAAGAACTTTCAGCAATGACATATTAACAAGTTTTTAAAGCACATGTCCTAGCAACACAATCAGATTGATCTTATTCTGCTTCTCTTTTACAAACAGAAGTGGTTTTTTTAAATGTATCTTAATATGTAGAACATTTGTGTCACCTTGCAGAACCCTTTGAGTTGGAATGGTAGCTTTTTTTATTCTCTTCCCTTTTTTTTGGCTTTTTGAGACAAGGTTTCACTATGGAGTTCAGGCTGGGCTTGAACTCACTTTGTAGCCCAGGCTGGCCTCAAACTCCCAGCAGTCCTTCTGCCTCAGCTTCCCAAGTGCTGGAATTACAGGTTTGTACCACTACGCCTGGCCAGCCAGCATTTTTGTAGATAAGATTTTTTTAAATAAAATCATGAATATAATTTAAAACATCATATTCCATGAGTGATATAACAACTGAGTTATTTTCTAAATGAGTATTTTAAAATCTTTATCTGAGATTTTATTACTATATGTATCCATCTAAATGATGAGAGATAAATATGTATGTGTCCAAAGTTATTTTCAGGATTTATGGGTGACCTTGTAAATTTTTACTTTGAAATGCTTCATTCAAATTATTTGAAAATGTAACTTTTAAGAGGAAAAAAACCTCATTTGAAAATTTAGCTCTCGCAGCTACTATTTTCATTCATTTTTGTTTTGTTTTGTTTTTGTTTAAAGAACTTGGAGTTCTGGATAAGGGAAAGGAAGAAAGTACCAGAATGTTTAAGTCATTTGTTTTCAACTTATTTTCTTAAAACGCTACTTTTTCATCTGTTTGTGATATGGCTTGAGACATAATAGTAGTGTGACAATACATGAACTGTGTCCTACTACACTCAGGAAAACCATGAAAGTATAGAAAAATATATGGGGAGGGAGGAGTTAATGACTAATCATGGTGGAATAAGCCCATATCGGATCTAAGACACAACATAATAGTAACTTGTAAGACAGGAACACTAGGCTTCTTGTATGTTTTAGGAATGACATGGCTATTGATTAAATGTATTAATACAAAATAATATGCATGTGTAACTGTGCTTTTTGCACTTTAAACTATTTTATAATTATTTCTGATTGAATGTATGAATAATATGACAGTTGGATTATTAACCAGGAAAAGAGATCGTGGTGAAGGGCTCAGTGAAGTGAGGAGATTTCCAGACTCCTCAGTGCTTCTGGGCAGGATGTGCATCGATGCGCTCAGTCGCACTTTGTAGTGTCAGGCAGGGGCCCCATGATGTGAAGGTGTGGGCGGAGACGGATCCATGGAGCCCATGGTGGAGAGGATGCCACGAATACGCGCGCAGCAGCGGTGGGCATCCTTCTCCCAGGTCTGAGGAGAGAATTTCGGGGAGGGGGTGTGTGAAATGGAAACCTCACCTGGCCTTGTGTGGCCAGAGCAGAGGTGACAGGCGGTGGCAGAAAGGGGAGCCTGCCTCGGGCAGTGTAAGAGGAGCTCCTAGCTGACCTGTCCAGAAAAAATGGGGTGAAGAACCAAGCACCTGCCACCCGGTGTACAGGTGAAGGGGAGACTCGGGCGGGGGGAAAGGTTCTGCAGCAGCAGAGGGGGCTTGTCCTTGTGTGGGGACCAGTGACATTTACACCTGAAAGCACCTCGGACATCATTCTATGAGTCTTTACTTTTGACGATACTTCTTAAGAAAGGGCGTGTGGTGGGGTTTTTTTGGTTTTGGGGGGTGTGTGTGTTATTTTACCTCCAGTGCCAATTTTCTCTTCTTTGACTGTCACCAGTTAATATTCCAGCGGACAGGTGAACAACGCTAACCCTGTAATTCTGGGCCTACAGAGGGCTTCGCCTGAGAGCTACCTTAGAAAACTCTGTGTGAACACATTCCCAGCTCTAGTTCCGCATTTGAGCAAAATAAAATATCCCCAAGTTTTCTCCTCCAGTATAGGGCACTTCCCAGTGCGCTGTTTCTCACTCATTAGCGGGACTTATTGTTTCTTTTCAGTGCTCATTTTCTTGGGATGTTCTTACCGATTTAGGAAAATGAGCAGATCACATCCCACGTACCAAGTCACCTCAGCTTTGCTTTTCTTTTTGTGCAGCTCAAACCAAAAAGTATTCATAAAAATCCCACAGTTTTAATGTAGGTAGCCTCAGGGGAGAGCAAATGCGTCCGTCGAATAAGTGATGTGAACGATGATTAATGCAGAAGCCAGCTGATTTCTGTGTCACCGATACCGCTTGCGTCTGGAAAGCACAGCAGCAGATCTTACCTTTTACATTTCATGCCTCCAAAAATGAAAAGGTACTAAATGTGAAATTATGGACGTAGCTGTTATGGCAGTATCATACTGAAAAATCACATCAAGTTCTGTAATAAAAACTTACTCAGAAACCACCGAAGGGCTGTCTAATTCTCTGCCAAATAACCGGCTTTATAATACTTATTATAGATTATCGCCAGCAGCAACAGTAGCAATAATGGATCAAAAATTTAGGGCCACATTTATGTATGTAGCAAGAGCTTTAAAATGAATGCATAAATCTCAGGCTCATCCCTTCCCACATCTGCAGAGTAGCTCCGGTGGTCTCCGATTTGGACACTGAACTTTAGGCCAAAGAACTGGACCCAGCCGAGCCCAGGCCAGAGCCCCAAGGACAGACCCTGGTTCCTTTGCAGCTCTGTCACCTTAGGGTCCCTCCTCGCCTGTCTGCCCTTCTGCCACTTGCTGTGACTGTGTTACACACCCCCTTCTCCAGCTCCCAGGCCAGTATCTCCAGCCACATCGCAGCCTTTTGGGAGTGGCATCATTTGCTTCATTCTGGAATAAGATCACCGTAGCGCAGTGGCCTGGCTTGGAACCTGGCTTTGCTCCCACGCAGCCCTAGCAAAGTCACTTCACCTTCCGGGCCCATCGCTCACCAGGTGGCTCCTGCCTCAGACGTTTGCAACAGTGGACAGGTGAAACCGCACACAGCACGGTTCACAGCACCAGCTTGTGGGGTATCTACACTTGTGCCTCATTTACTTTTCTCTGTGCTGGTCCTGGGTCCCCCTCACTTTCTCCCAGACCCCTTGGCTTCTTTGATGGCACAGCCCTAGGAACAGGTGTCTCCCTTGATTTCCACCCTGCCTCCCCAGCCAGGGCAGACGCAAGCCCACCCTTCCTGGTGCCTGGTGCCCTGGCCAGGGCTGAATCCCACCTGAGTCCCCAGGGTCCCACCCTGCCCTGGCCGGATGAGCAAGCCCAGCTCAGGGCTGGTCCTTGTACGCCGGACTGCTCCCTCTCCTGGTCTCATCTCACTGCCACCTGAGCCACATTTTTAGTGTCCCAGGGATCCAGACCTGCCCTGCTCGGACATTTCTGCTGCTGGTCTCCACCAGCCTGGAGAGCCATCCCTGGCATTCACACCTGTGCAGGCTTTTTAAGGGTCCATCTCTTCGATGTGGAACATGCAGGACATTCAGTGGGAGCCTGGAACTTGGCCTTGTGATAGCTGCGCTGTGTTTTCCGTCCTCTTGGCTGGCCATGGACAGGTCCCGGCCCCTCCCTTCACCCCCAGCTGCTGATGATACCAGTCAGCTAGAGGCTGAGTCCACATCTGTTGAACTTTGTGCAGTGCATGTCCCCATCTCAGGGTCTGTCAGGCCACCAGCCACCCCTATAAATGTGGCTGATCTTTTTCAATTGTGTTGTTTAATATCTATTGTCTTCTGCTCAGGTCTGAACCCACAAGCTTTACAAACTCCTCTGTCTCTGCACATGAGGGCCCCATGTCTATCGCTTTGCCCTAGTGTGCTCCATGACCTTGGACCACTAACGTAACCTTTCTGTGCCTGTCTCGCTGTGCTTTCTATGGAGTGGAGGAGAACAGTGGTACCTACTTGACAGGATGTCGAGGTTTCGGTTCAACGAGATGATACACATGAAGTGCGTCGAGCAGGATCTGGCAAGTCAAAACCGCTCAAAAGATGTTAGATTTTATTCTGTGGGTAATGTAACACCAACGGGCATTGTGCATTACTTTAAAAAGAGAAGAAAAATTTGAATGTGCTGCTACAAGCTTTCAAAGGACCTTGACTTTCCTGCAGCTTTAACTGACACAAACACACCACACAGAAATTCGAATGTGAAAAGAAGCAGTACAAGGAGGCATCTATCAAGGTTTCAGATCACAATGTTAATCTCTCTCTTATCACGAACTGGAGGACTCCTTGTGCACAAAAGAGTCCATCCTTGAATTCTTTTCCCTTATGCTCTTAATTACATTTCATCTTTTTTCTTGAGAGTTAGTTCCTTCTGCCCCTTTTTTGTTGATGTCCTTCCAAGGCCTGGTGGCCATGAATGGCTGCCCTGCATGTTTCCTTTGCAGCAGAGGTCTGTGTGTGCTGACTGTTGTGAAGGAAATGGAATGTACTACTGGCTTGGTGGCATGAAATTTCCACACCTTAAATTATGGTTTCTGTCTAGCTGTCTCCCCAAAGCCTCATACACTCATAGGTGGGGCTTTGCGGAGGCAGTGCAGTCAAGGAGGTGGATACTCAGCAGTGGTTTAGCTGACTAATGAGTTCATAGTTAAACTTGATGTTGGGAGGTGAAGCCTGGTGAGAGGAGGCGTGTCACTGGGGGTGTGGCCTGGAAGGGTCTGTCTCCCTCCTCCTCCCTTGATCTCTTTCTGCTTCCTGCCACCATGCCATGGACTGTTTCTACTCTGCCATTCCACCCTGCCTTAAAGCCAGCCGGCCATGGACTGAAACCTCTACAAACTGTGAATTGAAATAAACCTCTCGCTTAACTTGTGGGTGTCAGGTATTGTGCTTCAGTGACAAGAAAGTAACTAAGGCAGCATTGAAGAGAAGAAAGCAAAATATAATCTGACAAATTCTACATTAAAAACCTTACACTATATTTGGTGCCAACCTTCCTCCATTTCCACCCTCCAAAAGAGAAAAACTGAAACAAGATATGCTTGAACCCTCAGAAAAATATCTTGAATCATCAGCTAAGAATCTCTGCCACCCACTGTGGACACCCCTGGCCATGCTTCAAATGCAGAGACACCCATCCCCCTCCCGCCAAGCAGCCAGAGGCAGAAGGAATGAGGCCAAAGCGCCCCGTGGGGAGGGAACGCCCTCCAGTTCTACTGTCTTTCATTTTGGCATCAATTTGGAATAGTCAGTGTTCCGTTTTGGTTTGAGACCTGAGCATCACATTGCTTTGCTGCTTCTGGATGCAGGTGCCTGATTGTAGCCATGAGAAGAACCTTGCCTCATTCATTCTTCTGTCCTAATCTTCATTTTCAGTTCAGGTCAGTGGGTAAGAAAATAGGAAGAGGGAAGTATATGTCATCCCCCAAGTGAGCCATTAATGCCTGTGAGCACCCTTTATTTTAAAGACAATGCAAATTGAGCTGTGTGAATATTAAAAACCCCGGCCCACCTCCCTGCCGCTCAGTGGTGAGGGCAGTGGCTGGCTTTGTTCCTGGGTGGCAATAGGTGAGCAAATTCCTTCTCCCTGCCAGAGAAATGAGATTCCCGGACTCAGAGGGCTGGAGCACACATTTAGACCGCTCAGCAGGTTCAAAACAGATCTGTAGAAACTCATGCGGACAGCTCCTGAGCAGATCACAGAACAATGGGGTTAGAAGGTGGAACCCTCACCCTGATGTTGTCCAGCACCAGAAATCCGCAGACGCACCCAGGCTCACCCCACCCAGGCCAGTGAATTCGGTCTCCTGGAGGAGGATGGCACTCCTGGTACCCAGAGGAATGGGCCCAGTGGAGCGAGGAAGTGAAGCCAAGCTTGGGGTTGGGGACTTGGGACAGCCATCTGCGAGTGAGTCGGCTGGGAGCCACAGGTCCAAGGCTGCACCCAGGGGATGAGTGATGATAAGCACGCTGGCTCTGAGGAGACCCCTGCCAAGACGCTCCCTTTCCTGAATGGGGAAGGAGCAAGGTGCTGGGTTCCCAAGCTGCTGCAGATAACTTTAGAAATACAAGCCGAGAAGGGGACCACACCAACACTGTGTGTTACTGTTACTAATACTTAACCTACAGTTGATGGAATGTCTTAATCAGATGGTTTACACACATGCATGCAGACTCATTCGTCCATCCATCCATTCATCCATCCAGTTGTGGAGGCCCTGCTGTGTGCGAGGCATCACGCAGGCACTCGGGAAGTTCCCCCCAGAGGAGACTCGAGCCACGTCCTGGAACACCGCCCACTCCCTGTCTCCATCAGATCCACACCTAGACGTATCCGAGAAGGTGGCCCAGGCCTGTGGACCTGGGGAAGGCTGCCCCTGCGCAACCAGGGTCACCCTGGGAAGGCTGCATGGTTGTCGAGAGGACTCAGCACGGTCCTTGCCTTGCGAATAAGTAACAGGCGGCTGAAGACACAATGAAGAGGCCCCCCTGGAAATGGGACTGCTGGAATCTGTTGGTGGTGAGTCCCCACCGTGACCTTAGATGACAGTCCCTGAAGTCTTCGCCCGCCACATCAGGACAGCAGCACTCAGCCCAAGGAAGGGGTTGCAGTAGCCAGCACAGCTTCATGGGAAGTGGGGTGCTTGCCCACTCCCCAAAGGATTAGACTCAGACTGGGATTAGACTCACACCTCAGCTTTCTCAGGAGGAGAGGAAGTGTGTGCTCTGGAGGAGTGGAGCAGAAATGCACAAGAACCTGCGCTCAGGGGTTAAGGGGAGCGGGGTGGTGGAGGAGTCCCTGGGGTATGTGCCGTGGCTCAGCGTCCAGACCGCAGATGGGTGTCTCTAAACATCCTTCTCTTCTCCCATCACTGGGCTGCTATAAGACAGGTGCATGTACGGTGATTCCAGGAATCCTCCAGATAAGCCAGCGCGCTATCCCATCGACAGCGGAAGGAAGACACAGAGGCCTGCTGGGGCTAAAGTCACTGGCCCCACCTCACAAGCCAGGGAGCAGGCAGAAGCAGATCTGCAATTCTGGAATTCGGCTGCAAGTCCAGGAACAGGGACTGTCAGAGTACCACAGTACAGGAGCTGATTCTGCATGGGCCTGAACCCCCCAGGGTCCTGTGTGCATCGCCGGTTGCTCCACACCTTTGAAGTCCATTTCTCCTACTTCCTTGCATTTCTGCTCATCTTTGCCATTCGCACCCTCAAAGAGGACATAAAGTAGACTTTGGTTTTGGGTGGGTTTTTTAATCTGTGTGAAAGGAAATTTTAAATTTCAAATCTCCCCTGGATGTCAACATCACTGGCATTTGTGATACGTATTTTCCCCCTTACCTTTCATTCCAGAGCCACAGGAAAGAGCTTTCAGATGCTAAGGAAGTTGGTTCCCAGCTACGTTCTACCAGGAATCTTTATGTTCAGTGAGAAGTGGAACTGCTTAAAACTCTTCACTTCTCTCTCACTTTAGAAAGTCAGGCGGAAAAAAATGGATTAATTTGACAGATGGCACTGAATAAGAAAAATATTAAACAGAAGAAAAGGCCATTTTTCCTATGGAGGCTCATTTCATTCTCTGTACCACTTCCCTGGGATATCTGCCAATTGTTAGCAGGAAGAGTAATGTTATCCATTTTTTAAAATTTCACTCTGGAGTATTATGGAGATAAATAGCTGAATGATGGAGAAATAGCTTTCTTTCACGGTGGTAGTTTAAGAGGGGTGAAGAGAGTGCAGATGCGGATAACACGACGTGGCGAGGAGACCCGGCCACGAGGATCTGAGGTTGCTGTGGGTGCTGTTCTAGAAAGAGCACCTTCCAGCCTAGCCGCAGGGAGCCGGGTCGCTGCACCAGTGAGGGACCTGTGCGTGGTGTCCGTTGGTGTATTTGCGAGTCCCGGAAGGTCTCTGGTTGAAAAGTTCCCCGAGAAAAGCCAAGTGTCCTTTCTCTCGCTGCAGGGCCGATGCAGGAGACCATCTCTGACTTCTGGAGGATGGTATGGCACGAGAACACGGCGAGCATCATCATGGTGACCAACCTGGTGGAGGTGGGAAGGGTAAGCTGCCGCCATCTGGCACACACGACCCCGGCCCTGGGCTCGTTGGTAGCAGGAAGGGAGGCCTGAGCCAAGCTCCTGAAGTCTGATGCACACTCCAGAAAGCACTAACTGCCCCGCTCCCCCGTCACTTGCTGCACTCGCTTAAAAATTAGCAGTAAACATAGCCCCAATTGCTTTCATTCGTTTTGATGGCAACACACAGGAAGAGCACTCAGGGTTTAAAAGCCCTTTTTTCGGGGCTCTGTTGAGCAACGAAAACACTTCCGAGCCTGAGTGCTGGAGCTCAAGTGTCGAAACTCCACGGGCACCGTGTTAGACACGCCTGTGTTCCCCACCCCGGGGAAATGGGCTCCAGCAGCGGTGGGCAGCACGGGCAGCTGCCCTCGGGTCAGAGCGCCAGTATCTGCTGTCACGTGGGGATGTCCTGGGCCTCAGCTTTCCCACTGTGAAATGGGAGTGGGAAGCCGCACCAGAATCTCACACTGCTGGCTCTGGAGTGGCCATTCTGAGCGCTGTTTGTGTTTAGCCAAGAAATGAGCTGTTGTCATCCCAGCAGCAGTGTGCTAGGGGTTATTCCAAAAGGAGAAAGCCCCAGTGCCTTCTCTATCACAGGCCCGGTTCCATGGTTACGCTCAAGCGTAGAACCCAAGGCAGTACTTCATACGCAAGTCGGTATGGGGAGCATCACCCTCGGTAAAGGCAGCTACAGGTTAGCCTGGAATTGTGATACTGAGGCAGGAGCTGCGAAGGGGTTGTCTCTGAACAACCTCCAAGAGGACCCGGAGGTATAAACGAGGGAGGGAGACATTTGCGTTCTTGTATATGAAGCTGCTCAGAAACTGGAAGACACTTAAACGGCTAGCCGAGACACAGATCTAACAAGCCCCCAAAAATGGCTAGAAATTCCATACCAACTATGAGTATGTATTTTAATGTGCATGTAGGTTGCATGCATATGTATGTTTAAAACATGCAGCATAGCCCTGGAGAACACAGGCTCCCAGACCAGAGGTCAGGTGAGAGGCCACCATCAGAGAGAAGGGAAGGGCGGCCATCCTCAGAGTAGCCGGGGCTCTGTGTCCTGCGTAGGGGCGGGGGCTTCCTTCAGCCTGACCCTGGATGTGGGATGGAAAGCCCACAGAGGACAGAAGATAGTGTCTTGCGCCCGTGCAGTAGTCTCAAGAAAACCACAAGGGGTGGACAGTCAGAGTCAAACACCTAATATAAATCAGAAAATACTCAGGGCTGCCGACCGTCCAGCGCCGGATACAGTCAGCCCGCTGTGTCTGTGGGTACCACATCCGGGAATTCAGCCACCTCTGGATTGAAGATATTTGGCGGGGAATAGAGTCTGCTGGAAGGCTGACACAGGAGGACTGCAAATTTGAACCCAGCCTGGGCAGGTTAGCAAAACATTGTTTCAAAATTAAAAATTAAAAAGGACTGGGGAAATAGCTTAGTATGAATGCCCGTATTCAGTCCTCAGTACCAAAAAAAAAGTAGATCTGTACTGAACGTGGACAGACTTTTACTTTTTGCGTTGTCATTGTCCCCTGAGCAACACGGCATGACAGCTATTTACACCACGTTAGGTATTTTATAGCTGAGCTAGAGAGGGTTTAAAGCATGCGGGAGACTGTGCCTAGGCTGTGTGCGCATCCACTGAGAAGCCACCGGAGGGCCTCGTGGCTGTGCATTTCAGTGCCCACCGCGGGGGCACTGTCATTAAAGAAGGGAGATTGAACGTCTAACTCAGGAAGGAAGAAGAATAGAGTAAAGCCTAAGAAAGAAGAAAGGAAACAGTAAATATCAGAGCAGAAATGTACCAGAAAGCAGTAAGACAGGTCAACACAATATAAACCTGGTTTCATGGAAAAATGAATGAAATAGACAAACCTCTGGTAATAGATCAGAAGTGAGAGGAAGAAAACCACATATAGCCAGTGTTAGAAGTAAGATACTTTCTATCATAACAGAATAGAAAGAATTACAATGCATGTAATAAACTAGCTACTTTTCTAGGAAAATGTTGTTTTCTTTCCAAAAGAAACAGAAATTCTGACTAAATAATAATCATTTAAAAATTGAAATATAGTTAAAAATTGACCCATGCTTATATACTAGGCCCTAATATACTTATAGGTGACAATTAGTAAAGAAATAAATCATCAAATTTTACAAATGCTACAAATACTTGGAATCTCATGAATTTTATAAATACATAAAATGTAAATATACATTATGTAAATTTTATAAAAATTATTCTAAAAGGCTAGAAAAAGAGTGCTCCTCTAGTTTATTTTATAAGGCTAGACCCACCTTGAAATCAATACCACTCAAGGGCTATTCAAGGGCTATAAGAAAAAAGAAAGTTTGAGCCAGGCATAATGGCACACATCTATAATCCCAGCACTCAGGACGCTGAGGCAGGAGGATCACTGCAGGTTTGAGGCCATCCTGGGCCACATAACAAGTTTAAGGCCAGCCTGAACTGCACAGCAGAACCCTGTCCTAAGAACACCAATAAAAAGGAAAGGGAGAGTTATAGGTGCCACAAATTGATAAGAAGAGATAAATGGACTAAGCGATCAAAACAGCACTCCAGTGTTGACTGCAGGCAAAAGTGGAAAGACACGTAATTCTTGAGGAACATGTGAGCTTTGTGAGCAAGTGAGCTAGGTCATTTGGTTACACATACAGACCCGACAAGAGTCTGTCTTTGTATCAAAGCTTCAAAACTTATACAGAAAACATACATAAGAAAATGTTTCAGACGTTAAAGGAATGTTTTGAAAATACCAAAAGCCCCATACATTAAGAAAAAGATTAGAAACTGTGTTTCCATGTGAAATTTTCCCTAGTGGAAAGGCTATACCAATTAAACTGATATGTCAGATTACAGTGGTGCCTTATGTAAGGTGCAAAAACTTACAAAGCACTATTTTATGGACTGAACATATCAAACCCGCTTCTGCCTTGCAATTTCCTGTCTGCCAGGAACCCGGTGGGAGGCAGGTGAGCTGGCTCAGGGCCTGTGTGGCAGATGCTCACCATGTGGCCAGCCTAGAGGGGCCTCTCCCACTGCTTCCAGGAGTGGCAGTACGCTTGTGCCACGGCGTGTGCCAGCGGGGGCTGCCATCACAAGGTACGCCAGCTGAGGCCTCAACCACAGATGTGGCAGAGGCTGCAGAGCACAGGTCAAGTCTGATCGGGCTCAGGGTCCCGGGTGGGCTTGCTTCCTCTCTTTCACATGGCTGCCTCCTTCCTGTGAAGGAGTCGGGAGAGAGAGGGACTCTCTGGGGTGTCTCCTTAGGACACTAATCAGTAGATCAGGGCCTCACCCGTGTGACCTCATTTACCCTTGTTATTTCCTCGGCACTCCATCTGGGCTTTATATCGTCAACATTTGAATTTGGGGTATGCAGACATGTAGTCCATAACCTGCTCCGTGGGGTTCTTGGAAAGACTGAGTGGGTTTCCACATGCTGGGTGGTTAACGAAGTGCCCGCTCACTGGGAGGAGACATACGTACAGATGTAACCTTTGCATTCCCACTGACAAACGCAAGACCTGCAGCGATGTGTGTAATTATCCTAATTATCCTCACCCCTAAAATAATGCACCTTCTTCTGCGGGGGTCAACTCCTCAAGAATGGTGCACATTTGGGAAGAGACAGCCTCCCTCTGGCCACCCTCTCTGCTCTGGCCGCCCTCTGGCCTCCCTCTGTGCTGTGCCCAGCACCCAGCGATGCCCCAGAACCAACACAGGAACCCACTTTCAGTACAGCGCTGCAGAGCTGCTGGGCATGGGGCTGACTGCATTGTCACCAAGCTACGTGTTCCCCCTGTTCATCACATACGGTGTTCCTTCCCCGAAATGTGCCTTCACTTGTGAATCCTCCACCCACCCATCAGCACAGTGGGGATCCTACAGCCCACGGGCGGGGCGCTCCGGAGATTGTGTGCGCGTTGCCTTTGGATTTGCATGGTAACCACATTCCCGGACCCAGTTCATCACCTCATTCACATCTGCACCAGACCTCACTCTCAAGACCATCCTGAGGTAAACTTGAAAAGTAGAAAATTGCTAAGATAATAACTACTGCATTTTTAAAAACAAAGCGTGTATGAATGTTTTGCATCATTGAAATTCCAGACTATGCTATATCCAGACTCAGAAACTTAAGAAGTTATTTTTATATGATCAATCATTTTACTTTAAGGAATGATAGAGACAGCAGAGTCTTCAGTTGACAGGTCAAGAGAAGATTGTGCTGGAAAATTACCTCAGTAAAAAGAAATAATAATAGTAATAATAATAATACACTAAAGCCCACTGTCCCTTGGACATGGCAATTTTGCAGAGAACTGGGTTTCGTTCCAGGAAAATAACTAAAAAGATGCTGCAGCCATGGTCACTGTTGCCTGTCAGACACCTGGCTTTGTCCCTTCACAGCTTCCCATGATAGAATCACCTCCTGACAAATCACCCTGGAGACCTGGCCAACAGGGGGTACCCAAAAAGAGAAGGGGGTCCCCGGGTTTCTATTAATCTTTTTTTCATAACTCTTTGTCCAAAGATTTTTACAACTCAGTAACCATGGGCCAGATGAGCTCATTTTTTCTTAACTCCTTGCAAATTCTTCAGGTTCGTGTGTCCAGAATAAGCAGTGACACTCGTGGCATCTGTCCTGGAAACAGCTGGCATGACCGGGGAGCTTGGACAGGAGGTCGGATCCCCCTGGGAAGAGCCCCTCTCCTGCTTACCATTGCTAGTCCTGCACATGCTCCCCATTTTCCATGCTTGAAGACAACAACAAACCCCCCAAGAAATCAAGATGACATGGTTTTTAAGGGCGCCGCTGCCTCCTTAACACGTCTCCCACACGTGGTGCAGCCTTCATGAATTAGGCATGAGCCGGTGGATGTGTGTTTGTTGACACAGCCCCGCTGCCAATTCATTAAGGCAGAGCTGGGCGCTGCCACCCCACTCCTGCCCTGCAGCAGTCTGCATCAGGTGGCTTTAATTGCCCGTGTTGGAACCACTGGGAGGCCTTCTCCGTCCCTGCACCTGGTGCAGGAAACAGAGACGTGGCCCTCCCCTCCAGCAGGGTCCCTGGTACCTCTGCCAAGAGCTGTCATTCTCTAAGACTTCCTTGTCACCACAGGGCGGCCCCTCGCAGCCCGTGTGTTGTGGGAAGGGACCCTTCTCAGCTTTCCTGGCACCTGCCAGCAGATGCACACCTGGCATTTAAATGGCACTGGAATGCGTTGTGATTGTTTCCCTCTTTAATGAGCCCACCGGAGGGACATTTCACTTTCTGTCCAATCGCCTGTTTCCCAGGCATTCCCATTTAGACCGCTTGCACGGAGAATCAAAACCTCTGTCATGCCACTGAACTAATCCATCTGCCAGAAGTCTCATAACCAAATCTGCAGGACTCCCAAAGGAGATTTTTGCACCGGTAATTTAAGCTAATGATTTCTAAACATATTTAGTCAGTTTTATGAAGACCTCATTAGAATGTGACTGTTTATTAAAAAATCCATATGAGGTCTCACAGTCATTTAGGAAAATTATTGGTGAGTCATCGTGAAGAGTTCTGATCACAGATGATCGAGTGTTTCCAAGCTAAGAGAAGTGAGGACCAGAGAGAACTGTTAGCCTCTGTGGCATCCAACAGAGGTGGCTTAGGGGAGCCACTGGAAGGTACTTTCAGCGTTATTACCTACCCTAAGAAGCTGACCTAGAATTCATTTCCACGTATTTCTCACTAAAAGACTTTAACTAGACATCCAAGTTCACTTCCAGATTCACATACAAGGAAGATATATCAAGATTCCAAGGGCCCCCATTACTGCAGCAGAGAACATGTTTTTCTGCAGCAGCTTTGAAATCTGAATCAGGAGAAGATACCAGAGAGAGGCAAGGCTGTCCTTTTGTAAGATGTGGAAATACTACTTACTAACAAGAATAATTTTGACAGCATCTACCAGTACAGAATCCTAGTAATGATTTCCTGCATAAAACCCCTCAACAGGTTCCAAGACGTCAAACTCAGGTATGAAAGGAGAGAGTCCAGTTGTTTTATAGACATTGCTGAAATTTTCCTTTCAACTCTCAGGACTGTCCCCTTCCGTAGATCTTTCTACATGAGCTTGATATTTTAAGGCTGACATTTTGTGACTTGAGTAATTAAAACGTTAGTCTTTGATCTGTTTATGCATATTCGACACAATCCCACTTCCATCTTCCATCACCATTTCAACCAGTACATGAAGCTGGAGCAAGCCTTCCCTCCCACCTGGATTGCTAAGGCACACTAATCATCCCCTCCTATGCCCTCCACGACTCCCACAGAGCAAGTCAGGAATTCAGCCTGTCCTTCCTTCCCAGACCCCGCCCCCTGCTGCCTCCCTCTCTCCGCTCAAAGGTGAGCTTCATTGTGTATCCATCCCAGAGCCCTGACAAACCGTGTGGGTTCCATCTGAGTCATGCCATGGCCTTTCCAATCCACCAACTTCCGGTCACCCCGGCATCATGACATCATCCACTGTCTGTCCCACACTGGGAGCCACCAAGCTCCCTGGGGGAAGTGGAGAAGCCACTTTCTAAAGATACCTGCACGCGCTCACTGTGTTGCGGGGACCAAGGGACACCTATGCGCCTGGAAGAGAGAGTTATTTTACAGAGCAGTCACTGCATGTCCGTCAGTCCACTTTGGAAAACAAATCTGCTTTCTTGGAAGGCAAACTACAGTATAGGAAATGCAGGGATGGATACAGTTGCCAAACAGAGTTGTTTAACTAGGAAACATTTCATTGACAGTTCAATTGCCTGGTGATTTTAAAAAATAGGAGACAAAAAGAAAGCACATGCTCTCAGAGTAGTGCCAAGAGGAAACCACAAACCTTTATTCTTCCATCTCACAGAAGGTTTGTTAAGTGTTTCAGATTAAATACTAAGTGCTGTGTTTCTAACTGAAATCCACGAGGCTTTACATAGAACTTCATATCTGAAATACTAACCCCACCGTCCATGGGGGAAGAGCTTTATTCTGACAGTTTCTGCCAGTAAATATACTTGTAAATGCACTTGCGTATGCACACGTGCGTGCAAGAAGATCAGTGTTTAAGGCTGCCCTTTCTCTCCCTCCCAGTGTCCTGTGTGGGTGACCAGACTTGGTCTTTCACAACAGTCACACTCCCTGGACCTGACGCAAGGTCTCTCTCTCCCACACGTGCTGTATGACATGGCATACGTGTATGTGCGCACATGCACTTCTGTGCCACACATCCCTGCCTTGGTTTCCAAAGGGCTCTCCCCTCTGGTGGAAACAGCAGCAGTTCGAGCTCTCCCTGCCTGACCTACATGAGTCTTCACGGTGAATGAAATGAATGGCGTGGACGGAGGGCAGCGGCAGCCTCATACCCTACCCCCACCTCCTGTATCTCTGCTGCTGTCCCTGAGGAAGCCCAAGCCTCTGGAATCCTTGTTTACCTCTCCTGTGGGCCTTCTCTCTGCTGTGTGTGAATAGTTAAAGCACAGCACGGTTGGGCAGTGCTCTAGGGACATTCAGACCGCACACACAGAGGTCCTGTAAGAGCAGGGTGGAGCCGGAAGCTCCCATAACTGGTGTGTGTGCTGCTCCTTTCCCATGATCGATCTGTTCAGATACAAAATGCTTGTGGCTGTGTTGCAGCCGCCTGCAGTCCTCACAGGTGTGCAGCGTAGGAGCCGCAGACCTCACCATGCAGCCGCGGCGTGGAGCAGCCTGCACCGTGCAGCTGTGTGTCGGGACACGCCCTGGTGTGTGCACAGTGGTGACATCATGTAACCCCATTCTCAGAACTGTCCCTGTCGCTAAGCAACACAGGACTCGTAGGTGACCTCTCCACCAGCTTTAGTCCAGAAAATAGAAAAGAGGACCCTTGGAGACCTTCACAGTCCAAGGATAAAGAGACAAGACCCCCTCGGTGACCACACTGCCCGCATATGCCAGGCCATAGGCTTTGCTGACCAAGGCCGCGTGATGGCCTCCGGGAGTCCCAAGGTGGGGGGACACATCCACCACACTTGGTGAGGGAATAGGGGCATGGGAAGGGGCATGACAACAGGACCCGGAAGCTGGAGCACAGCAGCTGTTTCCTGCGAGGGAATCTGTCCGCTGCGCCCTTGGTTTCTACTATGGGAGAACAGCTTGAATTTAAAGTCATCCCTTATTTATCCCGGGTTCATTATGATGTGAGCAGAACTCGCCGGAGCTCTGTTTGATCTGACTGAAATAGACCTATACTTAACCCACCCAATTAACCCTTTTGTATGTAATTCTTGTTAGTTCGGCCTAATCCATTATGTCCCTTTAAAAAAATAAAATAGAAGTCCCCCTTTTCAAATATTGATGAATTACATGCCAGGTTCGGAGGCGGTTCTTGATGTGCTATAACTCATCTGGCGCCCCTGTGCCCGCTACCCCGCCTGTCGCTGCAGCAGCCGGATATTACAGGATCAAAGTGAATCTGCAGGTCTGAATAACAAGTGCTTCTCCCAGCTCACTCCCCAGGCTCCCCGGGATGGTGAGCTGTGTGCAGATCAGCTCCTCACCACTCTTCCATGGAGCCCCGGGACGCCTTACCTGGCACCTACTTCTGTCACCTCTGCCAAGCCACACACTCACTGCTCTGCCACAGTGGCCAGTCTGGAGATCTTGCTTCCATCTGGGGCCGCTGCTTGCCTGTCTGCCATGTGACTGGCCACACCTTGGCTCCTGTTGTCTCACTCTGTCCCCTCTCCCTTGGTCTGCCATGGTCCAGGTGTGCAGCTGGGCGGTCACCTGCCTCCGTGTCCTTGCAGTGTCTAAAAGGACAGGTGGACACGTCGCCTGGGGCCGGTGCATCACAGCAGAGAGCTTTTCCAGCACAGCCAAAGGATCACCGGCACAACCTGCCCAGCCGTGCTCAGCTGTGGCCTCTTGGCCCCTGCCATCGGGCTGATGTGGGACAGTCTCAGCTGCGCTAGCCCTCGTCCTGGCTCTGCTCTGCACAGGAGCAGGGAACATCAGTGTCCCCACTTTGCAAGCGCAGGCACACCCCATCCTGAGCCGTGTGCAGAGATGCAGTAGATGGCGCCCTTGCTTGAACACAGCATCCCTTCCTCTTCCCTGTTTCCTGGACCTGCTCAGGTGGCCTAGACCTGTCCTGCTTGTCCCCAAGGCTTGGGTTACCTGGCCAAGCAAGTCCTGGGGCCACCAAGGAAGATCGGACCAAACAGAGGGCAAAGCAATCTGGGGAGCAATTTCAGGAGTTGGCCTGCAACGTCTTTCAGAGTCACAAAGTGACAACAGTAAAACTACTTTAGTTTCACAGGTAGTCAGCAAATCAACAAGGAAGAGTATGATACAATTAGCTGGAGACCTCAGAATTCTGCACCTCGGAACTTTTTCTGGTGGTGCCTGCCACGTGTATAGGGGCAGAGAGACAAGAGCTAGAGCTGAACCCACTGCCCTGTGTCCCCTGCCCCAGGCTGACAGCGGTGAGGATGTGGAACAGCTGTGCACCCACAGGGGTACAGTCCCTCTGAAGAGCCCTTTGCACCCAGCGAGGAGACAGTGTGTGAATTGCTTCCCTTTGCGTGGATTACTGGCTGCAGACCTTGGGGTCAGGGACTGTGCATCTGGGGACATCATTTGAAGACAGTGGGGCACTGGTGCATCTGAGCAGGGGACTGGCTACGGTAGCCACTGGCAAGTGTGGGCGACACTCAGGTTGGCTGCTGGGGGGCACCAGACATTTTGCTGGAGTTAGTGTAGAGCAGGGCAGTGGGAAGAGAAGAACACAGG
The DNA here is from genome assembly GCF_000276665.1 of Chinchilla lanigera. Taxonomy (NCBI): domain Eukaryota; kingdom Metazoa; phylum Chordata; class Mammalia; order Rodentia; family Chinchillidae; genus Chinchilla; species Chinchilla lanigera. Next base: position 3,289,405 of record NW_004955402.1, on the reverse strand, counting down.
TAAGCAATGGGCAGGGAAAGAGCTGCTCCGACCCTGATGCCAGACTCACACCCGTGGCTTTGGGCTGTGTACTGAAAAAGAGCCACCCAGCCCTTACAGTGTAAATCCTATAGACAGGCGAGTCTTTATTCCAGAGTGAGAAAGTGTGTCCATTATCCCCCCAAAGATGGATTCTTTCTTCTGATGTTGGGTAGGAAATCCAAAGTCTACAATGCACTTGGGGCATTTTAACCCATTCAGCTGGCTGAGTCACATACCTAGGACAACTCAGATGATGTGCAGTCAAGAATTAGGCCAGTCAGCTAGGCACGGTGGTACACGCCTGTAACCTCAGCATTGTGGGAGGCCAAGTCAGGAGGATTGCAGGTTCAAGCCCAGACTGAGACCTTGTCTCAAAATAAAAAATAAAAAGAGTGAGGATGTAGCTCAGTGCAAAGGCGCTGGGTTCAGTCCTCAGTACTACAAACGAAAAAAATCAGACAGGTCATACATTGATAGTACTATAGTCTCTCAAGCTTTTGCCTCTGCTTAGCTCCCCCTGGTGGAGATGTCGATCCTTGAATCTTAAGAGTGTCTGTCTACTGGTTTTGAGTCAGTTTTTAAGAGGTAGCATGGACCCACAAAACTTGCATGCAAGGGTAATGATTTTAGGAGTAAGAGCCATTCACCCGATGTAGGACCTAGGTCCTCCTTAAGAAAATGCTGAGCCGAGATGGTCCTGTGAATGGCACAAGGCCCCCGATCTGAACTGCAACCCTGATACAGGGGAAGGCTGACAAGGAGGGGAAGAGGAGGAACGCTGGGGTTACTGTGGCTCTGCTGTGTTTCCATATGAACTACAAGTTTGTGCTTTTCTGGTTCTGTAGAGAACATCGTTGGAAATTTGACGTGGATCGCACGAACCCGTAGATTGCTTTTGGTAACTTGGCTGTTTTAAGAATATGAATTCTGCCAATCGGTAAACATGAGAGGTCTTTTCATGTCCTATCCTTCATTTTCTTTCTTTAGTGCTCTGTAATTTTCATTGTAGAGGTCGTTCACTTCCTTGGTGAAGTTGATTCCTAGGTATTTTTTAGGCTGTTGTGAATGTAAATTTTTTTCCTGATTACTTTCTCAGCTACTTTATCCTTGGTGTATAGAAAAGCTACTGATTTTTTAAGTAGTATTTTGTATCATCTTATTTTGCTGAATTTATCAGAGCTAAAAGGCTTGGTGGAATCTTTAAGATCTTCTAAGTTTAGGAACATATCATCTACAAACAGAGATAATTTATCTTTCTTTTCTACTTGTATCCCTTTTATTTCTTTCTCTTGCCTAATTGCTTTGGCTAAAATTTCAAGGACCATAGTGAATAGAGGTGGTAAAAATAGACATCTTGATCTTGTTACTGATTTGAGGGAAAACACTTTCAGTTTTCCCCATTCAGTATGATGTTGGCTATGGGTTTGTCTTATACAGTGTATGTTTTATTTTGTTGGCGTATAGTTCTTCTATAACTAGTTTCTTCAGAGCTCTTATCATGAAGGAATTTGAATTTTGTCTAAGGTTTCTTCTGCATTAATTGAGATGATAACGTGATTTTTATTCTTGATCCTACTTTCATGGTCTATATTATATCTATTGATGTACATATGTTGAACCATCCTTGCATCTCTGGAATGAAATCATCTTCATCATGGTGTGTGAAATTTTTTACTGTGTTGTTGGATTTGGTTTGCAGGTATTTTGTGAAGGATTTTTGTGTCTATGATCATCAAGAATATTGAAGTAAAGTTTTCTTTTTTGGTTGTGTTACATTTCGGATCTTGACTATCACCCAAAGGCCCATGTGTCAAAGGCTGGTCCCCAGCCTGGGCACTGTTAGGAGCCATGGGCACCTTGAAAGTGATCTTGGGATCCTAACCCTTCCTTTCTCTCTTTCCTTGCTGACCACCACGAGGTGAGTGGTCTTCCTCCACCACACTCCTACCAGGAGGGCCTGGGCTGCCACAGACCCAAAGCCAACATGAATGAACCTTCTGAAAGTGCAAGCCAAAGTAAACCCTTCCTCCTTCTACGTGGGTGATCTCAGGTATTTGTCACGGTGATGGAAAGCTGACTGAGACAAGTCAGATGGACAAAAGCAGAGACTCGTCCAAGTCACCCCATCCCACTGTGACCACAACAATCTGTACTGTCGGGATTTTTAACTGAGCAAGTGTTCTTATTCCTGTAGGATCTCTATAAGAATATTTTGGATACAAAGAACCTGTTCTTTGGAGAAAAAGTTGCAGTTGCTCATGGGCTGAGACAGTGTGTATGAGGAGCTTCCTAGCAGAGGCTCCCCAACAGAGCCACACTCCATGGGCTGGACACTACCATTAATAGAGGCACAGTCATTCTTTCTGGATGTCTCCTTCCCCATCAGAAAAAAAAGTCGGTGCAAACTTGACAACTCAAAACTGATAATCCCCTCTTTTCCCTTCCATCTGTCCCTTGAAAGCTGTGTTTATCGGGGCACACTATAGTGCCCTGCCCTTAAGAGCTAACACTCAGCTCCCCTGTCCCTACGAATCATGGATTTCTCAGCAAAACAAGTCCTGTACCCTGCACACTGCCCCTCTATAGACCAAATCCTGCCCACAGCCTCACAGAGGCACCTGCGGAAATCAACAGCTGTAGACCAAGGCATGGACGTGAAACCTTTCAGACTTCCTACTTGGCATCTCTCCTGGAAGCCAGAACCTCCTAGCAAGGTGCGGGAAAGCGTCATGCGCTGTGAGTTCTACCCGCCTGCTCAGCCCTGCAGCTGGAGTTGGAGTCAGAGCCCAGCAGCCACCCTGCCTGGCCAGCATGGAGCCAGTGACCTTGAGCCAGCTGCTCGGGCTCTCAGACCTGCCTTCCAGTTCTGCATCCGAGCGCAGGAGCAGGGAGGCTGGAGGCCAGCCCCACCCCTGGCATACCCCTTGCCCTCTGCTACGGGAGGCCACAGCTGTGAGGACACGCTGCTCACTGCCTCAGACCCAGAGCAGCGAAGGCTGTGCGTAGGGGTTGCAGTGACCTGGAGAATGAGGATTTGCGACTCTGTGACTGCAACTCTGCTGGACTTCAGTCTCCTCCCCTACCGCACAGGCGCTGTTTCCCCGTTTGTGCTGCGAGCTCACCAGAGCACGCTGACAGGAGAACGGACGTGCCAGCCTCTCCTCCACTGTCCCGTTTCCCAGGAGTGAGGCCTGCGGAAAGGACAAGCACGTGGGTTTCCCTGTTCCCTCCACCGTCGCGAGCCCTGCATGGCGGCCAGTGCTCAGTGCCTCCCAGAAGCCCTGCGTCCCCTCTCCTGACCCTCACTGGGCTCCTTGCCCTCCAGGCTCCTCCAGTGGCCGGGGGTCCAGATCTCAGAATTACCAGTTAAGAGTCGGAATGCACATCTGTGAGCACTTGGGGTGTGCCACACATGGCCGATGCCTCCATCGCCTTGCATCACTGGATTTGGGAACCCAGGGCTTCCCAGACTCATCCACTCTTGGAATTTCTTGGCCACCTCAAAAATTTGGGGGAGAAGGCTGTGCCTACCCCGAAGTTGAGATGTACTTGGCCTAGAATGTGGCCTGGACTTTGGGTTTTGGCTACACATTCCCCTAAAGTCATTCCAGTGTAGAGGCAATTTGGAAAGCCTGGTTGCTCTCAGAACACTCTCGGATGGGAACGGTGACTGTCCCCTCCTGACATGGAGCACCTGAGACGGAGCGACCTCCCTAGCCTCAGATTCGTATCACCGTGGCCTCTAGCCCCACAGGCTTTCATGCCCGCAGTGTGGCCTCAATCCTGCTACCCAGTATTGGCCACAGACCTCAGCATCACCTCGAGCTGGTTCCAAGTGCAAACACTTCTGCCCCACCATTCCAGACCTACTGCGTTAGGAGACTCCCCACGCGAGGAATTCTGATGCCTGTCGAAGTTTAGAACTTTAGACCTGCTGCTCCTGCAGTGTCAAGATGCCCCAACGGTTACGGTGTATGCCGCCAACCTGGGGATGCAGCTCTGGCCCCCAACACTGCTGATCTCACTATGCCTGGGGATCAGCTGGGTGTCTGGTTAGGTGACTCCTGGCACACGCCTGTAATCCCAGCACTCTGCAAGGCTGAAGCCGGAGGATTGCAGATTCTAACCCAGCCTGGGCAACTTAGAGACGTAGCAAGACCCTAAGCTTTGGGAATGTAGTTCAGTGGAAAGGCCCTGGCTTCAGTCTTCTGTCCCAGGAAAAAGGGACTCCAAGAATTGTTTCAGTGAATTGGAAGTCCTAGACTTACACTGCCTTCTCTACGCCTTCACATTAATGCATTTGAAAACCACACCGGCCCCCACCCCCTTTGGAGCAGAGGGCAGGCCACCCTCCCACAGCCCTTGAGTAGTAATGGGCAGGCGGCCCGCAAAGCCACCTGATTAATGGCTGGAGGACTGGGCGCTGAGCACCAAGCTCATTAGACCACCACGCTTGGGGTGCAGGTGCAGAGCCTGGGCTGGAAGATACGCAGGGGCTCAGGCAGCAGGAGACAGGAGCAGGCAGAGTGCGGCCCACCGACATGGCAGCGCCCTGTGTGGGGCTCTACTCCAGGGTGCTCTGACATGCAGAAGTGTCACAGGGGAGGAAGAGGGAAGCATACTTCCTCTTCCCTTTTTTACAAGTGAAATATTAACTTGACACGAGTCCAAGCAGTTTAAAAGGCACTAAAAAGGAACCCAGCTTAGAAGAGATTTCAGGAGGCTGCAAACAGACGTGGCACAGCATTTCAGGAGTCTGGAGGATGCTACAGGGAGAACCAGAACCCAACCAACTGCCTCCTTGGGGTGCCCCAGAGGGAAGCGCCCCACGTTCCACATGCTCCCCCACATCCGGCAGAGCCCTGAGCTCAGAGCAAACCCTGCTGCACCCAGAGGCGCAGGCCACCGCCACGCTGTGCCCCACCTGGTGTCCCTGGCCACCAGCACCACACCTGGCTGCCTTCCATGCTGAGCATGGCGCAGGCAGACCGTGTGGAACTGCCCTTGGCCCAGGCCATCAGGACAGCACATGTCTCAGAGAGAAGCTCCGAGCTCTCAACACATGCAGGGCACTCTTGTTTCCTTTCAGCGCTGTTTATGTGTCCATGTTTGCAGTCCGTAATGAGTACATCCTCGTGGGGAGCTGGGGCACGCGCAGAGCACATCTTCACTCTTTCCGCTTGCCCTCCGCCTCCCTCCACCTCTTGGTCTCCATCCCATTTGCAAAAGATCTGTCTCCTTGTTTCCTATTCTCTTTTACTTTGCTATTTATTTACATTTTAGGTTTCTCAGAAAAGAGAAACTACCTGATATTTAAACTTGTGTGTCTACTTTATTACACTTATCATTGTGGTCTCAAAGTGCATCCATTTTCCTAAAATGACTCAGATTCATCCTTTTTGTAGCAGAGTAGTGCTCTACTGTGTATAAATGCATTTTCTTTACCCATTCTTCTGTTGATGGACACGTAAGCTGCTTCTAAGATTGAGCTACTGTGAGTTGTGCTGCTATAAACATGAGTTTGCATGGATCACTGTAATACGGTGTCTGTAACTCTTCTGGGAAGATGCCTAGAAGGGAAAGAGCTGGGTCAAATGGAACTTCTAACTTTCATTTTTTGAGAAATCTCCATACTGATTTCCATGTGGTTGTACTAGTTTACATTCCCTCCAACAGTGTAGAAGTGCTTTTTTCTTAAACTCCAAGGCATTGGATTTCCCTTCTTGTGCTAATGTTTTGACTTTGTCCCTGGAATTCAGCTCCCTGTGTAACCACTGTGTATGTAGTACTTAGCGCATGCTGGCCGGTTGCTGCGGGGTTTAGAGAATTAAGCAAGACAAAACCCTTGTCTGCTGGCCAGGAATAGGCAGGTTTGGAGCATGATGGGAAGGGCATCATCTTAGCTTCCAAGCGAATTCATTTTTTCAGAGTCAGAGAGTTCATGTCGGTGGAGAAGCGGCATGTGGCGGTGTGAATTTGAGATACCCTCTGAGTTACAGAAAGGCGTCCTAGCTGGGGAAAGCCGGGCGGGGCGGAGGGAACATTCCCAGCAGAAGTTCTTGAGTTGGAGTTGGGATCATGGCCTGTGTTTGCAGATTAGGGGAAACTGCTCATCTGAACATAAAATATAAGTGAACAGAAAGCAATAAAAGATAAGGCTGGGAAGTTGTGGCCAATTTTTCAAAGTTCCTTACATGCCAGCTGAAGAATCTCTGTCTAATTTCACGGACAGTGGCTGGAAATAGGAGATCCCTGGGCAGCAGAAGTAAATGCACAGGGCTTACACTTGCGAGGGTTTTTCTGCTGTGAGCTGTGTCGGATGCTCGTGCAGGCAGACCCTGGCACCTAAACTGAGGTCGTTTGCGGCAGAGGGATGAGAAGTCAGGAACCATGTCTAGCGGTTTCTCGCAGGGTACGTGCCTGGCCTTGGCAGCACTCCCGGGCCTGGGCTTAGAGGGGGAATTGGCTGGGTTTCGTCCCTGAGTGATGGAGGAAATTGTAGTGACGTTGACAAGGAAGCCAGCCAGAGTGGCGAGTGTGAACAAGGAGAGCCCCACAGACATCTGGCCTTGGGGGGCTCGGCAGAACCTTCCAGGGGAAGAGCCCATGGAAGAAGCCAGGTGCTTACACCAGCAGACACAGAGTTACAGAATAAAAATGCATCCCTGGAGGGGTGGGGATAGGAGCTCAGGAGAAGCACAAGAGTCCCGAACAGAACCCACAGAGGCTGCCTGTCCCCGCCCAAGCTCTGCTTCTGGGCTGCCCTCGTCCGAGCCTTTGCTGATACCTGCAAGCACCACATGCAAAAACAACTCTGAGCAGGAGTAATTCTATCGCATTTCTTCTGCCTGAGAAACCCTCGGGTCAGAGGTTGAGATAATGTGCAAAGACTGTGTTCATGTTTTGTCAAGTTTCATTCATTGAATTTTGCTTATATTAAAATAACTGTCATTCTAACTTGGGAAAACCACATGGGTACTTCCTCCTTCAGAAAAAAAAAAAAGAACTTTAATCTTCAGTGTCCATTTTGATTTTCTGCTCCAGTCTCAAAAATGTTCACTCACTTTCTGAAACCAGGAGGAATTTATGATTCAGAGGGGGAAAAATACTGCAAACTTCCTTTTAGAGTTTGTGTTCCCCGGCCATTCCCTGAGGAGAGACGTATAGGAAATGAATCGTTACTGCAGTTGAGATGTCTGTAGCATAATACAATTTGTTAACTTTAGACCATTTTCCTAAATGTCACTTCTCCCATGATTCACATTTTGTTTCTTTCTGGAATTAAACAAAACAGATGATGGAAAAACATAGACCTTGCTCCTGAGTGTATGGTTCACTTTTGGCCTTGTGTGCAAACGTTAACCTGTCACTCATAGTGCCTCCCATCCTTACGGGAACTAAAGGAAAACTAAACCCATCATTTTCCTTTTTTTCCTAAGGTCAAGTGCTGCAAATACTGGCCAGACGATACAGAAATATACAAAGACATTAAGGTTACCCTCATAGAAACAGAACTGCTGGCAGAATATGTGATAAGGACATTTGCTGTGGAAAAGGTAAGTCTGAAAGCTAGAGTGGTTGTGTGCTAACCTCATGAATTTATCCCGGGTAATTTAACGCCGTCCTCCTGAGTGCAGGTGGTCGCTCAAGGTCGCACCTGCCCACTGCGTCTCTAACCGCTCAACGCCACCCTTCCATCCGTCATGCCCATTTCATAACAGTTCATGTTTTTGCAACTAAACCGAAGGATAATGTCCATTCCTTTGTTCCTACCCTGCCTGGTACCGTTCTGCCCACCTCTGTGCGCAGAGCGAGGTCTGTTGCGGTTGACACCTCTTCCAGTCTGACAGCATCCCTCCATGCGGAAGGGCCATGTGCAGGTCCGGGCACTGGCTGAGGATTGCTGTTGAGATGCAGCTCCTAACTCTTCATGGGATCTCTCGCTCCTCCCAGGCTCCCCCAGCCTCCATTCAATACGGATAGATGGTTTTTCAGGCAGACCCAGCGTACCTGGAAAACCAGCGGCCTCTGTCCAGGGACACAGGACAGCCTTGCATGGCCCTGCCCTCTTCATGCTCACTGCCATAGTGACGTCAGCCCTCTGCAGCTGCCGGTGTGGGGTTGGGGACCGCTGTGCTGCAGTTCTTCCGGCCCCCGCCCACGCGCATGGCTGGGGCCCCTCTGCAAAGCACTGTAGGGCATAACAGGGCATTTCCTTATCCCCTCTTTCTGCTGACATAGGGAGGGGCCGGAGGTGAAGCAAACTGCAGTCCATCCCGAGAAGTGTCACAGGTAGGCGCGGGGAAGGAGGAGGTGATGTGGCTGAGAAGCACTTGCAGAGGCTGCGGACTGTGCTACCGAGGGCCCATTCTGTCAGGAGCCGCGCACGGCTGCCGGGTCTCCAAGATGTGTGTGTGTGCCACACACGCTCCTGTAAGGGGAGTCGGTGCCCTTGCAAGACCTGGGCTGGAGGGGATGCCAGGCCCTGGCTCTTGACCTCCCTCTCCACTCTGCGTTCCCAAAGCATTCAGATGCACTTTTTGGATTCATAAGACCAATTTTAGGAAATCCAGGAAATTACAGCAAGTGCTTACTGGCTAATTTATGCTGATGATTAGAACTATGGTTCCTGGTTTGCAAAGCCAAATTTGTCATAGAGTCGCGTTAGTTCATCTTCATCTGTTTCGCATGCTCTTTAGCATTTTTCCCCTTCATCTGCCTTTTTTAATAAGTAGGCAGGAAGCTTGGAGACTTCAAAGAATGTGAGGTTCTGGTTGACTCACTTCTTCAAGTTTTGAACCTCACACTTTGATGTCGGTTTTTTTCCTTCCTAGGCAGGATTGGGGAAAAAACACGTGGAGGGTTTTTGTGTGGCTCTTGGCAAAAGGACTCATGAATAACTGCATTAAAACAGATAGCGATAAAAGACCCTCAGTATTTTTTTCTCAAGCCACTGCTTAAACATGGAGCTCTTTGAACAGTAGTCAGCTCTCTAATAAGCTGGAAATGCATCTCTGTTGCTAGCGGAAGGGTTTGTTTGTTTCTTTGCTCCTTTTTTAACCTCTTACTCTACTCTGCTACATTCCCAGCTGCACAGAAATGTCTAAGAAACACCCAGTTATTTTAGTCATCAGACAACCCATGAGGAGGTGGGAAGGAAGAGCTGTGAACGTGTTTGGGGAATCAAAGTGACATGTTAGTGATTTTCTAGCGGGGCAGCTGGAATCTAGGAAAACAATTAATTGAGCCTCTGTAGAACATTTCTAGCGGGTATGAAACTTTCTCATTAAAATAGAAGGGAAAACATGGTCAGGCGTGTACTCTGAGATCCGTCCAATTCTGGTTCCCTTCTGAGGGCACGTTGTGAGAAGAGACCCACAGGTGGGAACGGACCTCTGCTCCTCTCAGTAAAACAAGCTGCCGGTGGCAATGAGGAGCAGGTGCACTTGTTCTGCCTCTGATGCTCGCCTTGTCTTTCCCCCGTCTAATGTTCTGCATGACACATCGTGCCTGCCACACACAGGCTCCGGCTGTCTGGTGAATCCACCCCGCCGACCTGGGCCTGCCCCTCAATTCTCTCTACCCGCAAGGTGCCCGGGACTCAGACAAACCCTGGAAACAGGATCCCTGTCTCGAAGACAGAGCATGCACGTAGTGACTCAGTCACTCCCCAGATCCTTACAAAACGCCCTCTTTGAATGGAGTACTGTTATATGGCATGGATTCTCCTTCCCATTCAGCTACATGGAAAAATTAAATGCCTGCCACAGATGTGCATAGCATTGATGCTCTTATCATGAAAACTAAAGAAAAATGTCATTAACGTGCCTTTGGGAAGTGTTTGGGCTGTGACTGCTGGTTACAGCTCTGACCTTCTTCTCCAAATATCTTATGAAATGGCCAAAAGAGAAGCTGGCGTCCATGAGCAAGAATGCAAGTTGGATCAGAAGCAACTTCCTTTGTTAACCTTGTCAGTGATGGACATGTTAGAGGATGGGATTCATCCGGGAGCAGGTGTCCTGCATTTTGGAAACACATTTACCTTGCTCAGGAAAATGAGTCTGACATCAGTTGGGAGTGCATCTCATGATGGACAGGGCTCAGGGCCTGGATATGCTGGGTTGAAAGCTACTACAGAAAGCAATGCCCTTTTCCCCCTGTGGAATGGAAAAGTATTTATTGCTGACAAGCTTTCCCAGTTCATGGGATATCCCCCTCCCCTGCCCAAGTCATCATACCTAAAGCCAGAAGATCAACTCTGTGTCTTCTCTTGGAGATTTTGGGGCTGGCCAAATCTTACCACTTCTCAGCAATAAGAAATTTGGCTCCTAACTACAGAGTAGTGTTACTCTGCGATCACTGAGCTTATTTAATAGATGACAGTGTCAATTTACATTGTGAATCCTTGACTGCTTAAATCCTTACTGCTTAAACCCTAGTAACAAATAGCATTTTCATAGAAAAATAAATCTTTTCGTGGGTTATTAAACTAAGACGTATCAGCACATCCATAGCAAATGGGTCTTATCTTAGAATCTACACTCTCCACCTCTTTCCAAGTGCATAAAATTTCTAAATTTGTTCTTTGTTCTTTAAATATGTGTGAACAGTGACTGATGGGTAACACGATAAGGTTAATGTGTGTTTCGCTTTAAGATGGAATCAAAATCCAAAGCCAAGGCCTAACGCAGTGTTTCAGCACTGGTTCTCCAGTAAGAGACGGAGAAAGTGAAATTTAATTGCACGTTTACACACAGCCTTGGCTTCAGGAGCAATTTTTATTTTCAAAACAGGTCTTTACCTTAAAACACAGTCTTAAAATACAGCCTTAGAAAATAAAACTGCTGGGTGTAAGTCTATTTAATTATTCTCAAAGCAAGAGTCAAAATTCCAACATAAGTATAAAGTCCCTGTCCTCTCTGCCTGCCCACTCTCTGCATCCTGGTCTCCCTTAGAATTCCGGCGGAACACCTCTCGTCCCCGTTGTGTGTCCCTGGGACCAGCCTGCTCCCCACAGGCCACTTGGGATGGCCACTCACTGGCTTTGTAGCGCTACAGCCGTCCCAGGTCCTGTGATGCTTGGAGCCCAGTAGCCATAAGATTGTTAGTGCCGGCTGAGTGGGTCATAAATTGACGTGAATTAAAGGGAGAACCCCAACAAACTGTGTTGCCCATGAAGATGAGTTCCCCAACCATATGGTTGGAAAGTGGTCCTTATCCGTTCCTCCTTCCGGCAGACATTTCTGCGCAGGCGCAGTGTGTGCTGTGAGCATGCGCCGCTCAAGGGCCTGGTGCCAAGGGGCCAGGACACAGAAGAGTGCGAGCAGGAGTCCTGCATCTCAGCAGCCAGTTTGAGCAGCTTTTCCTATAGCCTGCTTTTTAGAAGAGGATTTCAAAGAACCAAAGGGATCCCTTCACCTGCAGGAATTGTGTGTGCACGTTAGTGTTTTCCCCGGACATCACCTCCCCTCTCCACCCATCCAGGTCTTCCTGGGGACCAGCTGGGAAGCACTAGCTGCACCAGATCAAAGCCGGACCTCCTCCCCAACCGTGCATTGGTTTCCGGCCCCAGGAACTTTACTACTTAGGCGTGTTGTATGCTCCGGGATTGCTTTTGTTTATCACTTCTTTGCCTTTGTTCCCTCTTGCTGTGGCTGCCCCGGGAACGCAGCGAGGTGTCCATGAAATCCGAGAGATCAGACAGTTTCACTTCACGGGCTGGCCAGATCATGGGGTCCCCTACCATGCCACGGGTCTGCTGGGATTCGTGCGGCAGGTCAAGTCCAAGAGCCCACCCAACGCGGGCCCCCTCGTGGTGCACTGCAGGTGAGCAGCGCGCGGTGGACCTCGGGAGGGCACCCTGGGGAGCTGCACTCGTGGGTGAAGTGGGTGCTCTGGAACCAGATACAGAGGCCTGCCCAGCACAGGGTGATGCCGAGTGCCTGAAATGTCTGTGTTTTGATGGTTAGTTGTGTGACTGCCTCCTTCATGAAAATTTTTAAAAGAGGCAGCACATAGTGGGACGTGGTGGAACACACCTATAATCCCAGCACTCTAGGAGGGGGATTGGGGCAGGCAGTCACAAGTTTAAGTCCAGCCTGGGCAACTTAGCAACTCCACAAGACTCTGTCTCCAGATGAAAACTGAGCCAGTTTTGTATGTTGCATGTAACTTTCCAGAAGAATCCTCTCGGATTAAAACATGATGCAAACTTGAATATAAAAGAAAAACAGCTGGGAAAGTAGCTCAGTGCAAAGGCCCTGGGTTCAATCCCGAGTACCATCACCAAAAAAGGGGAGGTGGAGGGGTCCCTCTTCCCTCACTGACAGAGCCCTCTCTCCATCAGCGCTGGTGCCGGGAGGACCGGCTGCTTCATTGTCATCGACATCATGCTGGACATGGCCGAGCGGGAGGGTGTGGTGGACATCTACAACTGCGTCCGGGAGCTGCGGTCTCGGAGAGTGAACATGGTGCAGACGGAGGTAGGGCCTCCCCCACCCCGGGTCCTCCACCTTGGCCTCAGCACTTTTCCAGAGCTCAGAGCAGCAGAAAGCCTGCCCGCTGTGCCTCTAGGTGCCCCCGGCAGCTGAGTGATATACCTAGCAATCCTGTGTCCTCCCTTCTTTCTGCTTGGTGTTTTCCTGTTAGTAAACAAAAGTAGTTTGCAAGCTCAATTCTGTGACAAGAGCTTTCCAGGTAACACACTCTGTGACTGTGAGCCTAAGCTACCTTACTTTTCTGTGTCAAATGATCCAGTGGAGTCTCCACACTAAGCCTCCTAGCTTTCCGTGCAGTTTCTTTTCATTCCATCTTTTAACATAGCTGGGAACCAGAGTGAGACCGTTCCTGAGGACAGCTAGGCCTCCGCCAAGCGGCTTCAAGCAGTCTCTGTACATTTTATTCTTCTCCAGGGATAAGAGGGAAGACAGTAGTCTCTTGTCCCTGACATTTCTGCCCAGTGGCCTGGCATCATGGGAATTGGCCCATTTTGTAGTCAGATTTTGTACCAAGGAGTAACTCTGGAAATTGAAAGGTAGCAGTGTATCAGATTTAATTTTTTGAGAAGTATTCCATACTATTCCTAGGACAGTCATATTTTTATTACTATTTGATTGTTTTAAGCAGGCACTGCAGCCCACCACCTGGAAGATAATTCACAAAGCAGAAGGAAGAAAAAACAAGGGTCCCTTAGGTCCCGATGGTGCATTACAGTTTACAAAGCCCCCGGGAACCCCAGTCCCACTGTCCTCGCTCACGTAAAAGTAACACACTCTAAACCCTGCTTTCATGCTGTTTTCTTCAGAGCAGGTATTGTTTTTTATTTTTATTGTACTATTGTTGCCATAATCATTTTCTCACTTGTCTTTTTTTTGTACTGAGGTTTAATATGAGTGGGCTGGTTCTGAGAACTGAAGGTCCTAACTATATAGAAAACGATGTCAGTAAGGGACACTATAACATTTCATATAATTAAAGATCAATAATAAATATTGAAAAACTCCCCTGACTTATACGGAAAGTCAGTGCCATGCCAGAATTAGAGGCTCCATCTTTAGGCTTGTTGTTTTGTGGTGCCAGAGACCAAACCTGGGGCCTCATGCATGCTAGCAAGCACTCTACCACTGAACTGCACCCTAGCCCAGTGTATACATATTGTACACATGTACATGTGCACATGCCTAAAATGTAGACATTTTGTGCACATGTGCAAGAGCTGTATGTTGGGCTCATAAGAACTTACACATTAATGTTTTGTAATTACACATAAGTGTTTTGAAGTAAGTAGTTCCTGGTGTTCTGAACTGTTTGTCTTCAGAGCAGTGTCAGGTTTCCCAGGGCCTTCTTTGCACTATTAATTTGGTTAGCAAATCCTCTTTTCAACCTAGATACAATTCTGCTCATTCCTCTGAAATACTGACTTCCAAATTTGTGGGATCAGAATGACAGAAGCACTGTAACCTATCACTATAGTATTATAGGAGGTGTTATCTTGGTTACTTTTCTCTCATTGCTGAGACAAAATACCCGATGCCCAGAATTAAAGAAAGAACGGTTTATTTAGCTCACAGTTTGTGGAGGTTTCAGTCCATACTCGGCTGGCAGCAAGGCAGGGTGGCACATGGCAGAGGGCAACAATTAATGGCACCAGAAAACAGCAAGAGCAAAAAGGGAGGAGCAGAGCAGCAACAAGCTTCTCCCCATCCCTTACATGGTATGCAGGCTGCCCGCCCCAGGGCGGGTATAGTACCCACACCCTTAATTCTAGTGCTGGACCATGAGTCAATCAAAAACTCTAGCACCCCAAAGACTCATGCACATCCCTTTATGCAAAAGGCATTTTAGTCCATCTCTAAGTGTTGTCAAAATCCTAACAGTTTCAGCATTGCTGAAAAGTCCAAGTCCCAACTCTCCAAAATGTAAGGCAAACTCTTAGCTGTGAGCCCCTGTACAAATGCAAAGAAAGTTAAACACTTCGAACATCCAATGGCATACAATAAACATTACCATCTCAAAAGGTACAAACAAGGGGATACAAAGCATTGGGACCAAAGCAGGTCCAGTATCTATCAGGGCAAAGATTAAGTCCTGTAGTTCCACGTGGCACATCTGAAGCACTCTGTAGCAAATTGTGAGCTGCATGTGGCTCCGACTCTGGGGCACTTCTGGTGGTTGTAGCTCCCTGTGGCTTCTCTCTTAGGCCTGCTTTGCTCCCTCCTTGCAGTTTTCCTTAGACAATCCATGTTCCTGACTTCAAATTTCTGGGGTCTCCATTGCACCTTTGGCTGGTATGATCAAAATATATAGTAAAAAAAGATAATACTATTCATCTCCCACAGAATATTTCTCTTCATTTCAAACACACTTATCCCATAGATTTTTGTCACTTTCTGCATCAGTTCTGGAAGTCCTCTTTCATGAGTGTTTTTTCATGTCTACCTGGATGTCCTGAACTGACTCAAAATGTTTACAGTAATTTCTGCCAAATAAAAACATGATGCTATGTCCTCGCTGACCTTACTCACCCAGTCTGGTACTATGCAACTTCTGGCTCTTCCCCAAGGTCAAAATGCCCATGAAACAAATGCTTTGAATCCATTTGGGATGTCAAGGCAGCCATGACAACATAACTAAAGATACTCAGGAAAGAGGATTCCAGAACTGCTTTGGAAAGTGGCCAGAATGATGGGATACATGCGTTCAAACTGAGGGGGAGTTCTTCCAGGGGGATTCATAGCACTGTTTTAGATTTTTCTTTTTAAACATTCGCTGTATTTTCTGACCACTCATCCTAATGCCTGCTGTGGCTGTATCTGCATATGGCTGGTTTGTGTGAGGACACTAACTCCACTTAGTGTCCTCCTCCTACGGTAGAGCAGGCGCCGTGCCCAGTGTCCCATGGGAGGACCAGGGCTGCTGATGCTACAGGCCCTTGGAGCTTGCTCCTCTCCATTGAGAATGTACTGTGCTGTCTCTGTGATCTTGGTGACATGGGGCTAAAGCACACACTGTCCCCGCCACCACCTCTCTGAGTCCACCTGCTTCCGCATCCCTCACCAGTCCGTCTGCTTCTCCAGGAGCAGTACGTGTTCATCCATGATGCCATTCTGGAAGCCTGCCTCTGTGGAGACACCTCCATCCCTGCCTCCCAAGTCAGGTCTCTGTACTACGACATGAACAAGCTGGACCCACAGACAAACTCCAGCCAGATTAAAGAGGAGTTCCGGGTGAGTCCTGCCGAGGGAGGCGAGTGGCGTGCCCTCGAGACCATGTTGCGTTCAGCTCGGGGAATCTTGCATCTCCCTCACACTGACCGTGAGACACATATGCTGTGAGCCCCTCTCCTCTTCATGCACCCTTTTAAAAATGTTGCCACTGTATTTAACGCACTATGTAGTCCCCCTTATCTGAGGTTTCAGTGATGGTCTGAAAAGGTTCTAGAAAGAGCTCATAAGGTGTTTGTTTAAGGTGTTTTGTGTGCAGTGTCGCATAGGAACTATCCCCACATTCCTTCCTGATGGAGTACACTGTGAAGCTCCCACTGAGTCAGACAGTGAGCATGCAGTGCCTGGAGGTCACTGCCTGCCTTTCACCCACAGACCCTCAACATGGTGACTCCGACCCTGCGCGTGGAGGACTGCAGCATCGCGCTCCTGCCCCGGAACCACGAGAAGAACCGCTGCATGGACATCCTGCCCCCAGACCGCTGCCTGCCCTTCCTCATCACCATCGACGGCGAGAGCAGCAACTACATCAACGCCGCCCTGATGGACGTAAGCTTCCTGGCCTCTGTCCCCTGAGAAGTGGTTCCCGGAGGTGGAACCACTGGGAGGACAGGGATGTCTCCCTCTGATCTGCTCCCCTGGCCCTTTGGAAAGATGCAGGCTAAGTTTTCAACAGGAAGCAGCTGTTAGATTCTGTGCAGGGCGGATGTCACTGGTGTCTCAGAGGCTGCGGGTCTGGAAGGACTGAGGGATGAAGCCTGCGGTCTTTGCCTCCTGACCACGTAGGCCAGAGGCCGAGGGACGGCCGCTAAGTCCCCAGGCAGGGAAATGGGATAATGTAACTGGTGGCGCTATCTTGGCTCCCTTTCCTCGTGATCTCGGCAGTAATGACATAGGAAGAAAACACAGAACTCTTTACTTCCTGTCAGTCTGTTTACTTCTTGCTGCACATTTGATGGGAAGAATAGGAGGATATTTTCAGGGCTAGTGTGGAAATTCCAACTCAGTGGCGTGATATCGCAAAGGGACACTTAAACTGTGCGAAGATCTCCAGAGCCGAGGAAAGTGCGTATGTCCTTCATGGAAGGGATGTGCAACACTGTCACACAGTGTTGAAACGGCAAGCCAACAAGTTTTAAGAAAAGCAGAACTGCTTCACTTGTGCAAATTTATAACAAAAATTTGTGTTGTCCATTAAAACAATTAATGTACAGAGCCAGTATTGTATTTCTGTCAGAAACATTCAAAATTGATAGGCAAAACTTTTACATTTTCTGTCAGAAACATTCAAAATTGATAGGCAAAACTTTTACATTTTCTTGGTATGAAAGAGACTATTTTATCACTGTTATTTCACAGATGAGTTTATAGTTAGTCTATTTTGGTATTGACAATGGTGGTAGAATTCAACAGTGGCTAAATATGTCCAGGGTCCTGTGCCGTACGTTTCCATGTGCACAAAATAGCTGAGTTCCCCTCCGTCCCATTTTCCTGGGTGTGTCTGCATCTCTCTTGCTTGTTTGCAGAGCTATAAACAACCTTCGGCTTTCATAGTCACCCAGCACCCTTTGCCGAACACAGTCAAGGACTTCTGGAGGCTGGTCCTGGACTACCACTGCACGTCGGTGGTGATGCTGAATGACGTGGACCCCGCCCAGGTGAGGCAATGATCACGCGGGGAGCCCAGCCCTGGGGGCCGGTGCGTGCACGCCGTGTTTGCACACTGAGAAGTGCGGGCCCCGTGCCAGGGCTGCGGGTAATGGAGAACGAGGCGAGCTCGATCAGGAGTGTAAGACACAGGTGGAATTGGGGGCCAGAGCAGAAAGCTAGGCAGAAGGCTTGGGCAGCAGAAGGGACAAAGCAAGGCAGGGCTGGAAATCGGGCTGTCCCCAAAAGATGAAGACACCTGGAGAAACACAAGGTCCCAGAGTCACAGCTCAGTAGGACCCCGAACACACGGAGCCCAGAGGCAACCTGAGGACAGCAGAGAAAGGACGCAGCCCTGGGCCCAGCAACGCTCACTTGGAGCCTCCAGGCAGAGATCGTCACAGTCAGGGGACAGTGGAGACACGCTAGTGAGTTTAAGGGATAGCAATTAGTGCTGTCTGCTCTTCGGTGAAAATATTAAAAGGAAAGAAAACCAAGAAATAAGAAAAGTAGGAATGCTAAGTGTGGCTTTTGCATAGCATCTCTCTATAAAGGGTGCTGCTAGCGCCAGGGTGCTGGGTGCTGAGATTATCCAGGTACCCCACCTGGGCCACTCCAACAGGGCCACTGTGGAAAGTTAGCACTTAGCATGTCTAAAGAAAACACCTGTTCTGGAACCAAATGAGTTTTGATTTCATATCTAGCAGACAAATTTTTTTTTTTAAGTTCTGAAATATTTCAGTATCCAGACTGGGCAAGATGCTTCCTTCCCACGAGGGGCTCTGTTGCCACAGTCTGCCAGGGACAGCGCGGACCTGCAGTTGTCCCGCATGGCTTTTCGTGAGGTTTGCAGCGCTGCCTTGTTAAGGCCCTCCCCTGCAAGCTGGCTAACGAAGTAATGATAATCCTTGTTCTCCACTCATCCTTTTGGCTTAAGAAGTGTGAATATTTTAGGGCTCCTCCATGTGGGTGCCTCAGCCGTGTTCACAGACACACACAGCTCCAGGGAGAGCTGAGGGTTCACTCCCTGCCTGATGCTCCAAGGGCTGAGTGTCGCTCCGCCAAGATGCCCTAGTCACAGGCAGTCACAGGACAAGGGACTTGTTCCTGGTTTAGAATCACTCTGGGTTTTTCCTAATGTGAAGCCGGAAACGAGGCGATATGGACTGCTTTGTGCCCATCCGTGGACAGGACAGGGGTGATGCTCGTGCGTACCTGGTGAACAACAGCTTTCCCGTTCTAAAGCTGCTTTCTAAACCCACTGTCTGGACAGCAACCAAGCCTTGGCTCCCGCGTGGTGGGAGGCACAAAAAGACTCCAATGCTGTTCGGCAGAGAGAGCCGATTTTCGGGGTGAGAGGAAAGAGGCTCGTGGGAGTCGGTCTCTTAGTGAACACTAAAATGAGCATTTGAACTTCAAGGCTTTGCAACTGTACAAGACTAGCACTTAAAAAAAAAAAAAAAAAAAAGACTAGCACTTAGCTGTTTTAAGTATTTATAGGTCCGGTTGGCGGATGAGTTATGCACCATTTAAGCCATTTTCTACATGGTTTCCTTGGGCAAAGTGTAGGACACAGTGTGCCAAGAGCCAGGCACCAGCCCGGGCGTCTGCACTTCTTTGGTTAAGTGACAAGCTTTTGATCAGGCGCTTGAACTGAGAGCAAGCAGAAAGCAAATCCAGCTCAGCGAGTAGAAAATGGGCAGAACAGTTCAAATGTGCCTGTTACGGCTGTTGTTACTATCCCGCCTCCCCATCACCATGCCTATTAATTTTAACAGTGGGTACCCTTGGGTATCAGAATGAAAATAAACACCAGTGCGCTCTTGTTTGACAAAGCAGTTTAATAACTTCTCACCAGGAAGTGCTTGCTAGCAAGGGAGAAAATATTTCATGGAAGTATTATTTAAACGTAAATATATGTGATTTCTAAAATACAGCAGATTTAGCTGACATGAAAAAATATACTTGGTTTCCTACGTTCATTCTTAATCATGAGCTCCAACCTTGAACTCCTTTACAATGGAGAGAGAGGACTTTCTGTTAACCTGCTGATAACTGAGACCTTATCCTGTAATCTTGGATATAAATCAGCCTTTGCAACATTCCACAATGAGATGTTAGAGCCTTTGGAAAATAAGTCATCAAAGAAAGGAGATTCAACCAGTGACTCTCCTTTCGTGGTATCTCATTTAGCTTAAATGAGATGATAACATCTCTCATCTGTTCTTGGCCCCATGGCAACAGGTTAGAAAATAAGGAAATGGTTCCCTCTCTTGTTCCACCACAAGCTGTCTGTCCCTCTGGGAAGCCAGAAAGATCAGAATTAAACAGCTCCAGAAGAGACCCTAGAAGTTCAGTTTCATGCCGTGAATGCCTAGGAAGGCTGCAGGGACTTAGGAAAGTTTTTTGAAGAAGACAGATCTTAGGATCTCTTCCCACCTGACTGTCTCCAAGTTTAGGAAGTTTGTGAGGTGACCACAGATGAACGCACCCCTCTCCCCAGCCACCGTACCCCAAACTACTCCTGCTCACGGAGCTGTGCATTGTATTCATGTGGAAGTTCCAGTTAACCAGTAGCACCGGTACCTAGAGCTGCAGACTCGAGGAAATTGTGTCTTTTAATCAAAAGTGTCTCCAGGCGAAACAGCAAAATGTGTGCTCTGATGACACCAAAATTCCCAGATCTGAGCTGGGGGCTTGAGTAGAACATGCCAATGCAAGCCACACTGCATCGGTCCTGAATCATATTACAGAGCAACTACTCCCAAAAGTCCGGGGCGGGCAGGCCAGAGACTTGGGTGTCGGTAGGTGTGTGTGCCTGTCTAACTGTCTGTGATTCTGTAGGGCGGGGATGTGGCATTTCCCCCAGGGCCTGAGAGCCCCTTCCAGCAAGATCAGAGTTTACAAAGGGGCATGTAGAACAGCACCCCCCTGACCTCCTGGAAAGCAGAATTACGTGTGGTTAAGGATGCTTTGGGGGGACATGAATAAAATGTTGTAGGAGAGGGACAGGCAGAGTTGAGGAATGGGTCAACAAGAAAGTCCTAAGGTCTGCTTGCTGGAAGGAAAAGAAAGAAAAGAAAAGGGAGGGGAATTGATCAAGTCTGAAGAATCACTGACTGTCGGTACTGGCCTCCTCCAAGATGCTCAGGCTTCCGTTTATTCTCGTCCTGAATTCAGCTGTGCCCACAGTACTGGCCTGAGAACGGCGTGCACAGGCACGGCCCCATCCAGGTGGAGTTTGTGTCTGCCGACTTGGAGGAGGACATCATCAGCAGGATATTCCGGATTTACAATGCCGCCAGGGTAAGAGCCGGGCCCTGCCGCTGTCCCTGTGGTCTTGCTGTGTTCGTGATCCCCTCGTCTACAGCACACTGTGGGCAGGCCCCTTCTCGGAGTCTGGAACCAGCAGGGAACAAAGCAGAGATGCCTGACCTCATGGAGTTTATACACTAACAAGAGGAGTGTTAAATACAAAGCCACTCAGTGGCCCCTGGTGAAGCCCAGTGAGGAAGACGCTTTTAGGACCAGAAGGATGGGGGGCCCCACAGTGGGGACTTACACTGCGGCCTGCACAGGTGGGGTTGGCAGCCGGGGAGCAGGCCGGGTCAGCGGTGGGAAATCCCCAGTGGAGACCTGGTGGGAGGGAGCCCTTTCCGAGCAGCCCGTGGCCAGGCGTGGTGCAGGGTGGGAACCCACTGGGGGGCGGTGCTCTTGCCAACACCACGTCGTAGAAGGACAGGCACAGATACACCCGGGAGATGGTTCGGGAGCTGGACTGAACCATGCTCCAGCAAGGTGCCTTTGTTAGGACAGAGACAATAAATAATTGACACAACAGCTAAAATACTAGACGGAGCATGTCAGAAAGTAGGAAATATGACAGGATAAAGAATGAGAGAGCAGTGAAAGGTGCTGGGCCAGGCCCAGGAGGGAGTCAGTCTGTTTGAAACAGAAGTGCCTGGGAGCACAGCCAAGGAGGAGGGCGGAGGCGGTCAGTGCGCAGGCCAGCGTGGAGCAGCGGGTGGAGCCCAGCACCTGCCAGGAAGGTGACCGGGTCAGGACCCCCTGCTAGCACAGGGTTTGCCCACGTAGAAGTAGGCACCTCACCGGCCTTGGGAACCACGTGGTGTGAGGGAGCACTCCGGCTCCCGCGCTGAGCATGGACACTAGCACACACCCACGGGGGCTCTGAAGGGTCCTGGGAAGGAGCTGGTGACAAGTGACTATGGCAGGACAGCAGTGGCGGCAGGTGCAGGCAGCCAAGACTGATTCAGGGAGCACAGAGCAGGACCCAAGGACCAGGGCGAGCGACGGGATGGGCATCTGCTGAGTTGGGGGCGCTGCTCAGTGACTGGTGCGGGGACATGTGTGGGTCGTGGGTCAGAGGGCAGCATCGGACACGGGGTTCGGGAGGATGCTGAGAGCCATGCAGGAATCCAGCCGGGCCTGTAGTCCCAGAGACAGGAGGAGACTGGAGACACTCAGGTAGGACTCCCTGGTGGTGCTGGGGCCATGGCACTGTGTGGAGTCCTCAGGTGAGAGGCTGGCTGGGAAGGGGGCTGGGGCGGAGCCTGGGACTTCTGTCCTGAGAGGTCTGGGGAAGTGGAGGCTGTGCCGCCGAGGAGGAGGAAGGGCCAGGAGGACAGGGTGTCCCCGAGCGAGGGTCCCCAGGGGGCTTGGCCTTGGGCTCCAGCTGTGGCGAGGTCAAGCCGTTGTCACTTTTCCAACATGAACTCGGAGTGCTGCAATTCACTTCCTTATGACTAAAGATGAATTAACTATTGCTATCTTAAGATTCATCCCCATGAGCAAACCATCCCGCGCTCACGAGAAATATGGTGCAAGCTGTATCACGCTGGACTCGCAGACAGCCCTACGTTACAGCTGATTCTCTACCTGTAATTAAGATAAAGCCATCTCCCCCTCATAGTGCACCATGGTGTCAGGTTCTCTTGGCTTCTGCAGAAAGGGAAGCTTTCTGCTTCACTTCAGACCTGTCATGTAAAACACCTGGCTCTTTATAACCGCTCCAGACTAAAAATCCTAATTCTCGAGGCCTGAGGAAGCTACCTTTGTTCAGAGTCAGCCGACCTCTCCTTTAATCACTCCTGCTTTGACGCAGAGACCAGCAGGTGGAAGAGGCCCGGCTTCCCTAAGCGAATAACACCTGTTTTCTGTGCTCTCCCCGCCTGCTGCCCCGCGCTCTTAGCCCCAAGACGGATACCGCATGGTGCAGCAGTTCCAGTTCCTGGGCTGGCCGATGTACAGGGACACACCCGTGTCCAAGCGCTCCTTCCTGAAGCTCATCCGCCAGGTGGACAAGTGGCAGGAGGAGTACAACGGCGGGGAAGGCCGCACGGTGGTGCACTGCTTGTAAGTGCGGGGCCCGCCCTGCTCCGCTGTGCCTCTCGGCCTTCAGTTTCAGTGTAAATGGAGAAGCGGGGCTCTGGGGGCAGAGGGTGACCCCGCTCTGAGGGTTCAGACGCTTTGCCAGAACCAGGTGCACGTTCTGCATTTGGGTGGGGCTGAGCAGGTCACTGGTAAACAATGGAGGTCTATCTAGTGCATGGTTTTGGGAGCTGGGAAGTCAAGGGCAGGCACTGGCGTGGCTGAGGGCCTTGCTGCCACGTGGCACATGGTGGAGGAGTCCCCTGGAGAGAGGGCTTGCTAGCTCAGCTCTGTCCACTTATGAAGTCACGAAGGCCACCATGGGGACCCTCCTGACCTCATCTAGCTGGAGTAACTGCCCAGATGTCTCACTCCGAACCCTATTCATGACTTGGGGGATTGTTTCAGGTGCATGAATTTTGGGGTAACAGTCCAAACTCCAGCAGGCAGTGTGTCCCTGCCGCACAAGTCATCTTGGCTCCGGACTGAGACCCACGCACAGATAAACACACGCAAGTCACCTGGGTGGGCTCCGTGGCTGCCTCCTGAGAACCAACCGTTAACATCTTGGGGAAGTTTCTGAGCTGGCCTGTAAACTGTTGGCCACTTAAAATCGTCCAGGCTAGAAGGATTCATCCACAGAGCTCAGCAATGCTGCCACACAGGGCTCCCGCGCCAGCCAGGGTGCCAGGGCCATCGCATGACACAGCAGAGCCACAAAGCCCTGTCCCTTCCTGGCTTTCGTGGCTGGACGGGAGGTTTGGGCGGGAACTCCGTGTTGGGAGGACTGCTTACCCTGCTGCAGTTTCTGTCCTCAGAGCGCAGGAGGTCAAGGCTTGGGCCCCAGGGTGATAATGTTGGAAAGTGGTAAAAGCCTTAGAGGTGAGTTCATGGAGGGTCCTCAGGGACTCGGCCTAGAGGGTCTGCGGAGTCCCAGTCTCTCCCCTCCCCCCTCTCTCTCTCCCCTCTCCTTCCTTCCTTCCCTCCCTCACCCTCCCCCGTCCCCCTCCTCCTCCCTCTTTTCCCTGTCTCCCCCTTTCCCTCCCCCTTCTGGTCTACCCTTTCCTCTCCCTCCTTCCCTCCCTCCCCCCGCTGTGGCCGTGAAGGGAGCAGTCCTTCTGACATCTGCCCCCACCACAGGCCCCCACTCCATCATGGACTAGGCACTCCAGACCGGAGCCAAATGAAAGTGTTCCTCTTTGCAAACTGATTATAAGGGATTAGGGATTTGCTATCATGGTGGAAACCTGACTCACACAGAGCCAGGGTCCTGAAAGGGTGACCCCAAAGCCGGCAGTTCAGCAGGGGCTAAGATGGAAGAACCCTTGGCAGGGGGCCGGTGAGGCCCAGCTGCCCAGCAGCAGGAGTCACCTGGGAGCTGTAAGATGCCCACCTCAGGCACACCCACACCTGAGAACTGAGCAGAACCCAGACCTCTGTGTGCTTCCCTGGGCGGCCAAGGTGGAGAGCCACCAGAGTGCACACCAGGCTCCTCCAAACCCTCACCTGCGTTTTCTCATTGGCAGTGATATGTAGCTAATCATCCAGCTGGCGCTGGCTTAATGGAACAGGCAATTAAAAAGCCACGGCAGTTAGGGATGATGTTTAGAGTATCCCTGGAAATTCAAAGCCTCGGCATCTGTCGCTCTTCAGGGTGTCGGTAGATGCCCAGAGGAGATCTCTGCAACGTGGAAGGCAATGGAAGGCCTCACTGGGAGGGGACCAAGCCAGCCAGTGACAGACTCCACAGAGGGTACAGGGCCCTCTCCATCTGGTCCCTTGCGTTACACAGGGTCACCCAGAGCCCTGCCCTGCCTCACCCAAACACATGAGTGTCTTGTGCACAGACTCGGGTTCACTGGGAGAGTCTCAGGGACTTCCCCGCACTTGTCTGCCTCTGGAAGTCCCTTCCTCCATCCTCCAAAGAGTATTCTCTAACTACAGATGTAGGCTCTGACCAGAATAAGAGAAGGGTCGCCCTTGCTGAGTAGATACAAGTTCAGCAGAGATCACCGACATTTTAATCAGTCTGGATTAGATCTGTTCATTTTGAGTTGTTTGTGCCGCTGTGAGTGGAACCCAGGCCCTGGCACATGCTAGGCAAGCACTGTGCCACTGAGCTATGCCCCAGCCATGTCGCTTGTGCACTCCAAGGAGTTTGCAGTCGCCTCTCCGGGACCTGGAGACCCCAGCACTGGATCTGGAAGCAAAACGCGTCTGACCCCTGGATCGGTAGCTGTCTAACAAGGGCCAACAGCTGAGCGCTCAGGATGGAAGTGCCAGTGGAGGAAGCTGAGGCCCCAGGACAGGAGTAAGGGAGGGATCCAAAGACCACGTTAAGTCACCACGCCCTGTAGACAGCACGTCCAAGAGTGTGACCCGCTGACCAGTGAGCAGCGCCATTCCATGTGGTGTCTCTAACGATGGGCTGCTGGGCTGTCATAGATGGTGGTGGCGTCTGATGTCCCTCCTGCCTTAGGTCCCCTCCCGCTGGGGAGGGCACCTGCATTTTCCTGGCTGTCTCCCAGTCTGACGCTCTGTGCTACCCATGGGGCTGCTTCTTGCCCTCCTTGCTGAACACCCAGAGCAGGAGAGGTGTGTTTTTGTTTAGATTCATAAGTATTTTTTCTTTATAAGAAACAAAGTTTAAACTGGCCTCTTCCAGGCCTTGCCAGGATGCCATTCTGTCTGAGGTCAGGGCGCCCATTCGGTATGGCACAGCGCCACCTGTTGGTGGTGGACAGAGCACGCCTGGGCAAGGCTCCACCACAGGTCCCAGGATGGCATGGTCCTAGGATCCGGGCCACAGATATCCACAGGGTGCACACACTTTTCTTATACTTGGCTTCCAGCTAACAAAGCCAGGATAAATGAATAGAAGTAAGAGACCAGTGCTTTGGAACTCCATCAAGATCATGGAGTAGAAGCTACTGGAAGCATTGGGCGGAAAGCGGATGGAAAAGCAGTGTGGTATTAGTGCAAGGGTGGAAACAGGACACACATCCAGGGGCAGGGCCACACCTGTGTCACCTGGTCTCCAGCGAACACCCCGCCCTGCAGGGCCGCACTGGTCTCCGCCTCACGCTGTAGATCAGAATCTTTCCCAGATGATCACAAGCCCGAATGTCAGAGAAAACAACAGAGCTTCTAGAAGATGATGTGGAAGAAGCTCCTGTGTGCGTGGGTAACCAAAGCCTGGCTAAGACAGGACGCAGAACACTGGCACTGGAGGATGGTGGGGACTGGATCTCCCTAACCATGCAGCACTTCTGATCATTAAGAGGCATCAGGAAGGTGTGAAAGGCAAGACCGTGGAGGAGAGGTCTGCCGTGCATAGCGCTGGCAAAGAACTCAGCCAGAACTCCTGCAGGTCGGTAGAAACCAGATGCATGACCCAGTTTCTTCAGTAGGCAAAAGGATTGCCAGGTACTTCCTTTAAGAGGCGGGGTGTGCAAACAGCCAGTGAGATGTCATCCTGAGTTTGCTTCCCAAGGAAATACACATGTAAGACATCTTTGTGTAAATAAACTCACCCTTTCAACCACCCATCCCTCCTGAATCCTTTGCAAGCCTTGTCGCTAACTACCAGTTTACAGGATACTCGGGGCAGAGCACAAACGTGGTAGATACCAGAGGAAACCCAGAATGTGGGGCTCTCTACAGGACGAATACCCACGTCTTCAACAAATAACTTTTCAAGAATAAAAGAGAAAAAGAACAGCAGATCAAAATATAAGCATAAACTTTATCAAAGAAATGCAATGTGCAGACTTAGCTTAGATGTGGATTTTTTTAAAAGCAACTATGAGGAACCACAAAGAAAATTTCAACTAGGTAGAAATTTGATTTTATTAAAGTGGTAATACTTATTTGGGGAATGATAGTACTGTTGTGTTTTTAAAAATGAAAGGTCTCTTAGTTCCTTGGAAAAGGGGTTGATTGCTCAGCTGGTGCAGGAGAAATACAAGGATGTGCCTGGAATGTCTTACAGTTCCAGAAAGTAAGAAATGTTCCAAAAAGGACAGGCATTTGTCCCAAGAACGCAGGAGCCAACCTGATGGAACTCCTAAGAGTCAAAGTTGGAAAACCTTGAGCAGCAAAATAAATATGGTGCTACTGAATTTTAGCTCATACAACAAGATATTTTCTCCATGTCCACGCTGATACAAATAAAATAAAACATACATTTTGAGGGAGGAGGAGAGATACCTCCTTCCTGTGGTAGAACGTCAGGAGGAAGAAAACACAAAATCAAATTGTTATAGATGTGATCCACCAATGAATGTGAAAAGCAGTGATGAACCCGTGAGTGGAAGCAGGATTCACACAGACCCAAAATACCTTCACCCAAGATCCATACTAACTGCACAAAGATGGAAACTTGGAAGTGAGCAACCTGGCAGACACCATCTTCACTTCTGAGCAAGGTTAACATCACCGAGAACGGGGTGACTGACACCATGAACCCTGTGAAGGGTGAAGCATCCTTCCATGATTTTCGTACTAAAAGGCATGGCTGCATTTCCGCTCGTGAGAAGGCAGCGGACCAGCCCAAATGAAAGGCAGTGTGCATTCTTCCCTGTGCAGTCCCTTCTCAGCCTTTGATTCAGCACTATGGGTGCTTTCTCCCCCTACATTCTGTCCTCTGCATCTCATATTCTGCAAAATAACTGATCCAGGTCAAGAAAGACAAGGATATAGCTCAGCGGCACAGGTGCCTGCCTGGCAAGGCAATTCAATTTCTGGTACCACAAAAAAAGACAAAGAGAGACTGAAGACATGTCACAAATTGGAAGAAGCGTAGGTGGCAACGAAATGAAAGATGAGAATCAGTTCATGATCCCTGACCAGGAAAAGGACATTCACGGAGAATCTGGTGACATCTGCCGCCGGCCTGGCTTACTGAATAAGACTGCGCCAGTGCCAGTGTTGCTTACGTGGTAGCACGGCACGCTTTTCCAAGATGTTCACAGCAGAGGAGGTGGGTGTTACAAGGGAATTCTCTGCTATTCCTGCGGTGTTTCTACACATCTAGAATTAGCTCAGAATAAAAAGCTCTGTTTTAAAATACCCTGTAAGCCAGGCGTGGTGTTGCACAACTATAATCACAGCACTTTGGGAGACTGAGGCAGGAGGATCCCAAGTTTGAACCTCGCCTGGGCAATCTGATGACTTAACAAGACCCTGTCTGTTGTAGAGATAAGTGTAAGGTGCTGGTAGGTTTTTATGGCTAGGCACACCTTTGAACAGAAGCCACACTCATCACCAGTTTACCCAATAGATACTAGGCAAGGTCTCTGTCCCCAGAAATGCTCCGCTGTGGGCTGTGGTGTAACGTTGGGAGGTGCTGCATCAGGTAACACAGTCTCAGGCTGAGGCAACGCTGGACAGACACCGGCCCTGTGACCTGTGACTGTGACCTGTGACCCAAACGCCCACCAGCTGTGCCCTTTGCTTTAACTAGAACTGGCCCAGATGTGGACGCCAGCGGCCTCCGAGGCCTTCACGACTGGCTCTCGGGGGTTTAGACGGCACGCCTCCACAGTAAGCGTGTGACACGCGGCATGAGGGCAAACATCAGCCAACCCTCTCATCTCTACCGTGACAGGAACGGGGGAGGTCGCAGCGGCACATTCTGCGCTATCAGCATCGTCTGTGAGATGCTGCGGCACCAGAGAACCGTGGACGTCTTCCACGCCGTCAAGACGCTGCGGAACAACAAGCCCAACATGGTGGACCTCCTGGTAGGACCCCCTGCCCCCCACCCAAGCTCCCCGACTTGCAGCGACACTGGTTTCAGACGGGAAGAGACTCATCCCATCGCTTTGCTGTAGGACTTCTCTCCCTTTCTCTCTCTCTTCCTCTCCTTGATTTTTTGGGGGTTTTGGTTTTTTTGGTTTTTTTTTTGTAAGGAAATTGTCTCAGCTCATTTGAGATGTGAAAATAGTCGCAGCTCACAAGTGAACATCCTTATTAACTTCCCTCCCTGCCAGTGCCTTCCACGTGGCTAAGCACTTAGTCTTCACGGAGAAGAAATAATCATAGCACATGAAATGCCAGATTTTCAAATTACATATTTTATAAATAGCTTAATCGCCCAATATTTATCAAAGCTGTGAATCTGAGCTTGACACCCAGAGTGCTGCCTTTAATTATGGCGGCCGTCTCTGAGGAAAGGATGAAAGGAGTTGAGAAACAAAGGACGAGGTACAATTATTTCCTTGGAGTATTTCATGAAATCTTTCTGGGCGCTGCGAAATGCCAAGCACAGCGGCTCCAGAGTAGAAGAGCAGCTCCAAGGAGGACAGTCCCGTGCTGCTCCGTGTGGAGAACGGGCCCCCCGTGGCAGGCGGGCTCGCTGGGGCAGTAGGGAGCAGGAAGAGGCGGTCGAGGAGATGCGCTCCAGAGGGCTGTGTTCCAGGAGTGCTGTGTGCCGTGGGTACGTGAGATAAAGAGGAGTTCGGGCTGCAGTTGTAGCCAGGGTCCCCATCTGCAGCTTGGAAGTTACTTCCGCTTCCCTGGACCGGGGGTATGACAGTGACTGGTGACAGCCAGCTTCCGAGACAGCTAGAGACCCGCTCAGCACCAGCCACTCTCCGGAGCGTCTCTGTCCCCAGATCGTCCCTTTTCCGGGAAGCTTGGCGCTGGTGGGGGACTGTCGCCGTTACCACATCGGCTTCTGTGGCAGCATGGCTGTGTTCCCCAAACTGTACCCCTCGCCCCTGCCCGGCAGGAAGCCCATGGAGCCCCAAACTTGAGTCTCAGCTCTGTGCCTCGTTCCAGCGAGGTGACCTCAGGTACATCAGCTTGCCGGTTTAAGTGCCCTTGAGCAAGTGGATTTCTTGGGTTTTAGTTTGGTAAACCGTGGAGCGCCCTGGCTGACGCGGAGGTGTATGTGAGAGGGTTTGGAAAGTGGCACGTGGAGAGAGGAGCTGGGTGACAGTCCAGTGTCTGCGGGGCAGGACACCTTTGCGGCCTGGGGAGCTGTCCGTGTAGCTGGGAGAGGAAAAGAATGTCCACAGCAAGCAGGTACATGTGCTTAATGTGTGTCGGGTGCAGCTGCAGCACCCTCCATGTAGCAAGAGATTTCTCTCTCTGTCTCTCTCTGTCTCTCTCTCTCTGTCTCTGTCTCTCTGTCTCTGTGTCTCTGTCTCTCTCTCTCTCTCTCTCTCTCTCACTCACACACATACACACACACACACACACACAGGTGTGTCCTGTGTTCAGCTTCACTGGAACCAGCCAGGCGTGGAGAGAAGAGCAGTCCTGCAGCCCACGCGGCCCAGTGCAGACAGATAAGGAGACTGGCAGGAAGGATGAAATTAAAATGCTCGCTGTGACCAGTACCTAACCGCACAGACTCGGGGACAGATGTGTGGCTTCCAAACTTCAAGCTGCCCTTGATAAAAAAAAAAAATGTCATTTCCCGCTCACGGCACCTGGAATAAGCAGATCACTAGACTCGGCCTTCCGGGCCTTTCCTCTAAGGGCGCTTGCTGCAGCTTGCATCGCTCAGGAAGTTTTACGGGCAGAAATGACGCGGGGATGAATGGAGGCTGGGGTGGCTGGCCTGGAAGGGGGCATGCGGTCACAGCCACTGTCTCTTACAAGTCAGTAGCTTATGGCATTGTGGGTAATTCCATTTTTCCCAAGATAAAAATACATATTTAAAAATGATTTTATTTCTCGTGACACGTAGCAGTTATACATATCTTGGGGGTACAGTGTGACAGTTCAAAGCACGCATGGTCAGATCTGCATGATGGTCAGATGTGGGTGGGCTTGTCTGTCGCCATGGTCATCACACGTCTGCGTGGGGAGCATTCCTGACCCTCTCTGCTAGCTGCTGTGAAATCCGCAAAGGTTAATGTTGACTGTCGGGCGTTATTCCTCCTGTCCAGCTGCGCCCTCTACAGTCACAGGGGATTCCAGTGCCGAAAGTGGGGTCCCTGGGTGCCCAGACCTCCCACAGTCAGCGTCGGGCTTAGGGTAAGGCCAGCGCTGAGAATGTAGGAAGTTTGTGTCATTTCCTGAGAGAACTGTCTGCTAACTGCCGCAGGATAACAGATAATACCTGGTGACCACGGGAAAACGTCGTAGTGTTCTTTTCAGTCAGTTTGAAGCTTCCAGGATTGGCTAGCAGCTCCTGGGGCCTGTGCATTTGTTGTTGCCTGTGTGAACTCTCTTGAGCTTGGTGTTTGTGCATATGGACGTCGCTGGAGGAGTGAGCTCCGGCCAGCTGATGCGGTGGGGCGTGGTCTCACGGGCATCGGTCAGCCTCTGGGGTCTGAGTGCAGACTGGGCGGTGGGAAGGATGCGCTGCATCTGGAGGATGACAGGTGCGTTCCAGGAAGCCTTGGAGTCCATCTGACCTGGGCTGCTGGGGAGTCAGGATGGACTGCAGTGGGGAGCCCCGGGCTGTGCCCCACTGGTCGTGCATGAAGCACTCAACAGGCTGAGCCCCACCCTGGTCCTACCTGCTGGGCAGGTGGGCAGAAAACAGCAAGAGGTGTCAGCCTGCCCCTCCGCCTCGCTTCTCAGCTCTGACGGCTCTGCATTGCTTCCAACCCTGAAGTCATCGTCATTCTGAAGCCTGGCACTCCCGAGGGAGATCCAGAAGGCCCGCCCTGAAGGTGGATTTCATCTCATTTTTCATTTTCAGGCTCTGTAGAAAAGCCAGAACATTTCTAGGGAGCAAACTAACATAGAACACAAAACTGGATTCTTTTTTAACCCAGCAGGGCCAGCTGCGTGTGTCCCTGACCCCATTACCCATCTCTTGCCCCATCAGAGACGGGGCCCTGATTCAGACCCAGCTGCAGTTCTGAAGCCACCACAGCTCTCCCTCACCTGTCTTCCTCACCCCCCGTAGGCTCCCAGGACTCATCAGCACAGGGACACTTCTGGGAACTGATCGTGCACGGGGAAGCAGGGAGCCCTTGGGGTGGGCAGGAACTCTGGGAGCCCCCAGGGCCGTGCCCAGAAGTGAACACCTGGGCGCCCTGACCGATGCCTCTGCAGGTCAGGCAAGGCTGCCTCCTCTGTGTGCGCTCTGAAGGCTCTGAGGTTAAGCTCCATGTCGGCTGGGCTGTGAGACCCTGGGGCCCAAATAAAGAGCAGTCCAACCTCCGGCTAGAAGTCCAGGGTTTCCAGGAATGGCCTGGGAGCCTGCCGCCCCATCATCAGCACTCCTCAGGCTGCTGCGCAGGATCCCTGGCAGTCACGCCCGCCTCTGCATCCCCCAGGCAGCATGGCCACCCTCGCCCAAAGCCTGAATGAAGTGGGGGTCTGCAAAGCAGGGCACCCCGCTTCGGTCACCGGGCGCTGTTGTCATCTCAGGTCTTCTGCCACACAGCAGGCCCTCTGCTCTGTCCAGGTAGCTGGCTTCTCTCCCTCCTCCCCTCCTGTGCCAGCACCCCCATGGCACCCCATCTTCCCCTTCCAGAGTCCCCTCCTCTGGAGCATAACATGTTGCCACCAGCTGCACACGTCTTTGAACATCCTTGCTTCCTGCAAAGCTCACTCACCTTGGTATTTTCCCAAGCAAAGTCCGTTCCCATCTAAGAGGAACGCCAGTCCCTCTGCACCGGTGGGAGTGTTTTGAGGCTCACTGTGCCAGCAGCCGGAGTTCGGGCCCAGCTCCCGTCAGTCTGTGGCTAGCCTCTGCTCTGTGCACAGGACTTTGCTGAATGGGCCGTGGGTGCAAGAGAAGCAGAAGACACGGTCTGTCTCTGAGATCCAACGTACAACACAAGCGCGTCCTGAGCCCCTTTCTCTCATCTGTAAAGCGGAGTTAAGCCAGTTGTAGAAGGAAGCCCACGTGTCATACGATGGCTGTGTGGTGTTGAGCCAGGCAGACTCAGACACAGGAGAGAAAGTGGTACTCCCCAGGGGTGGAGGACGGGGGCCGCAAGGGCTCACTGGGCATCATGGGGTGCTTAGACTGTCTACAACCCTAAATACAGCGCCAGCTACTGACCTGTGTCAAAACAGGAAATTATCCCAAATTTAAGTTAGAGGCGTCACTGGCTCTTGCAGCAATCCTAGACTCAGACAGATCTCATCCTGTAAAGCAGAATGTGTGAGGTGGGCAGAGGAGGCCAGCCTTGAGGGCAGGAGCGGTCAAGAGACACAAAGGACACAGCAATTGGTCTCTCAGTGACCCTCCTCACGGTTACAGCTGTGCGTCTCGTGTTTTCCAGGAAACTGGCTCATTTCCAAGTTCAGTTTGACCATGCCGTATGAGGGTAGCCCATCCAGTCTGGTCTGGCCCGGAACAGTGCCCTCCCAGGGCTTTGATTTAAGTAAGGAAGCTCTAAAAAGCTCAGCCTCGTGGTATGTGATATACTACACTGTGAAGCCGAGTTTTTAATTAAAATCTTAAAGGAGAGAGAGTACAGACCCCAGACGCTTGCAGGGCCTCCATGCAGCCCGTGGTGCTCATGGTCTGGCTCTCCATCTTCTCACACAGGCGCGAGGACTGGGGCCACCGCCCCTTTCCAGAGAGGGAAGCCAGGCCAGGTGTTATAACCACAGCAGATCTTGCCCTTTCCTCAAGTGCTGTGTCCCTCCTCGACCCGCCTGTCCTGGACCCAGGCCTCTGATGCCCTCTGTGGCCCAAGGTGCCCCCTTTGTGACTGAGAATCAGGAAATCCTACACCCCACAGTGTCTGCGACCCATCAGCACACAGTGTGGGTCCAGGCGTCCCTGGCCCCAGCTGCCCTGTAGAACTGCCGGCGACACTGACCTGCACAGGCCACAGCGTGTGGGAGGCAGGTAGGGAAGTGGGGGTGAACTCGGGCCACCAGGACTCTTGCTCGCCTGTGGGTTCCACTGTGGCCAGGCCCCCTGCTTCTCAGGGGAGGGCTTGGGGGGCCCTTGAAGAGGCTCTGCTGCAGGTAGGTGGTGCGTGCTGCGCCCTGTGAGTCTCAGGGTGGGCAGTGGGGGCATTCGAAGTGCCCAGCTGGCTGCAGAGACAGGCAGTGTGGCTGCAAAGGCCACGGCCGCCCACTGGAGCTTAGCCTGCAACTCCTCAGCGGAGACTTCTGAAGAGTAACCTGGCTCGGGTTCCATTTCAGTTTCTTCATCCTCCCTGTCTGCAGGGACAGAGCTGGGGTCTCAGAGAGGACACAGATGATGGGTCATGTCCTCCTTGCACGGGGTGTCGGGAGGACCGGGAACGTCACCCTGACTGGGAGGACTTTGGACCCAGGCCTGAGCATTCTTTCTCTCCGGAAGCACAGGGACAACACCTATTGCTTAATTACGCCAGCGAGCAGCCAGCGAGCTGGCCAAGCCACGGCAGCCCTGTCCCCATTGATCAGGAATAATCCGTGGCAGTGCAAGGAGCTTCCCAGCTCTTACCCAGGCACTCGGAGGATGGCACATGGCGATTGGTGGTCTGTCTTCCCCTTCCCCTTATTTTTCGGATTCAGAAACCAGTCATCACAGAATCTATGGAGATGGGCAGCTTGCTTAGGAGAGAGGAGATGGGGAGGGGTTCATTTTGAAAAGCAGAGCCGCACCTGGGATGAGGCAGCTTCAGTGACCC
Organism: Chinchilla lanigera; assembly: GCF_000276665.1. NCBI lineage: Eukaryota > Metazoa > Chordata > Mammalia > Rodentia > Chinchillidae > Chinchilla > Chinchilla lanigera. The sequence goes on along the minus strand of NW_004955402.1, from coordinate 3,255,072 downwards.
GGGCAGCAGCTCTTAGCAGCAGAGCCGGCATTTTCTGCATGTCTGTCCTGTGTTGCAGCCTGAGGTCAGCTCTTCACGTCCCCACCAACTGCACTGGACTGTGTTAAAAGGGTGGCTCGTAGCAGTCGCTGAAACTAACCACACAGGTTTGTGTAAAATCATTTTTGTGCAATGAGGGGTGAGAGCTCAGACTTCCATTAACAAATTTGAACCTGTGATTTGCAGAAACAGGGGAAATGATCGGACTGCCTCATGGCGTTTGTTAGCTCAGTGATCCGAAACACGGCCTTTATAATTTTGAGATTCAGATTATGTCCTTTAAATTCTGATGATATAGGTATCGGATTCTTCAGGAACAAGCTGGATGTGACTCAGAAATAGAACTTTGCCTAGGATAGGGAATACACTTTCCAGTTCAAGAATTAAGGGAAGAAGAAACTTCTAAGTGCTTTGATGTGACCTTGTGCGTGGAGAAGACTTGCTTTAAAGGTGAACTAGGTCCTAAATTCACAGAATGCTAGGTGGACAAAGCCAGAGGGAAACTTACTTGTCACCCCACCCCATTTTGTCAGCAGAGGGGAAGTGACAGGCCGGCATCAGGGTCCCTAGGTCAGTGAGGAATGTGCAGACCTGTGGCTCCTCAGAAAGCAGCGCAGCCATCAGCATCTGAATTCGTGTCTCACCCAGGGTGTGCCCAGCTCCCATCCTGGCAGAGCCCTGGCTGACACAGAAGGAGGACCCACAGCAGGACTGTTCTGCTGGTGATTTTTTTTAAAGTAACAGCTTTATTGAAATTAGAACTCACCTCTCATAAAAGCATACAGTTCTAAAGCATACAGTTCAGTGGTTCTCATATATTCACAGAACAACACGGCCATCACCACAACCCGAACTTTTCACATTTCATCCCCACCGAGGAGACTGCGTGTGTATTACCATTTTCCCTTCTGCCAGGCCTGGCATCCGTCGACTTCCAGTTCTCATGTAATATAGGTCATGAGACCTTTGGGCCTGACATCTTTCACACTGTGTGATTTCAGAGTCACCCATGCTATAGCACGCAGTGCTAGCACGTTCTAATAAGCTTCCATTGTATGGCCCAGTGCCCTCTCATCTCTTGGCAATCATTGGGAATATTGCGAATAATGTACTATATGGGTGTGTAAGTTTTTGTGTAAACATGCTGTCCGTTCGCTTGGCCATGTACCTTTTAGTTGAATTGCTGGGTCACAAGGCAAGTCTGTGTTGAGCGTTTTGAGGAACTGCTGGGCTGTTTTCTGAAGTGGCTGCATCATTTTACATTCCCACTAGCGGCGCGGTGGCTTCTCGTGTCTGCCCATGCTCACCAACACGTGTTACTGTCTTTGGATTCTAGCCTTCCTAGAGAGAGTTATGCTGGTAACTTGATCGTGTGGCAGCTTAGTACATTGTCTTCAGAGCTCTAGTGCAGAAAGAGGACTGAGACGGTATTTCAGAACTCCAGTCTCTACCCTTAACACACTTCCATCGTCTTGAACCGCTGGTGGTATATGCATGACTGTCCCATGCTACCTGATGAGACAGTTACACATGTACCCAGGTTGTTTAAACCTGTGGAAATGGAATACATTCAAATCGGAGCCACCAGCACCAGTACATACGCGCTGCAGCCCTGTCTTGAGTGTGTTGAATGTTGGAGTTGAATCAAATGCTGTGACACCTGTAGTCTGCCATCTGTTGTTTAGGTGGCCAGTGTTTGCCTCTCAACTGTGTGTCAAGTTCTGTGCCAGAGACAGGTGCCTTATCCAGAGAGGCATACACAGTGGCCTTGTCTTGAAATAAATAGGTTGCACTAGTATGGTATTTAAAGAACAGAGGGTGGGTGAAGAAAGGGAAATTCCAACGACAAATTTAGCAGGCCCATTTAAAAGTGGAAACTTTCAATTTAGCCAAACCAAAAATAAAAGGTATGTTTTCTTGGTTGTGGCCAATGGGATGGGACAGAGACAGTCCTGCTGGACATCATGAGTTATAAGTGTGTCTGTCGCTGAGGCAGAAAGAGAACCTTGAGTTGCTGGGCCCCTGTGCTAGTCTGGGCTCTGCAGGTGACAGGTAGAAGCACCCTCAAGCTTCACATCTCCCTTCCTCATTCAGAGTCCCTCAGACATGGTTCCCTGAGCACAGCGCAGAAATACAGGTGCAGAAACCCCTCTTCTGCCATACTGACCCCACCAAGGCCGAGCCTTGCACAGGGCTTGCTCAGGCCAGAGTTTGTGATCCACGAAAGATTCAGAGCATCCAAAATGATGGAATGGAGGTGGCCATTCACTTCCTCCTCCACAAAGAAGAAACAAAATGACAAGTACAGAGCTGCATTTTGAGGCAAGTGACCATGAGAGAAGACAAAAAGGACAAGAGAGGGACCAGAACCTCATGAACTCCAAAGGCCTGGGACAGCACCATAGAAGGAGAAGCAAAATACCCCAGCATGCACCACCCAAGGGAAGAAGAGAGTCTCCCCTTTGCAAGGGGGAGAGTGAAAGAGAACGTGTTAGTCACCTTTCTGTTGCTATGATAAAATACCTGAGATAAACAACTTGAAGAAAGGTTTATTTCGGTTCACTGTTTCAGAGCTTCCAGTTTGTGGTCATGTGGCCCTGTTGTTTATGTCAGCAGAGTCATAGGGTCATGGCAGAACATCAGGGAAGGAGGGAGCCAAGCTGCTCACCACATGGCAGCCTGGAAGCAGAGAGACTGGAATCCCAGCACACCCTTCAGGGGCACACCCCAGGAACCTACCTCTTTCAGCTTCCTAAAGCCCCACCACAGCCCAGGAACACCACCAGCTAAGAACAGGCCTTTTTAGGGATGTTCTAGCTCCAAACGTAAGAGTCCCAGCAACCAGTCAGCCCAGATGCTGGCCGTCCCAGCTTCTGGAAAGCCAGCCAACCCTCACAGAATTGGAGCTTACTTAAATAAGTAACCTGACTCAGCACAGTAGTCCTGCCTCAGAACAGGACCTTGCAGCAGCCGCAGTCCTGCTGCTGGGCATGCAGTGGCCCTGCCCATGGGGAGCACCACTGTCCCTGGTGCCTCGCACCTTGCTGTCAGGACAGAGACAGAACGCAGTGGTCCTGCGGTCCCCGTGGCCTCTCCCAGGCGCCTCTGGGCCCACACCACTCACTGCTGCAGGACAAGGGCTTCAGCGCCCTCCCTTGCTGCGGCTCCAGCACAGCGGCGGTCCTTGCTGAGGTCAGAGCCAGCACCAGCAGTTCCTGAGGAAAACCGGACACTCCTGTGGTAGGAGGAGCACACTGTCAGCTCCCCATACCCCCTGCGGGTGCACACGCCTGCCTGAGCTGCTACAGCACCCCTCTCACGTGGCCCCCGGAGACAGTGGGTCTCTGCTCCCCCGTGGCACACACTGTGCCCCAAATCAGTCATCACAGCCAGAGAAGCAGCGGAGCGACTTCCCCATAGTGCACGCCTGGAAATAAAGCCAATGCTGATAACAGCCTGCTCCCAAGACACAGCCTCAGGAGAAGCTGCTTCCTAAGAAGGCCACCTCGGAATCATGGCAGGGACACTTGATGCACCAGAAGCAAAAATTTCAACATGACAGTGATTTAGGGATGAGATAGAACCTCCAAATAATCCAGATAATATAGGGGAAATGCAACTCCCGATCCGCTAGATGCCCGGTACGCCGAGTTCATGTTCCCCACACTCGAAGAGTTCATTCTAAGGAACAACAGAGGTTAAGTGTAGGAGATTTGTATTGAGGGAAAGATAGCTTCTAAGAGAGACAGAAGGGGACCTGGAAAGTGGGTTGCTGCCAACTCCACTTACTGGGAGGCTTTATAGAGCAAAATCACAAGGTGGGTATAAGGTGGGTCAAACCTGTGATCAATCAATAGGATATCAAGTATAGCTACTTAGGTTATATTGACCCAGTGGGGAAGCAACTCAGGTAGCAAGAACAAGGCCCTTTCCTGGAAGGGATAGGTCAAGGAACAAGGACTAGTCCCCACCCAGGTGTCTGGCGCCTATGTAGAATATCAATTACTACTGTTTATCCCTCTGGGAAGTATGTAGGTGTAGTCACTTCATCTTTGTCTTGGGGCCTGGCCTTCTAGGAATGTGCCTCCACCCACAGTTGTAATGCTTCTTATCTTCTGCACTGACTTCTTCAAGGACCTAACCCTGTCTAACTGCCTATAATATTTCTACCTAACTTAGCTGTCTATAATATTAGTGTAAGAAACATGGAAAAAGGTAACATCATGGCTCCAAGAGAGCATCATAATTATAGCAATAGCTCCAAGAAATCAAAATGGATTATGTTCCTGATAAAGAATCCAAAAGAATGACTATTTTAAAAGCTTAATGAAGTCTAGGAGAACACATAAACAGTTAAGTAAGATTAGGAAGACAGTGGTGGATACGAATGAGAAATTCAGCCCAGAGACAGAGATTTTGAAAAAAGAACCAAACAGAAATCTTGGAAATGAAGCTTTCAATACGTAATATAGATATAGATATATAGATATAGATAGTTACAAGAAGCAAAAACACTGTTTCAGGCAGAAGGAAGAATATCTGACCTTGAAGAAACCGTCTTTTGAAAAACTCCAGTGATACACAAGGGAAAAGGAAAATGAACAGCATTTAAGACCTTTAGAAAAGCATTAAAGGAACAAACATCCACATTTCTGGAATATCTGAAGGCAAGGACAAAAAAGTTAAGGGCATAGAAAACCTGTTCACTGAAATAATAGTGGAAAACATTCCCAATCTTGGAAATATATGGACATCCATTTAGAGGAGGCTTCTAGAATCTCAAATAAGGCATGCCCCCCAGAAATAGTCCCTGTGAAACATTATACTCAAAATCTTCAAAGCACAAGACAAAAAAACTAAAACCTGCAAGAGAAAAGCACTAAGACTCCCTTAAAGATATCCCCATTAGACTAATAACAGAAAATTCCTTAGCAGGTTTCCTATAGGCCAGAAGGTAATAAAATGACATATTCCAAATCCTGGAACAAAGTAACTGCCGACCCAAGGTTATTATATTCGGCAAGGCTATCCATTTGAAATGAAAGAGAAATAAAGTCCTTCTGAGACAAGTAAAAATGGAAGGAATTTGTGACCACCAGACCTGCCCTACCAAGGATGCTTAAGTGAATCCTACATCCAGAAGTGAGAAGAAGGTAACTACCATCATGAAAGTATGCAAAATAAAAATTCCACTAAAAGCACACACAAAAAAGAATCAGAAAAAAATCAAACACTTGGTTGATAAACCATCAGTCTAAAAAAAAGTAAACAAAAGAGGAAAAATGTATGTACAAAACAATCAGAATATAATCATCAAAATATAAAAGTAAATCCTTATCAGTAATAACCGTGAATATAAATGAACTAAATTCTCCAAGTAAAAGATAGAGATTGGTTGAATGCATTATTTTTTTTAAACCCCTAACAATATGCTGCCAGAGAGAAACTGAAAATGAAAGGATGGAAGATGGCACTGGAAACAAAAGCAAGTAGGAGAACCTGTTTTTCCATCGGATAAAACAGACCTTAAAACAAAAGGAGTTAAGAGGAGACAAGAAGTTCACTATGAAAGTCAAAGGATCAGTTCAACAAGAAGATATAATGACTGTGAACATGTATGTACCCAATGTCAGTGCCCCATCTTATAAAACAAACAGTAATGTTTTACACATAAAGGGAGAAAGGCACCAATACAATAATAATGGGGACTTTAACCCTCCACTTGAGCAGAGAGAGCATCCGGATCTCCACCTGCAAAAATCAACAAAGAAACATCAGGGTTACATTATACTATAGATCAAGTAGACTACAACACACCACTGAACAACTGAGAATACCGTTCTTTTCATCAGTATATGGAACTTTCTCTAGGATAGAGCATGTATTTAGGCCACAAAATAAGTCTTAACTTAAAAATACTGAAATCATATCCTTTATCTTATCTGACCACAGTGGAATAAAATTAGAAGTCAACAAAAAAAAAAGAAATTGTAAAGGTTATACAAATGCATGGAGATGAAAAGTGCAATTTTGAATGAACAATAGGTCATTAAAGAAATCAAAATGAAATTTAATTTTTTTAAAAAATAGGGGTAGGGATATAACTCAGTGGCACAAGCACCTGCCTGGCAAGTGTAAGGTCCTGAGTTCAATTCCTGGTACAAAAAAATGAAAATAAAAATAATGAAAATGGAAAAATAACACCAAAACTTATGGGATCCAGCAAAAGAGTACTAAGAGGAAAATATATAGCAATTAGTACCTATGGGGAAAAAATTCAAATAAATAATGATACCTCTCAAGGATTAAAAAAACAAGAACAAACCAAATCCAGCATCAGTAGAAGAAAGTAAAAAATAAGACATCAAAGCAAAAATAAATAGAAACTATAAAAAGAATACAAATGACTAATGAAACAAAGTGTTTCTTGGAAATGGTAAACAAAATTAACAAACCTTTAGCTAAATTAAACAAGAAAAAAGAGAAGGCTCAGAAAAAATGAAATCAGAGATGGAAAAGGAGATATTATAACATTCCACAGAAATACAAAGTCATTAGGGATTATTATTTAAAACTATATGCTAACAAATTTTAAAAACTAAAAGAAATTGACAAATTTCTAGGCATATATGACCTTTCACAATTGTACCTGAGGACATGAAAAACCAGATTCAAAACAAGTGATGAGATTGAAGCAGTGATAGTCTCCTAATGTAGAAGAGTGCAGGACCAGATAGCTTCCTTGCTGAATTTTACCAAACTTTAAATGAACTGGCATTAGTTCTTGAGGAATACCCAGATAGTTGGAAGGGAGGGAATACTTACAAACTCATTCCATGAAGCCAGCATTACCCTGTTAATGAAAATCAGACAAGGACACAAGAAAGAAGAAAAAAGAACAATAAACCAAGTCCATGATGAATATAGATTCAGACACGCTTAACACAATGCCAGCACACCAAGATCACTTACCATGTTCAAGGATGGTCACTGCATGCAAATCAATAAATGTAATATGTCATGTAGAATGAAAGAGAAAGACAGGATCATCTCAAGAAAAGGTATTTGATAAAACTCAACACCCCTTCATGGTAAAACTCAACATTTCTTCATGATGACAAAAAAACCTTCAGAATATCAGGAATCGAAATAATACACCTCAACACAGTAAAGGCTGTCTCCACCAAGCCCACAGCCAGCATCGTAGGGAATGAGGAGAAGCAGAAAGCATTTGCAGGTCCTGACCAAGACAAGGCTGGCCATTCTCACTGCTCCCGTTTGATATAGTACTGCAAGTGTTAGCCACAACAACCAGGGGAGAGAAAGCAATAAAAGATACGAACGTGAGAAAGTAGGATGACAGCTGTCACCATGTACAGATATGATTCTCTATCCAGAATGACCTCAAGAGTAAACCAGAAGACTTGTGGAACTAATAAGTTCATTGTAGTAGCAGGATATGAAGTCAACTTACAAAACTCAGTAGCTTTTCTATACACAAATAATCAGTTTGCTGAGACAAGAATCATGAAACCAGCCCCACTCACCATGGCTACCAAAAACAAACAAACCAGATGCCTGGGAAAACCTTATACAAGGAAGTGAAAGATTTAGGCAATGAAAATTACCAAACACTGAAGAAATTGAAGACACTGAAATACCTATCTCTATAGATTGGAAAAATTAATATTTTTAAATCTGTGTACTACCCTAAGCAATCTACAAATTCAATGCAATGGAACTCTTCATAGAATTAGACCAAAAACAATCCTAAAATTAATATGGGGTCACAAATAACCCCAAATAGCCAACACAATCATGAGCAAAAAGAACAAGATTATATATATCACAGTACCCACTTTCAAGATATACCACAGAGCCATAGTAGCCAAAACAGAATGTTATTGGCATAGAAACATTTGCACACACTAAGGGAACAGAATAAGCATCCCAGAAATAAGCCCATCTATGGCCAACTGATTCTTAACAAAAGTGCCAATAGCATACATTGGAGAAAGGACAGAATCTTCAATGAATGGTGCTGGGAAAACTGGATACCCATCTGCAAAAAACAAACTGATAGGTTTTTCCAGCACAGAGAGAAGTAAAACAGAATAAAATGCCTTTATTGTGGGTGCAGAGAAGACCACAGTAGGAAAGGGGTACGTGGAGCTTCTGAAGGCCTGGCCTAGGGTCAAAGGTTAAATAGGCCCAGGCTGGAGGTGGGGTTTAGGAGGTGGACCGCCTGACGTGGCAGACCAGGATTGGGCAAGAGCATGGGAAAAAGAAATAGGCTATTACAAAAAGGGAAGTAGGAAGTCCTAATTTGACTCAGAGGAAGAAGGGTGGGGCTTAGCACATGGCCTCTAGTGACCAGCGCCATATTGGCTCAGCACCATAGCACATGACCTCCAGTGGGCAGTGCCATAGTGACTTGGCAGGAATTATAGTGAGGTGAGAAACCCATTGCAAACTTGCCCTGTCTCTCACTCTGTACCAATATCAATTCAAAGGAAGGCAAAAAACTAAATGTCAGGCCTGAAATTCTGAAACTATTAAAGGAAAACACACAGGAAACCCCTCCAGACATTGGTATGGGCAATGATTTTCTGGACAGGACCCCAGAAACAGGAAAAAAAAAATTGACAGGATCACATCCAACTGGAAAGCTTCTAGCTTGGTGGAACAGCCAAGAAAACAATCCATGTGAAGAGACAGCCTCCTGAATGAGACAAAATACTTGCTAACTAGTCTCCTGCCAGACAGTTAACTTCCAGAATTACAGAGATCTCAAAAAACTTCATAGAAAACCAAGTAAGTAAATTTTAAAATAGGCAGATGATCTTAACACTTCTCAACAGAAATGTAAACGGCCAACAAATACATGAAAAAAAATTCTCAATATCTTTAGCCATCAGGGAAATGCAAATTAAAACTACAGTAAAACCATCTCACCCTAGCTGGAGGGGCTATGATAAAAATAAACAGACAAGAAATGCTCGTGTGGATGTGCAGGGGGAGAAAAAACCTTTTATATTGTTGGCAAGATTATAAGTGGAGCCACTATGGAAAACAGTATAGAGATTCCTAAAAAAAAAAAAATCTGTCATTTGATCGTCCTATCCCACTTGAAAGGAAATGAAACCAGTATAACAAAAAGTTAGGTGTACACCACATTTACTGCGGCGCTGTTCTTAACAGCCAAGCTACGGACTCAGCCTCGGTGCCCATGAACGGATGGATAGGTAAAGAAAATAGGGTCTAGTGACACAGTGGAGTACTGCCCTTCGCAGCAAAACTGAGGGAACTGGAGGGCTTTGAATGAAGTAAGCCAGTCATGGAAATAGACGGCTCCTTCACACAAAAAAGCTTCAAAATAAAAGTTGACCTGAAGGCAGACTGGTGATTACTGGAGATCGGGAAGGTGTCGAGGGCGGGGAGAGGGAGATTGGCTCTGATCAGTGCACACTGTAGACATACATGGAAATGTCACACTTAACCCATTAATATTCACATGTGTTTATAATTTTAAAAACAGAAATATGAATTTACTGATGCTTCTCGGAGAATTTCACACATTCTGTTTTTATGCCTTTTCCTTCTCCCTGGAACGTCTCTTTTACCCCAGTTATAATGGATGTCCATATACTTTGTCATCTGAAATGGTCCACTTGCAAGTAAAAGAGGATGCCAGTCACAGTCCTGTCAGGACCCAGACAGAGACCAGGACAGCTGGCAGGCGGAGTCCCCACCCAGCTCCGTGCACACATCAATCCTCTCCTCCATGGACAGTGCGTCCACCGCCATCCCCCTCCCGTCGCTCTCCTCCACAGACCCTGCAGCACACATTAGGGACATGGGGCCTGTGGGGCCATCTCATCTGGTCTCACCCTCTGCACCGGCATGGTGGGCTTCTCCAAAACAGGGTCCAAGGAAGGGCCATGGTAACTAAGAAGTAGCTAAGAAATTCTCACAAAGTGGAGAAAGTCCTGAGACCGAAGGTTGGAGGAAGCTCAGGTTGTGGCTATACCAGTAGACATGTAGGGCTAAACACACAGTCATCCCTTTGTATTCATGGAGCATGGCTTCCAAGATCCCCAGCAGATATCAACATCCGCATGCTCAGGTCCATTTTTCAGAGAGGTTTACCACTTGCGTGGGACCTACACACACTGTCCCATATACTTCGTCATCTCTGGATTCCTTACATCCAATACAGTGTAAATCCTACATCAATAATTGTTTAGGAAATGATTTTTTGTTTTGTTTTTTTTTGGTTTTTTTTTGGTTTTTCTCCGGTACCGGGAACCGAACTCACGACCTTGTGCTTGCTAGGCAGGCGCTTTGCCGCTGAGCTAAATCCCCAGCCCCTGTTTAGGAAATGATGACAAGAAGAAAAGACTTCCGTGTTCGGTAGAGACACAGTTCCCTTTCAGGTATTTTTGGCCTGAGAGTAGTTGAATACAAGTGTGTGGCACCCCCAGACAGGCATGTTGGACTTCGGGGCTCTTCCAGTCATCCACTACATCCCAGGGATGCTAACGGCACAGATAGCAGAACACTTTCATCGGGCTCTGCAGGAAAACAAGTCACAAACAGTGAATGTATTTGTGGCTCCAAATGATGACTTTCTGATTCATTTCTAATCCAAATCCTTATCAGCTTGATTTCTTCAATTAACACCCTCATCTGGCATAAGTACCTCCTAGAGGTCATGTTTACATGTGACAGTTCACAGTGTCCCCTTCTGTTTTCCAGGATCAGTACAAGTTCTGCTACGAGGTGGCCCTGGAATACTTGAATTCTGGCTGATGGCATAACCGGCTCTGCAGACAAACCCTCTCCCGCCACAGGCCAAGATGGTCCACAGTGTTGCTGTAAATGAGATGGAGACTTCTCAATACGCTTATTTTGCTTTGCATAATTGGCTCTTATTAAGAGCCCAAGGAAGTGTTTGTAAACTGCTTGCACTGCCCAACTCCCGGCCATGCTGCTGCCTGACAGAAACACAGAGCATACGGTCGTCAGACACTGTCCTCCTCGTCACTGTCACCGGCTTGGTAGAGCAGCGTGGACATCTGCCGACTGAAGAGCACAATTATATTCTTATGAAGGAATTTGTACCTTTGGGTATTTTTTTGTGGCCCGTGATCCTCCTATTGTTACAGCTGAGTGTATGTTTTTGTTCTGTGGAGAATGCTACCTGGCATTATGATAATATATTATTTTAGTTAATATTTGTATTTTAACATGTCACGTGATAGAAGCTTACCTAGCTGTCCAGGACTAACCGGCGAATGTACTGAACAAAGCTGTGTTGTAGGAGCTCTTTCCGTCAGATGTGTATGTTTCCAAGGGAAAAGCTCGGGAGGACTCAGTGCGAAGCTGCAACATGGTCAGATCCACAGACCCAAGGCTTTCCCCTGTGTTTATATTGTGAATACTTTTGATTTCATCAAATTATTTATTCATTAAAAGGAATTTTTGTGAAGCACAGTGAGTGACAATCATTTTTATGAAACCTTGGAAATGACTGATTGTATGACCTTACCTTGTGTGAATTCTCAATAAACAACGACCCGTGCCACTTGTGGTGTATTCCTGGTGTCCCAGGGCATGGGTGGAGGCCACCCCATCACACCAGACCACAGGGGCGGGGTGCACCTGGGACCTTGTCCTAGTCCATGTTGTGTTTCTGCAGCACGAACCACAGCCTGGGTGATCTATAAGGAAATTGACATCCGGAGACTGGGATGTCTGAGGCAGAGGGGCTGCGTCCAGTGAGGGCTTTCATGCTCCATCACAACTTGGCAGAAGTGGGCACAAGGGGGGCACGACAGAGAGGTCAGGGGCATGAGGGAGCTTTTGGAACAAAGCCGCTCTCAAGGCCCCTCCTTCCATAATGGCCTTCATCCATCATGGGTCACTTTTTTCTTTAAAGAGAATAATAAAAAAAGAACAACAGCCAAATGCCAACATCGCTGGTCATTTGAGAATGCAAATTAAAACAACACTGAGATTGCATGTCACCCCAGAAAGAATGGGTATCATCAAGAAATCAACCAATAACAAATGCTGGAGGGGCGATGGAGGAAAAGGAACCCTTCTCCACTGCTGTTGGGAGTGTAGATTGGTGAAACCACTGTGGAAATCAGCATGGAGATTCCTCACAAAACTAGAATTAGAAGTCCTACTTAACCTAGCTATTCTCCTTCTGGGTATTTTCTCAGAAGAATTAAAAACACCATACCACAGCAATATCTGTGCGCCCATGTTTATAACAGCACAATTTGTCATAGCTAAATCTTGGAAACAACCCAGATGCCCATCCACTGAGGAATGGATAAAAAAGATGTATTTTTATATGGTGGAATATTACTTAGCTATTAAAAAAAAGATTAACTTGAGGATTTTTTAAGTAAATGGATGCAACTAGACACCATACTCATCAGTGAAATAAATCAGACCCACATGTGTAAACATCCATGTTGTCTCCCTAGTATAGAAGCCTGAAAGAGTAAATGAAATCTAAAACATACAATAGATATTATGGGAAATAGATATTAAGGGAAAGAAATTACTTGGAACAACTGGGATGAGGGAAAGGAGAAAAAGGAAGAAAAGGAAGAAGGAAGGGAATATATCTATATATGGACATAGATATAGACATGTAGCTGTGATAAATGTACTGCTGAAGTCTAATGGTTCATGGAAGGAACAGTTAATGCCTATTTTTTTTCTTTTTGACCAATGGGTCACTTCTTAATGGGCCTGGCCTCCGTGTACTATCATAGGGATAGTCAAGGGTCACCATGTGTCTTGGAGGGCACACAAACCACAGCAGGCCTGGCCGCCTGGCACAGGCATAATTGGGGTTCTCCAGAGGAAACCTTTGTCAGTCAATCCCTGGGCTTATCACCATGGCCTGCCCTGTATTAGGGTCATTGGGAGCATGAGTGCTGGCCTCGCTGGACGGAAGCCAGGGCAGGCGCTTGCTGACTGGGGCAACCCCTTTCCTCCTGTGCCACCTCTGAAGGGGGCATCATACCTGGCCCCTTCAGCCTCGCCCTAACCAGAAGCACGGTTGGTGAAGGGCTGGGATCAGTGCGTGGTGGGTCAGCAGGATGCAGAGGTGAATCCCTTCTGGGGGAGGAGCATGCATGATGGACCCTAAGGAAGGATGTCAAGAGATGCTACTGCAAAGTCCGATAACAAAATGTGCTGGCTTAGCGTTTGCAGGAGAAAAGGTTAGTGAACTTGAAGTCATTACTAGGAATGATTCAAACATACAAAAAGAAAGAAATTCTAAACAGAGCAGGAGTAAACCGTTGGAGTCTCTCTGAACTGTGGCTTTACATGGGGTAGAAAAAATTTGAAGCAATAATGGGTTTATAATTTCCAGTTTGGAAATTATAAACCCATAGATCCAAGATGCTCAGCTCACTAACCCTCAGCATAAGAATCGTGAAGACCCCCAACGTACCTCATAATCAAATTGTTTAAAACCATGACTAAGAAAAATACCATAAACAGCCAGAGAGCAGACACACATGCAGGTAAGAGTCACAGCACAATCTTTTTTTTTCTGGGCTTTTTGAAGGCCAGAAGGTAGAACAATAATTTAAAATACTAAATGAAGTAGGAACTGGCAACCTAGAATTCTATACCCAGCAAAGATACTTCTCAAAGCAGTGGTCAAAATAAAGAAAATGTCCAAAGTAAAGAAATTGAAAGAATAAAGGAAATGAGCTCATAAATAAATCTGCATCAACACAATGGAATTATGACACTGGAAGAGCTGTTACATGGATAAATATAGAGGACTTTTCCTTAAATACCATTAAAAGATAATTGACTAGTAAAACATAGCAAGAGCATACAGTTTACAACATGTACAAAAAATGAAAATAGGGAAGGGTGGAAGGACAGAAGCATTCTGCTGTGAGAGTCTTCTCTGTGCATGAAGGAGTGTAACATCAGTAAAAGGTGACAGTGATTAGTAGAGACCATACTGTAAACGCCAGAACAATCAGGAAAACACACTCGGAAGAGGGATGGGTACTAAGCCCAGGGAGGAGATAAAATGGAATCATAAAAGTGACTCAATTTCCAAACAGAGGAAGAAAAAGAAAATGGAACAAAGAACAGATGGGACAAGTAGAAAATGAAGAGCGAGCCAGTAGTTTTAAACTCAACTATATCAATAATCACATTAAAATGTAAATGGCCTAAACACCCCAATTAAGAGTCAGAGATTGCCAGATTACAAGGGGAAAAAAGCAACACCTAACTATATGCTGTCTATACGAAATCCATTTTAAACATAAAGAAGCAAATTAGAACAACACCCATCTGCTTTCCTTAATATACCCAAGCTGCTGAGTGCTACTAGGGAAAAATTACACAAATGGAGATATTACTGCTGCTATAAATTCATCACATCCACCCTTCCTTTTCTACTTCCTGTGTCCAATAATCGAAGACTTCCCCATACTTGCAATAATGACTCTGTTTCCTACTTCACAGGTAAAACTCAGCTGCCACCCTCCTCTCCATGAAGGTATCCTTCTCCACATGTACCCCTACCTCCTTTTCACCAAATTCAGAGAAAGGGTTGAGGCAGGAGACAGTGTTGGAAACAGCTTGGCCTTGGGCTCAGAGAAGAGAGGATGCCTTCCAGCTCTCGGAGACCACAGAGCACCCTGCTTTCACCATACTTCCTGAGCGTCTGGCAAAGAGCCTGAGGAACACAGGCTGCTTCTACTCTAGAGAAGGCAAGCGGTGACCCTGTGGTCATCACATCATTAGCACCTCCCTTCACAGACTCCCACTCCCAACATGTGGGTTGGAACTCACACTTGATTACCCAGAAGCATGGTGTTCCTGGCTCTCTCCCTCATCCTGAGACAGTGCTTCTCTTGGGCTGCTTCTCCACCTTCTCTTACACCTCTAGCAACCACTCCTATGGGAGGGTCTCTCAGGCAGCTCCAGATTCCTCAACCCACAGAGCAACTGGAGGCCCAAGAAGTCCCACCTCTGGTAAAGTGTGCTGTCTCATTTCAGAAACCCTTGTCCAGCCCTGTGGACTACTCTGGACTTACATGAACCTCTGACATTTGGTGCCCTGTATCTACACAGTCAATGTTCAAGTTTATGTCTAATGTCCCCCCAAGCCTCATGCACTCATAGGTGGGACTTTTAGATGGTTGGATGATGGGGGCTTACGGCTCACTTGCCGTTTGCTGGGGTCTGGTCCAAAGAGAGAGGTAACTAGGGGCATGGCCTGGGAAGGTTGATCTTCCCTGGCTCCTCCCTTCTCTCACCACTTCCTGTCTGCCATGTCAGGAGCAGCTTCTCCGCCATGACTGCCCTGCCATGTGGGCCTTCCTTGGAATCAGTTAACTATGGACTGTAACCTCTACAAACGGTGACACAGTGTCTCCTCCCCAGGTGATGCACATGCTCTAGAAGGAAATCTGCACACTGGAATGTGCTCCATGTGCAGACAAACAATCCTTCAGCTGGATGTGGTGATCCATGCCTGTAACCCCACCACTCAGGAGGTTGAGGCAAGATGATCATCATAAGTTCAATGCCAGCCTGGGCTACATGGTGAGTTCAAGAGCAGCCTATACCACACAGAAAGAGCTTGCCTCTAAAAACCAAAACAAAAAACAGAAACAGCTCTGGATCCATCCACAGTGCTCCCACTTGGGGGCTATGGTGTCTCTGAGATGGGTCAGCAGATCCTCTTGTGCCTCCTGCAAGAAAAACAGCCTCATTGCCCTCTTGTCTGTGGTAGGTGGACTCACTCCTCCCACAAACAGGACAATGTGGTGGGACTCAGATACTCACCTGGAGACAAGGTCATAAAGAGGCTGTGCACAGCCTGCTTGCTGGGCTCTCTTGGCCCACCTACCTGGAGATGCCAGCTGCCTTGATGAACACAAGACAGAGGCCACCTAGCAGGAAATGGAAAATGCCAGCCGATACCAGCCAGCAGCTGGCAGGGAACTAAGGTGCTGTGGTCTGGTAAGTGTTTCCTGAAGGCTTATGTGTTAAAGGCTTGGTCCCCACACCACAGTGCTCCTGGGAGTAGGTGGGACCTAGTGAGAGGAAGTGAGGTCATTGGGGGCATGGCCTTGGGGAGATACAGGATCTCACTACTTCCTCTTCCTGGCTCTGTTTTGCTTCCCACCAGGAGGTTCTGCCTCACCAAAGGCCCAAAAGTAATAGGCCCAAGTGGCCAAAACTGTGGCCACTTCTCTAAAACTGTGAACCAAAGTCAAGCTTTCTGCTTTGTAATTTGATGTTACTCTTCCTTCCTCTGTGACAAAATATCTGAGGTAATCAATTTTAAAAGAAAAGTTGATGATGACTCACAGTTTCAGAGGTTTCAGTCCATGGTGCCTGGGCCCTGTTACCCTTATGCACGTGGCAAGGGCAGTGTATGAGGACAAGAGAATGTGCTAGAACAGAGCTGCTCACCTCACGGGCACTGAGAAGGAAAAGAGGAGAGCTGAGGCTTCAGTGTCTCCTTCCAGAGTGCACCCCAATAACCTAACTTCTTCCCACTGGGCCCCACCTACTGAGGATCTGCCACCTCCCATCAAAACATCACAGGCCAGCCACCCAGCCTTCAGCATATGGACCTTCAGGTGACTGTCCAGGTGCAAACCGCAGCGATCAGTTATCTTACGTGTTTGTTACAGTGACGCAAAGCTGACTAACACGCAAGGCCCACACAGAGCTGGTAAGTGGGTCCTCCAGTTCTGAGCTTCCTTCAGATGACCACAGCCAGCCCACGCCTCAACTGTGACATGAGGACAGAGCTGAGCCAGAGCCCCACCTGTCCCTCAGAAACTGTGAGATAATAACAGTTGTCACTTTATGTGGCTAAATTTTTGTAGGTAATTCTGTACCTCAGATTTAGGCTCCAATTCTGATATTCCTTAGAAGCTTCTACAAATAGGTACTTCCAACCTAGAAATTTAGAAGTGTAGGTCAAAGCTCCTCATTATGTACTAGGTTCTGGAAACTTCTTTCTAGAAGGGGACACTTCCCAAAGGAAATGGTAATTATAGTTGATGCAAAGCAGGTTCAGGTCTGTAATCCCAGCACTTTGAGAGGCTAAGGCAGGAGGATTACACGTATGAGCCCAGCCTGGGCAACTTTGCCACTTAGCAAGACCCTGTCTCAAGATATTAAAAAAAAAAAAAAAAAAAAACTTGGAAATGTAGCTCAATGTGACGTCCCTGGGTTCAACCCCAGTACCATGGGGGTGGGGGGGATTTATTTTTATAACATCTGAATTTATTGTTCTATATATTAAAGAAGTGCTGGTTTTCCATTTTCAGTGCTGATGGATTTCTCAGTGCCTGAGGGGACTTTTGTGAACAGAGTATTCACTACTGATTGTAATTTAGGCAGTGTCCCAATTATCAATCTTAAGAATTTATTAGATAATTAGGACTCTTCTAGGTATTAAATAATCAATGTGGTCCTAAGTATTTACAATTGCTTTGCAATTTATAAAAATTATAGATTTAACAAAATAAATTTTCCCAATCAATATAAACCTCAATTACAAACTTAACCCAGCACTTTTAGATACTTAATTAAAATCCCAATTCTAACATATTAATTCCCTTTAGTGTTATAAGACCCTTCAAATGCAAATGATCCCATAAAAATTGCAAAGCTGACTAATGCCCTCAAACACAGAATGGTTACAATAATGTTGGTGGCATGGCTTTAATTTATCACTTTTTTAAAATCTCATTCTTACATATTCCCAAGGTTACTTTCTTTACATTGTCCTAGAATTTCAATATCTATGAGTTCAATCACTACTATTTTATACCTTTCTGGAATTCTAGATATTTTACCAGACCCCAAAGAAAGAATACTGCCTTGACCTCACAGGGAGACGGCCGATCTTGGGTTGAGTTTTGGGGTGGACATGGTTAAACAGATCAAGTGGATTCTATCCTGAGCCAATGGGCCTGGGGCTAAGTTTCTGTTTATTGCAGAGACTGCACTTGTTGTACCTGGGGACTTTATGTACTTATATTCCTGAATGATGTTAACTTTTGCACCTTGATGCCTTTTCTATGAATAAAGCACTCTTGAAGTTTTGTATGTGACCTCTACTTACTCTCCAATCATGAGGATTTGTCACTCTGATCTATTAGCATAACGGGAGGCTCACGGGCATCTGTCTTACTGGTATCTTGCTATAATTAGTAGCATCATCCTAAGGTATCGTTCTTTGAAAAGAAGAAGCAAGTCTAGGGATAGCACGTTTCCATCTCAGAACAGTCGGTTGATTTGTTATCAAAGAACGCAAGCTTATTCTTTAATTGGTTACTCCATGAAACCAGCGAGACTTACTCATGGCCATAGCACTTTCCACCTGCTACCTGCACTTCCTTAGAATTCATGGTAGCATTTTCTTTATCCTGGCTCTTTTATCTGACACAAATTTCAAGTCACTGCTTGCTCACACTAAAGATCTGTATCCAAGCATGTGTTTACCAAAAAAGTAAATCACCCACAGATAGCAACACTTTCCACTATTAGAAATGATGAGGATAAGGCATAATCTATGAAATTCACCCTTTCCTTGAGTCATCATTTTTATGCTTATTATTACCTGTCCTAATGTGATTTTTCTTGCCCCAAACCACTTCTTCAACTCCCAACAAAATCTTTCCTCTTTTAGTTTGGGAATGGCTTTAAACACCAATATCTAGGCCCTGGGGATGGTGTGTGAACTTCAGTATTGGAGAAATGTTTCTGTTGTTTCTTTGGGGGTATTTGTGCTAACAGAGATGTCAATGATTTTTCTTTTAAGGTCACATATTAACACAGATTTCTCCAACTGGGTGTATAACCATTTTATCCAGTCTTTCTAATAACATATGAGTCCACCTACCACCAAGACATCCTCTCCAGGACTGATGTGCTATACAGAGGCACAGCTTCCTTTTATGGTTTATTTAACATTTTCAAATGAGGCAATTAAAAAACAAATTGTGAGTAATAATTTATAAGCAGTACTGGAATACGACAAATACCTTGACCATGACCTGTGAGAGCTAGGAGGTAGAAACCAGCCCTGGAGCAAGCCCCAAGTGTGTGCCCTGCCATCACCTGGGATGTCCTTCCGGTAACCCAGGTAGATTTGGTTTCTGGACCTGGAGTAACAAAGCACCACACACTGGGGGCTTCTAGCAACAGAAGTGCAACAGAAGTCCCCCTTCTAGAGCCTCTAAGGCCTAAGACGAGGTGTGAGAAGGCAGCACTCCTGTGAAACCTGTAGGGGAGATGCCATCCTTGCGTCTTCTAGGCTGTTAGTGGTGGCTCATGGTCCTTGAGGTCTTTGGCTGGCAGTGACAGCATTTCAGTCTGTCTCTGTTATCACATGGGCATCTTTCCATGGGTGTCTGAGCTTTTGTGTCTCTTCTTATAAAGACACAAGTTACATTGGATAAAGGACCCAGCCTACTCCACCAGGACTGCACCCTTACTAATTATATCTCCAGTGACTATTTCCAAGTAAGATCATGTTCGCAGGAGCTTCAGCTTACCTTTTTTGGGGATACATTTGAGCCCACAATGATAGGCCTCATAGGAGGTAAAGCATAGCCTTGGTCTGATGCACATTCAAGCCCCACCCTTCAGGTCACCAAGAGGAGAGGCTCAGGAGTTGGGAGGTAGCAACACTCCAGAGTTAGTATGAGTCAGATCTTAAATGTCCCTAACAAATTTCCCCTGCCCCATATGTTGATGTCTTGCTCACCGCCCATGATGCTACTGGAAGGTGGTGGAGCCTTTAGGTGGGGGCAGGCAGAAGGAAGTGAGGTTACTGGGGGTGCCTTGGAGGGAACATTGAGATTCTGGCTGCTTCCTGTTTCCTGGATGCCATGAGGTGAGCACTTCCACCATTATGTGCAGCCTCACCTGTGGTAGACCCAAAACCAGTGGGGTCAAGTGACCATGGATTGAACCCTCCAAAAACACAAACCAGAAGAAACCTCTCCTCCTTATAAGTTCTC
>NW_004955402.1:3118110-3234770 GCF_000276665.1 Chinchilla lanigera | reverse complement strand
TCCCGGTCAGCCCAAGGCTCATGCCACCAGCCTCAAACCTGCTATCAGCCTCTGGATCCAGTCATAGGGAAGACTGCTTTCTCCTTTTGGATTAAGCAAAATTTTAACAAAAAGAGTAGCTGAGTGGTCAGAAGTAAAACTGAGAGTGGTGAAGTAGTTTGGAAAAAGAAACAATCATCTAATTTCCAACATAAAATTTTCTAAGCTGTAAAAAGATTCCCCAACTTTGCTCCAGGAAGTAACCTTAAGCCTACACACAGGAAGAACGATGACCATATTCCACAGAGTTCTGTTTTTGCCTCCTACCATTTGTGCAGCTGTCCACTCTGCCAAAATCAAGACTGGCTTCCCTGTACTTGTTTCTTATCCCTAATCTGTAGCAGCTCACAAAACTATATATTCTTTCCTTTCTCAAAGCAAAACACAGACAAAGAATAATTTTTTCAAGGTCACTTGAATGTCCTCTGACAGATCCATTTCATCATTGCTGTACATTTCTGCATTTTATTTTATCAGTATGCACTGAAGCTTTGCTCTGTGCTAGGCACCGGAGACACTGCTGTGTATCACATAGTCTCCATGCATACTCTCATGGGATTGTTGATCTCATGAGGGGAGAAATGTTTAAATCTCAGAAGTGACTAGATTACAGGTCATGGAGAACACTTTATACTTGGGCATATGGAAGGCCATTAATCAAATGCAGATTATGGATCTAGGCAGGCCTCCCTGTGGTTTTCAGGGAAAATGAATCCAGTCTGCACACAAAAAAAAGCCCTTCTTAGGAAGACCATGGTACAGAACAGCCAAGATGCTGCTGCTGAGGGCTGTGCTCAGAAGCTGGGCGCAGGCCTGGGAGCACTGGACGGGTGGCCTGTCACAATTCCCAGTGTTTCCAGGGTTTTCCTAAAACAGTGGTCAACCGTTAAGCACTTTGTATAAGACATAAATACCATTTGATTCTCATCTGAAGATCAAGTCCTTCCATGTTTGTGTGAACTGTGATTCTCCAGAGTTTGAGAAGGGATGGGAAGAACCCAACTCTGGAAATAATTCATTTCCCCTCTCCTGATCCCACTTCCACACTGCTTGGTTAGTTTTCAGAATTCCCCCATCCTGACCCTGTCTCAGAAAGCAAGATTTAAAATTAATCAGTGATGGCTGCAGAATAACTTAATGGGGAACCAGACACCTGCACTCATCCCTTGCGCTGTGGCTGTGGCCTTCCCCGGGCCTGGCCCGGCCTGCTGCATGTAGGTGGCGAGGCTGGGAGCTGTGGGAGGCTGACTTCCCACCAAACTTCGATACAGCCGTCTACCAGCAGCTGGTGATGTGCACTCCAGTTCTGGCACCAGCCATCCAGAGAAGGCACAGATCCCACAAATCAAGGACTCAGAACTCCACAAGACTGCCCTCACTTTAGACACCAACCACACCTTCAGGGTCCCCAGGCCGCTCCTATGCCCAAACAACTGCCTACAAACACACGGGTTCCCACAGCTCCCCCTGGGTTCTGTGATTCACTCAGATAACTCAGAACTTAGCCAAGCTCTCCACTGACAATTTCACTTTTCTTACACAGGGGCAACGGAGGGCAAGGTCCAGGAGGGCCTCAGACATAGAATACCGATGTCCTCCCCGTGAAGTCATGGGCTGCCACCCTCCTGGCATCTCAATGTGCTCACAGGGTGGCATCCCCAAGATGGGGTGTCTGAGCAAGAGCACCGGGCACAGCAGAAATGTGGCAGAGATGTCACAGAGCACAGAGGTGCACATGGCCTTATAAACAGGGAACAGCACATGGGGAGCTAAGATCACGTCTCTTGAGACCAATCCTGACCCAAGAAGGGCTCCTCCTGGGGGCAGAGGATAAGTAGAGGCCACCAGAAGCCCCCACTCACGACAGACATCTGTGGCATCAGCTGTGGCCTCCACAGCTTGGGCAGCCACACTGCCCTAGAGGAAGAACCCAACCCATGCTGCCTAACATCAACTTAAGACCCAGCCCACTGAGATTCTGAGAAGCAGCCACGCAGCCGTTGCCAGCAATGTGGTTGTCCCAGCTCTGTGACCGTGGCCCCCACTCTCTTGGGGCCCAGAAAGCACCTGGGTGGCCCACCCTGAGTGGCTTAGCCTGCAGAGGGCCCCAGGAAAGAGCTGGGTGGCACTGCCCACCCATCCTTGAGCCCTGGGAAGCAGCCAGCCCTGAGCAGCTTGGGCTACGGAGGGCCACAGGGAACAGAGAGACACCCTGCCCATGTAGCCAGTGTATATGGAATTGGGCAGAAAGAGAGGAAGAAAGGAAGAGAGGAAGAAAGAGGAGTGGAAGGAAAGAAAACAGAAAGCTTTAATGAAACTATGGACAAAACCCTACGTAGATGTTTCTCAAAAGAAGATATACACCACAGAAACAATGAAATATTTACACATGAGTGTCTGATTTATTTCACTTAAGAGTATGGTCTCAAGGTGCATCCATTCACCTAGGAATGTCTCAAGTTTATTCTTCTTTATGCCTGAGTAGTACTCCATTGTATAAAAAAATCCACATCTTTTTTATCCATTCCTCGGCTGATGGGCATTTGTTTTGTTTCCAAGATTTAGCTATTACAAAATGTGCTGTTATAAACATGTGTATATATTGCTGTGGTATGATGTTTTTAATTCTTCTGGGAAGATACCCAAAAGGGGAATAGCTGGGTCAAATGGGACTTCTACTCCTAGTTTTTTAAGGAATCTCTACACTGATTTCCACAATGGTTGCACCAGTCTACACTCTCACCAACAGGGGAGAAGGGTTCCTTTTTCCCCACAGCCTTGCCAACATTTATTAGTTGCCATTCTTTCTGGAGTGAGATGGAATCACATTGTTTTATTTTGCCTCTCTCAAGTGACCAGATGGTGAACATTTTTTCATATATTTATTTGCTATTTGTATTTCTTCCTCTGAGAAGTGTGTATTTATATCAGATGCCCATTTTTGGATTGGGTATTTAAATTTGGGGGATCTGATTTTTTCAATTCTTTATATGTTCTAGATATTAGCCCTTTGAGGGATGTCTGGTTAAAATTTTTTCCCAGTCTTTGGATTGTCTTTTCACTCTATTTGTAATTTCTTTTCTATGCAAAAGCTTTTTAATAGGACAACAGAAATTGAAAGTGTAAATAAGGACCAAAGTGCATAAAAGATTTGTGAAATAGGAAGAAATTGTTCCAAAGGAAGGAGAACTAGGGAAGGGGGAAGTGCGGAGGAAGGAAGGAAAAAGAAAAAAATGATAAAAGATATGCAAAATGGAAACAAAGCATTGTAAATAAGGAAGGGAAGAGGGGTCTGAAGGGAGGGGAAGGGACTGGGGGAACAAAAGAGAAACCAGGATGTGTCATGCACAGGTACAAATTTCCCACGATGAACGTGATCATTATGTATATCTATATTGTACCAATAAACTTAATTTTAAAAATCTGAAAAAAAGATATGCAAATGGCCAGTGAGTGCATTTTTTAAATGCTCATTGCAAATCATCTAGAAAGTCCAAATCAGAACCAGGAGCTAACCCCTCACCTCAGTTAGAATAACTATTAGCAAAAGGAAAAAATAGCAAACGCTGGCAAGGATGTGGAGGAAAGGGAAGTTTCAGACACAGTGTGGTGGGTATGTAAATTAACACAGCCATTATGGAACACAGTATGGAGTTTCCTCAAAAAAACTAGAAATAGAACTACCATATGACCCCGCAATCTCACTACTGGGTCTATACCCAAAGGAAGTGATACCAGCATGTTGAAGAGACATTCACACTCGCAGGTTTACTGCGGCCCTAGTCGCTGTAGCCTGAGACACAGTGTTATCCATGGTACCCATCAGTGGATGAATAAAAAATGTGTATAAACACAATGGAATGCAATCCGCCATAAAAAAGAATGAAATTCTGTGGTTTGCAGCAAAATGGGTGGTACTGGAGTACCTTATGTTAAACGAAGTAAATCAGACACAGAGAGACAAACACCACATGTTCTCACTTACACAGAGATGCTTAGAATTTGTTCACAAAAGTAGAGAACAGAATAATGGTTACCTCTGAGAAGGGCAGGCGGGAGGAGGGATGGAAAGAGGATATCAACAGGTACGAGTGCAGTTGGATGGGGATACTTTCTAATGTTCTACAGCATAATATGGTAAGTAGGTTGATGACAGTAAATTAGATTTTCCAAAGTAACCATACAGAGTATTTAGTATGTTCCCAATACAAAGAAATGATAGATGTCTGGGACGATGGGTACCAGTTACCCTAACATCATCATTACACACTGTACACTGTGCACACATGTATTGAAAAGTCAATATGTACAATTACTATGTCAGTTTAAATATGTATTAAAAAATAATAAAATAATAATTTTAGACAGTGCACTCATGAACCAGGCAGCCTCACTGAGCACCAGGCTCCAGAGTTTTTACTGGCGTGAAAACATACTTAGGCAGACATAATTGCTTAAGTCATTGGCCACAGAAATGAACCCTTATCTCTGGCTCTTTGACCTTCATCAGAGGTCAGGTTTGCCCAAAATCCCAACGCTCTCATGGCATGGTTGGTCTTCCTGATGATCAGCCCCATTATGAAGCCAGCTAGGACCCCCACTATGAGTCATCTCATTAGCATAAACTCATGGAGCTCTGGAATAATAAAGATACTTCTATCTGGGAATCCCAAGCATTTCAAAATTTCCATGGCAGGAATCTTAGACAAAAACCGGATGAACCAGTACACAACACTGTCCTTCACAGAAGATGTGCCAGTCGTTTACGCTGCTTCCCCTTCCGGTCCTTATCTGTGCCACAGTCCACTGTAAGACCTCTTCCTCTTCTGAAACACAATGCCAACGCAGAAATCAGTCTACAGTGTAGGCGGGGTAGACCTTGGGCAGCTTGGTGATGTCCAAGCACAAAAGCCACAGGAGAACTAACTTACCACCAGTGACAAGGCATCCATCAGATGCTGAAAGTGTGTGTAGGTTTCTTCTAATCCACATGAGGGGATGAGGTTGAGGGTATGGACTCAAGTTAGGACCAAGTCCAGGTCTCAGCATGTGTCACCTTGAGCCCAATCCCACCCAGTCCATCTTTAAAATGGAACTGTTCTGACACCTAAATGAAATAAAGTTCAGTACACAATAAACAGTAAGAGCTCAGTCACCTGCTGTTGTCCTTGTTGCTCTATTATTAATAACCAAGGTCTAAAAATGGGTAATTACCTCCATCATGGATAATTGTCTTTCCCTAATTAGGCTTTTCACTCTACCTAGACCAACCCAAATAATCCACCTCTTTGGGGAAAGGGGAAGGAGGAGGCCTACACCTGAATTCCCTAGGAACCCAGGTGGTCCATGGGGAAGGAAGAGGCAATTTCCTGGGCGAACAAAGAACCAAAAATCCTGGGAAGGACTGCTTCCTCCCCTGCTGTCAGTGTTCATCTGTTTTGATGATTAATCTTGATTACCAACTTGCCTGGCTTGAACGATCCCAAAATCAGTAAAGCACATTTCTGTGTGTATCTGGGTAGATCTTGGGGACTGTTTCTGATCCCCAGTCCCTTCCTCTCTGACGCTCTTGCCATACTCTCTTTCCTGGCTGCCACGAGGTGAGCAGCTTTCTTCTGCCATAATGTTTGTGCCTTGGAGTCAGCCAACCACGAACTGAATCCTCTGAGATTGTGATCCAGAAAGGGACCCTTCATCATTTAAATTATGTGCGTCAGATACTTTGTCCCTACAATAGAAAGATGACTAAACACCTTTTAAATGCTTTCCTCCTCCAAACCAATGGAGGTATCATCATATGCTGATTTGTATGACTATAAAAATAAAAAATCTGCTGTGAGAATGTGGAGACACTGGAACGCTTGGTGCATTGCCAGTGGAAATGTAAAAGAGCACACCTGCTCTGAGGAACAGTGTGGCAATGCCTTAAAGATTAAACTTAGAATACAGAGATCCAATATGGCTTGGGCACTGGCTGACTCATGAACTCAACCCTGTTTAACAGCATGACTGTGACCCAAACCCACTGGCTGCCCCACAGTGTAGAGGACAGATGTGGTGACACGGAGGAGAACAGAGGGTGCCACCCTGAGGAACCAAGACATCGGGGTGTTGGCCCTCAGACCAGGGGCACGGCCAAACGTGTGCAGCACACTGCCAGTGCCTGGGCTAAGGCAGATGCCACGCTGGCCCTGCTGCCACTCCCACCTGCACATCACGCAGGCACCGATTACTGAGGGGCAGGAAGGGGACACACTAACGGCTGTGCTGAGGCGCTTTGAGCAGTGCCATGGCTCTGGCAGCCACGGCGCCTGGGCACTTGCTGTAGCTGAAGTTGTTGGGAAAGCAAATGCCCTGGCTCCAGGCTTCTCCAGCTGCCCAGAAACCACAGCCACACAGGAGTAAAAAGAGCACTGCAGCCACAGTTCTGCTCCTGGGCATGCAGTAGCCCTGCCCTTGGGGAACGCCATTGTCCTTGGTGCACTGCACTTCGTTGTCCCGCACATCCCACCCCATCACTGCTCTCAGGACAGAGACAGAACACAGTGGTACTGTGGAACCCTCTGAACAACCTCTCCTGGGCGCCTCTGGGCCCACACCACTCACTGCTGCAGAACAAGGGCTTCAGCACCCTCCCTTGCTGCGGCTCCAGCACAGCGGTGGTCCTTGCTAAGGTCAGAGCCAGCACCAGCAGTTCCTGAGGAAAACCCGACACTCCCGTAGTAGGAGGAGCACACTGTGAGCTCCCCATGCCCCCGCGGGTGCACACGCCTGCCTGAGCTGCTACAGCGCCCCTCTCGCGTGGCCTCAGGAAACAGTGGGTCTCTGCTCCCCCGTGGCACACACTGTGCCCCAAATCAGTCATCACAGCCAGAGAAGCAGCAGAGCGACTTCCCCATAGTGCACGCCTGGAAATAAAGCCAATGCTGATAACAGCCTGCTCCCAAGACACAGCCTCAGGAGAAGCTGCTTCCTAAGAAGGCCGCCTCGGAATCATGGCAGGGACACCTGATGCACCAGAAGCAAAAATACCAACACGATGGCACAAGAAATGAAAACGGTAATATGATGCCTCTAAAAGAACAGTGTAACAACAGATCCAAGAAACCAAAATGCATAAAATGCCTGATAAAGAATTTAAAAGAGTGATTCTTTTAAAAGTTTGATGAAATCCCAGAGAACATAGATAAACAATTAAATGAGATGAATGAGAAACTCAGCCCAGAGACAGCAATTCTGAAAAAGAACCAAATAGAAATCTTGGAAATGAAGTCTCGATAAGTCAAATATACAGTTGAAAGCATCAAAAACAGATCTTTAGAAATAGCTGAGTCAGGCAAAAAGAAAATTAGAAAGAATGAAGAGCATGAAAGACCGATGGTAATGTGGTGCATGGCACATGCCGGCCAGTCAGCAGGCTGAGGCAGGAGGATTGCCAGACTGAGGCCAGCCTAGACAACTTAATGAGACTACATCTCAAAATAAAAATATTAAAAAATGAACTGGGGGTATAGTGGTAGAATACCTCAGAGATTGATCCACCGTACCCCAAAAAGAAGACAAAGATGAAGCAAGGGGAGGTGAACAGACCCATGGGACACCAGTAAACAAACACACATCCACATATATGGAATACTTGAAGGCAAGGAGAATAAAGTTAACATCATGGAGAATGTATTCAATGAAATGATAGCAGGAAACTTTCCTAATATTGTGAAAGACACAAAGATCCCAGTGAGGCCTATTTAGGACCCCAAACAGACCTGCCTAGAGAAGATCTTCGCCATGGTATATTATAGTCAAAAGTTTAACATGAGAAAAATCCCTAATTCTTTAAGTGAAAAGTAGCAAGTCACATTTAAGGGTACCCCCAATATAGCATCAAATTTTTCATCAGAAATCTTACAGGTCAGGAGTGAAAAAATTATGGATTCTAACTCTAGAAACAAAGTAACTGCCAACTAGCCATGTTTGGTGGCATACACCTCTAAGCCCAGCACTCCAGAGGCTGAGCCAGGAGGATCAGCATGAATTTAAGGCCAGCCTGGGCTACCGATTGAGCTCAAAGCCAGCCTGAACAACATAGCTAGTGAGACCCTGTCTCAAAAAAGAGAAAATCTCCCAACCAAGAATACCGTTCTTAGCAAAGCTATCCTTCAAAATCAAAGAAACAAGACCTTCTACGAGAAGCAAAACCTGTGGGGATTTATGACCACCAGACCAACCTTACAAAAGATGATTAAGTAGTTCTACCTCTGGACGTGAAAGATAACTACCATCATGAAAGCCTGGGAGAACATAAACCCCACTGGGAGAGTAGATACGCAAGAGATAAATAGAAAAGAATCAAACATTTCAGTGCAGTAGACCATCAGACCAGACAGGAAGACGTTGTGGTATAGACTTTCAGTGCTCCCCAAAGTTTCCTGTGTCCAGCGGCAGATCTTACAGCAGGAGGTTGAATTGCGGAGGCACTTAGGGGATTAACTGTATGTGCTGTTAAGAGGTAGAGCCTGGTCGGGGAAGTGGGTCACTGGGGTGTGACCTGGCAGAGTATTTTTGACCCTGGTCCATTCTCTGTTTCGGGGCTGCAGTGAGATTAGCAGCCTTCCTCAGCCAGGCTCTTCTGCCATATTCTTTCTGCCTTGGAGCCAGATGACCATGAACTGAAACCTCTGAAATCATGAGTCAACATAAATCTTTTCTCCTTTAACGTGTTCTTGCCTTCTTGAACCACCAGTGGTACACACATGACTGACCCATGGGGCAGCTTGTACCACCCAACGGGACTGTCCTATGCCACCCAGTGCAACAGTCATGCATATACCACTGGTGGTTCAGACTGCCTGGCTGTGAGACACATGAGTTATATCCCTGTCATGAATGTCATAAGTTGTATGTGCCAGGAACTTTATCCCAGCAATGAAAACATGACTAATACAATGGATAAGAGGGAAAGAAAAGAATAAAGAATATTCAAAACAAAAACCACAAAAAGAGAAAAAAACAACACAAGGAGAGAAGTCCTTACCTACCAATAATAATGCTGAATGTAGATGGATTAAATTCTCCAATTAAATGATAGAGACTGGCTGAATGAATTTTAAAAAACCCAATATCTACCTGAAAGAAATTCCAACAGTAAAGATACAGATTGAAAGTGATAAGATGAAAAATGATATTCCAAGCAAACAGAAACCTAAAGTGAGCAAGAACATCTATCTTCATATCTAACATAATAGTAAGAAAAGATAAAGATCACATATAATGGTCATGGGACCAATTCAGTAAGAACATATAATGAATATAATTCTATATAAACCTAATGTCAGAGCACCAATTTTATAAAATAAACATTATTAGAGCTAAAAGAAGAAATAAGCTCCAATACAGCAATAGTGGAGGATTTCAACACCCTGTTTTCGTCAATGGATAAATCATCCAAAGCAAAACAAACAAAAACAAAGCCTAAGAAACAGACTTAAAGTATCAATCAAATTGACTTAACAGACAATTACAGAACACTCCATCCAACAGCTACAGTATACACATTCTTTTCACCAGTACAGGGAACTTTCTATGGAATAGACCATAGATTAGACCAAAAAAAGGTCTCCAGATATTTGAATATTCAAGTATTCTTTAAATATTCAAAAACACTAAAATCATATCCTTTCTCTTTTCTGATTCACAATGGAATAAAACTAGAGGTGAGCAACAAAAGCAATTTTAGAAATTAGAAAAATGCATGGAGACTGAAAAACATAGTTTTGAGTGAACAGTGTCATCAAGAAAAACAGAAGGGAATATTTTTTAAATTCTCAGACAAATAGAAATAGGAAGACAACGTACAAAAACTGACGTGGTTCAGCCACAGAAGTATGAAGAGGCAAGTTGTGCTAGCCACTTTCTCCTCACACATAATACCAAACATGCACAACTCAAAGGAAGAGGGGTGTAATTTGACTCACAGTTGCAGTGGAGTCAGTCCATGGCTGGCTGACTTCAAGGCAGAAATGGCCCAACAGAATAGCATGGTGGGAGAAAACTGCTCACTGCATGGTGCGCAGGAAAAGCACAAGGGCCAGAAAAAAGAATACGCCCTTTCAGATCACGCCCCTAATGACCCACTTCCAACAAGGCTCCATTTCTGAACAGCACATTCATCAACTGAATTCATGAGAGGGTGGATCCAGTGATGAGTATAGCACCCCTGCTAGCCAATCACCTTCCAAACACATGAGACTTTGAAGGACACTTTTAGATGTAAATCAGAACAGTCTCTCTCTGGCCTCAAAAGACTCACATCCATTTCTTTGTGCAAAATTAATCTAGTCCATCTATAAAAGTTGACAAAGTCTTAAAAATTCTAGCATTGCTGAAGGGTCCAAGTCGAAAATCTCCTCTGAGACCCTGGGAAAACTTAGTTATAAACCCCTACTAAAAAAAAATACAAAAAGGAAAGTTAAATACTTTCCACATTCCTATTCCAAAAGCGAGAGATGGGTCATAGGATGGAATGGGATCTAAACAAAACTACAACTCAGCAGGGCAAACAGTAAATCCTGTGGCTCTGTGTCCAGCACCTGGGTCAAGTTGTGGTACAGTGTGAACACCAAGTGCTTCGGGGGCCCTGGCTCCACACATGGTGTTTGTAGCTTTATGGCCTCTCTTTTAGGGTGGCTCTACTCACTGCCTGCAGCTTTCCTCAGTAGACATCCCACCTTCCAACTTCAGGGGGTCTCTGCCACATCTTTAGCTTTATGCATTGCCATCTCAGGAGCACAATGCCTGGCCTTCCAGGACTTTTTGTGAAATCTAGATGAAGCTCCTATGACACCTAACTCTTGCATGCTGCATCCGTGTTGGTGATGCAAAGGTCTGCCACCAGCTCAAACAGTAGCCAGCCTTCTTGGACCATGGTTGCAGAGGTCTCTGGGTACATGAATGCCTGACCACTGTGACAGAAATCTGGGGAAACCAATTTCCTACACAGCCCTTGTCTTAGCTATTTTTTCTCATTACTGAGATGAAATACCCAATACCCAAAGTTTAAAAAGAAAAGGTTTATTTAGCTCACAGTTTGTAGTGGTCTCAGTCCATAATCACTTGGCTCCAAAGCAGGGTGTCATAGCAAAAGGGCACTGTAGAGCAGAAGAGAAGCAGTGGCAGCAATAAGCAACAAGCAGCAGTGCCCTCTCTGTCCCTTATATCTTATTCAGGCTACCTGCCCTTAAGGTAGGCAGCACTCACCCCCAGGGTGGAACACCCTTAATCCTACCCAGAACTATGCCAAACCAATCAGTGGGCTAATACAATAATCACACACCCTTAATCCCAGCATCACACTCTCTAGATGCAGCCATCTCTGAAAAAGTCCTGCTTGTGACTGCATGAGGCTTTGGGGGGACACCTAGACACAGCCATAACAGCCCTTTTCAAGCCAAGGGCCCAGGGACTCTTCTCAAATGAAAGCTTTACAGTTTTGTACTCTTGACCGTGAAGGGTGGGGCCTTGTTGGTTACTGAGATGTCATCAAGCCATCTTTCCTACCATCCTGATGCAAAGCAGGTGGCTGGTTTTTTATGTTAGTCTTTGCAGCAACCATGCTTTCCATGGCCCCAACTTTGCAGATGCTTCCTTTCCAGTTTCCAGTAGAGTCCTTATTCCCAGATGAAACCTCTTGACCCTGGAGCTAACTGTCCCCATTCCTATCAGCATTCTGGTTTTCTGAGCTCCAACCAGAATCACCCATCAACCTAAGTTTACAGATTCTAGGGCTTCTCTAGCCAGAATCTCCACATCTTTCCAAACTCCTCCCACAAACCAGTTCTGAAGGCTTCTAACCCATATGGTCAGATACAGTCACAGAAACAACCCCACATTTGACACTAATTTCTGTCTTCACCAATTTCCCATTGCTGAGACGGAGTACTCAGCACTCATAACTTGAGGACAGGTTTGTTCTGGCTCACAGTTGCAGTGGACTCAGCCCATGCTTGACTGGCTCCATTGCAGGACAACGTGGCGGAAGAAGGATGTCCTCTGCATGGTGGCCAAGGAGCAGAGCATAAAGGAAGAAGCCAGGGAAATTCCCCCAAGTGCCCATCCCCAGCCAGGCCCCACCTTCTTACAATACATTCAGCTGTGGACAAATACATTCAGCTGTGGATTTGTCAGTGGACAAATACGTGGATGAGAACCACAGTCCCACAGCCCAATCATCTTCCAAACACATCAGGCTTTGGGGAGGTATTTTAGATCTAAACCATAACGCAAATCTATAGCACTAAGGCCTACACCCATAAAATAAAGATTTCAAATAATGCACCTAACAGTGCATCTCAAGGACTTAGGAAAGCAAGGAAAAAACCAAGCTTGAAATTTTAGAAGGAAAGAAAACAAAGATCAGAGCAGAGATAAAAATGTTCATTAAAAAATTTAAAATGTCATAGAAGCAAATAGTTGTTTATTTGAAAACAAACAGAAAAAGTGCTAAATAATTAGCTAGACTAACCAAGAGAGAAAGAAGATCCAGGTAAGTTAATACTAGTGATGAAAAAGGAGGCATTACAACTGATACCACAGAAATGTAAAGGATCATTAGGATTATGAGCTGGGGATATAACTCCATGGCACAGTTTCTGCCTGGCAAGCACTAGGTCCTGAATTTGATTCCTGGTACCAAAACAAAACAAAACAAAAAAAAAGGATTATGAAAAACTATGCTAACAATTTGGAAAACCTAGAAGAAATGGACAGTTTCTACATACATATGACCTAGCAAAATTAAACAATGAGGACCTAAAAAGACTGAATAGACCAGCAATAATGAGACCAATAAGCACTGGGGATCAGTAAGTCTCCCAACAAAGAAAATCCCAGGATCAGATAGCTTCAGTGAACTGTGTCAAACTTTTTGAGAAATAAGGCCAATTGATCTCAAACAGTTACAAAGAGTTGTAAGAAAATTAACCATTCCAAACTCACTCTCTTAGCCTGACACTGACATGCCATAAAACTAGACAAACAGACAACAAGAATGACAAGTAACAGGTCAATATCACTGATGATCCTAGATGAAAAGATTCCCAACAAAAACTAACAAATTGAATTCAATAGCATATCAAAATACAGCATAATCTCATTAATTTCAAAGATGAAAGGATGGTTCACATATGTAAATCAATAATTACATCATACACCACAGAATGAAGGATAAAATAAGGTCATCATTATAGATGCTGCAAAAAAAGCATTTGATGAAATTCAGCAACCTTTGATGAATAAATTAGGTAACTTCACAAAATAAAGGCTATGTATGAATAACCCACAGCTGCCATCATATGAAAAGGTGGAAGGCTGAAAGCATTCACTCAATAATCAAGGACCAGAGCAAGACTGACCTCTCTCCTCATTCTTATTCAATTTGTACTACAAGTTTTAGCAGAGCAATTAGACAAGAGAAAGAAATAAAAGGAACACAAATGGGAAGAGAAGTCAAAGTATCTCTGTTTGCAGTATGGTGCTATATATAAAAAAACTTAAAATCCTCACCAAAGGACTATTAGAACTGGAAACAAAGTCAGTAAACTGGGATATAAAAATCAATATACAAAAATGAAAATTACAATACAAGGCAGTCCCCATCAATATATCCATGATATTCTTCACAGAACTAGGAAAACTAATCATAAGATGTACATGGAAACACAAAAGACTCCACATGTTTCTTGCTTTTCTATTGTTTTCTGAGATTAAACATACAAGAAGGACCAACTTATTTTGGTTCAGGAATTCAGAAGTTTCAGTTGATAGTCACTCGGTCTGGTGGCTTTGGGTGTGGAGGTCTATTACATCATGACAGAGGTCCATTGCATCATGACAGAGGCCATGACATCATGACAGAGGCCATGACATCATGACAAAGGCCCATTACACCATGACAGAGGCTGTTACATCACAACAGAGACCTGTTACATCATGACACGGGCACAAGGTGGAGAAAGACTTCACCACGTGGTAGCCAGCAGGTAGAGAGAGGGAAGTGCCAGGCTGTGCCCCAGATGACCTCAGTTCCTCCTACTAGGTCCACCTCCTAATGGTTGCACCACCTTTCCATCATGCTTCAGGCAGGCAACTAAGACCTTACTACATGGCTTCTGGGGGGCATTTCAGATCCAACCATTACTTCCCAATTCTGGCTGAAAAATGCTCATGTCCATCTCACAATAGAAAATTGTCTAATCTCCAAGGATCTCCAGATTTTAATAGTTCTGGAATTGCTGAAAAGTTAAAGTCTCCTCTGAGACTCAAGGTAAACTCTTGCCTGTGAGCCCCTGTTAAAAAAATAATCAAAAGACAAGTTGAAAACTTCTGAGATACAATGGCATAGGATAAATATTCCCATTCCAAAAGAGAGAAATAGGGCACAGAAAATGGAGATCAGGCTACAACACAACCAGAATCCAGCAGGAAAAACATTAAATCCTGAGTTCTGTGTCCAGCCTGAGGCACATGGTTATTTGGGGAGCTGAAAAGTCTTGGGTATCCCCACCCCTAGTACTTTGCTGGGTGCAACCCACATGGTTTCTCTTGGGCCAGCTCTGCTCACTGCCTGCATCTTTCCTCAGTAGACTTCCATACTCTTGGTATCTCCAGCTCCTGGGAGTCTCCACAGCAGCTTCAGTTTCACTCATCACTCTGGTTAGGGGCTGCTTGCTAGGACTGTGGCCCTGTCATACACTGCCTGACCACCCAGGCTTCCTTTAAAATCTCCATGGCAACCTCCATCACACCACAGCTCTTGCTTTCAGCATGCCTGCAAATTCAGCACCACATGGATAATGCCAAGCTGCACCACCAGTGAGAGCAGTACCTGGGTCTCTTAGGGTTAGAGCTGCAGCAGCCTCTGAGTGTCGGGATGGCTGAAAGCAGGGAACAAACCCGTGAGAGCAGAGAGCTTTGGGGCTGTCTTCTCAAGATGCAGTCTTTGAAACAAGTTTGAACTTTTATGGTATTGAGCCTGGAGCCTGCAATGGGTGGGACCTTGCCCGTTCCTGAGATGCCCTTAAGGCATCTTTCCAGTTGTCCCAGTGCAAAGAACTTGCCTTTTTAAATGACTTTAATCTTTTTAGCAAGGGTACCCTCTTTACTTGAAATTTAACATGCATTCTTGCTTGACCAAACTGCAAGTTTTTCAAATTTTTTACTCTATATTTTGCTCCTGATTGTCACTGTAATTCTGACAAAAGGAGCCAGCAATACCCAGCCTGAATGCTGTGATGCTTTGAAATATCTTCCACAAAATTAAGGTGGAAGTTCAGCCTCCCACAGCATGTCAGGGCATGGACAAATGGAAGCAAATTCTTTAACAAAATGTAATGGGAATGACTTCTAGTCCAATTCGCAGATGAGTCCTCATTTCCATCTGAAACCTCATGAGGCTGACCTTACCCTCTAGGCATTCCTATCAGTATTCCTATCTTCTGCTTCCCTCTAATGTCACCCGGTCTGCTGTGCCCACAATGTCCTCAGCTTTCTCTAGCCACTTCTCAAAACTGCAGATCTCCTCCCATCAGCCTATTGTGAAGGCTTCCAAACCACGTGGTCAGGTATGTCCACAGACCCTTCTTCTTGGAACCAGTTTTATGTTAGCTTTCTGTTGTTGTGATAAAACGCCTAGATAAATGGCTTCAGAAGAGCAAAGACTCATTCTGCCTCAGGACGCAGAAGTTTCAGGCCACAGTCACTTGGTCCTGTTGCTTTGGACCTGTGGCAGCTTGGTATATCATGACAGCAGAAATGCATGCCAGAGGAACACGTTTTTGCCTCATGGCGGCTGGGAAGCACGGAGAGAAAAGTGCCACGGTCCCACTATCCCATTCAAGACCATGCTCCCAGTGACTTCACTTCCTCGGCCTCACTTCCTTCTCACTTCCTTCTTGTTCTTTAGGCTCTGCTGCCTAAAGGCTGCATCTACCTCTCAGTAGCCCTGTAGGCTGGTGACCAAGCCCTTTAGCACATGGCTTTTTGGAGACTTTTAAATACAAACCTAATACTCCTACTAACAAGCAACCCAGAACAAAAAGAACAAAGCTAGATTTATCACAATACCTGACTCCAAAACATACTGCAGAGCCGTAAGAATGCAAAACAGCATGGTATAAAAACAAACACGTAGATCACTGAGACAGAACAGATATCCCAGACGTGAGCCCATAAACCTACAGGCAACTGTTTTTTTAACAAAGGCACCAATCAGACATGTTGCAGAAGGGACAGCCTCCTCCACAAGCGGTGCTAGGAAGCTGGCTATCCATCTGCAGGAGTTTGAAACTTGCCCCCATCTCTCACTCTAGACAAAAATCAACTCAAAATGAATCAAAGATTTAAACATAAGACCTAAAACTCTGAAACTACTAAAAGAATATTCAGGGAGTCCCTTAAGACATTGGTACAGGCAATGATTTCCTCAAATGAACCCCAAAAGTACATGAAACAAAAACAAAAACTGATTAAAAAATTTCTTCACAGCAAAGAAAACAATCAGTGGTGCAACAGCACCTACAGAGTGGGAGAAAATATTTACTAACTACTCACCTGACAGAGGGTTAAGCTCCTGAGTCCATAAAGATCTCAAACAACTTCAAAAAACATGTACTGCAATTTAAAAATGAGCAAGTAGTCTGAATGGACACTTACCAAAAGAAGATATATGGCTATCTAACAAACACATGAAAAATTCTTGGTATTGTTACCTGTCAAGGAAACGCAAATCAAAACTACACTGAAATCTCATCCCATCCCAGGTAGAAGGCTGGCAACCACGCAGGGGAAAAGGAACTTTTATACAATATTGGTCAGCATTTAATTTAGTACAGCCATTATGGAGAACAGTTTGGAGATTCGTGAAAAAACTGAAAATAGATCTACCCTGTGACCCAGCAATCCCACTCCTGGGTATAGCCAGAGGAAATGAAATCAGCACACCAAAGAGACCCTGCACACCTGTGTTTACTGCAGTGCTGTTCACAGTAGCTACGACACAGACTCTGCGTGCCCATTAACAGGTAGATGGGGAAATGTGCTCTGTTTACGCAGAGAGGCGTGCAGCCATAAACAACAAAGGCCTGTCGTTTGCAGCAGAATAGATGGAGCTGGAGGACATTATGGCAACTGAAATAGGCCAGACAGAGGAAGACAAGGACCAAATGTTCACTCTCATATGTGGAAGCTAAAAAGTAGAAAGCAGTTGCTAGAGGTTGGGAAGGCTGTGGGGAGGAGGTAGAAGAAAGGAGACTGCATCGGCTCGGTGTGCCTTATGCCTGTGTGAAAGCATCACAAAGGACCCTTTCCTATGTATGATTCATTCATGTTGGCAAATAACTTCTGAAAGTTAAACAGAATTGTCATATGATCCAGCAATCCCGCTTCTGGGTATGACAGGCATGCATCACTTACCGTCACAGCCCACAGCTGTAAACCCAGGAGAACTGAAAGCAGATGTGTGCGTGCCTGTGTTCATAGCAGGGTGGCTCACCACGGCCCAAAGCTGGAAAGCACCCCAGTGGCCTGCAGCCAAGGAATGAGAAAGAGAAAGGTGCGTGTCCACAGGAGTCCTGTGGCTGGGGATATAGCTCAGCAGCATAAAGCGTCTGCCTGGCAAGTGCAACGTCCTGAGTTCGATTCCCAGTACCAGAGGAAAAAAAAAAGGGAATCCTGATGCAGGCTGCACAAGACATTACTACACAAGTCAGGCACAAAAGGACAAGACTGTGACTCCACAGATGGGAGACCTCTGGACAGTGGTCACTGGGGGCTGGGGGCAGGGGGGTTATTCAGTCCATGTTGAACAGGAAGAATTCCAGTTGGGGTGATGAGGAAGTTCTAGAAGTGGATGGTGGTGATGGCTGCACAAACTTAAATGTTCTTGATGCACTAAACTGCACCTGAAAATTATGCCAATGGGAAATTTTGTGCTATTTATATTCCTACAATCAACCAAAACCAAGCACCTTCCCCTTCCTCCATGTTGAGGTACAGAGCTTAGGGTACCAAGCCTGGGGACCTGGATGGCTCAACACAGGGCATCTGCATCGGCCAGAGTGTCCTCACCATCCCTGGAGCGGATCTGGAGCCTTCCAGCTCACCACAGACCACGGTGCCCCCAGCCTCCTTGCTCCTAGCAGGGTCTCCTCTTCACAAACCCAGTGGGCAGCAGAGGTGAGTGTCCGCCCTCAGGTCTCACTGTGACAGGTCCTTCCTGACCCACGGGCCCTCCTGTCCGCTTCCCTCCTCCTCAGCAAGTGCTGAGGGGCTTCTGCCAGGAAGGGGACCTGTGGCAGCGCTGGGTCCCTGCCTCCGATCCTACCTCGACTGTCCACCTCCTTCTGCTATAATGGTGCTCAGTTGCAACCTGCTAAAGAAAGAAATCCCGCCTAACAAAACTGTTTTAATGTGATTATCCCATTGAATGTGGAGTGGGAGGGCCACTGAACCATGCTCGTGGAGTGGGAGGGCCACTGAACCCCTCTAGCTCTTTCTGTAAGAGAAGTGGAGCCACCCTTGGAGGTGTAGGAGTATAAATATCACCCCTACATGCCAGGTGACCCTGAGAAGACCCTGGAAGGAGGACAGGACGGCAATCCCTGCCCCTTCTCTTCCAAGGGACAGGAGCTCTGCCACAGGCCCTGCTGCCTCTGTGACACAGAGAGGAAAGGACACCAGCCTCCAACAGCCATGGACCTCCTCCTTGCCTCAGTTTCCTCAGGTCTCTAATGCAGGCCTCCCCCCATCGGAAGGCACCGTGAAAGCTAAGAGCTACGGGAAAGTGAAACATCCACTGAGAGTACCATGGGTAAGGAGCAGTGCCCATGCAAGATCTCCAGTAGATAAAGCAAAATTGTGGTAAAGGGAATGTTACTTCATGTAGTGAACCACAGTGGGCAGGCACGGGAGGCAGCTGCTCTCGGTGGGTGCACCTGGGCAGCGATGCCAGGAGACTCCAGCTTCCGTGATGTCCCCAACCCTCTGAGTCCAGCAGCAGCCAGCTGGGCCCAGGGAGCACCAAGTGTCCCCACTGAGCCCAACACCAGGCTTGGCTGTCAGCAAGGCATTCTCCTGTTTCATTCCAGCAACATCAGGCCCCGGGCACCCCACACTGATGTGAGCCATAGAGAGAACGCAAGACTGTCGCACTGACTGTTAGAGCAGTCCTGAAAGCGGGCCCTGCTCCTGGCAGAGAAGCTCCAGCCAGTGTAGACAGAGCCGTTCATGACCCCAAAAGGACACCTGGAAGCTGACGTGCTTGCTGCCCTCTACAGGGAAGGCCTGGGTTAGCTGGCTGGTGAGTGGCTGCACCCGAGGATGGGCTCAGCATTGTGACAACGCTGATGCCATGCACTCCAGAGTCAGGACCAGGGGCCCAGCAGGGAGGTGTGGTGGGAACCACCTCAAGGTGACCCTCCTAGATTGTAGCTGGCCTGAGAGGGGACCCAGACCTGGCCTGTGCTGGTGTAAGTTGTGTATCTATAGCAAAACCCCTGCTACTGGAACTTTACAAGGAGGGTCAGATCTCAATTCTACTGGGTGGAGGGGATCAAGGACATGTACCAGTGTCCTGGTGAGGAGCCCCTGGCTGCCTCACAGCCAGACAGAGAAATGACAAGGTGACCAACCAGTACGGAAGGGGCCAAGTGCATGGGTGGCCTCACTGTGTAACGACGAGCTCTCTCCAAAGACCAGCATGAACCCCTGAAGAGGCACCCAGTGACCTCCCACCACCACCCCAAGGACCGGACTTTCCACACATGAACCTCCAGGGGCCACGCACAAAGCGCATGGAAGCCACAGCAGGCCCTCTTTAGGCCCACCTGCCACCTCCAGAAAGTAGGAGCTGGTGACATTAGAGATCAGCCAAGAGCCACCCCTCTAGGTGACCCCAGCAGGGCCCAAGGCCACAGATACAGCAACCCAGGAATAGAAGAGACCTGCAGTCTCCTTAAACCTCAACCTGTGCTAGAATTCAGGCCCTCAGGCATGCCTGCCTCCTGGGGACCTGCCAGCCAAGGGAGCGGGTCCCCCAGGAACACAGAAGGCTGCTGCACCCATCCTGGGCAGACTTCCAAGGTGCTAGAAACCTATAGGTTTTAGGGTGTATGTGACCAGTCCAAGGCAGAAGGCCTGGCTTTCTGCTCATCTGACAACTTAATGAGGGGTCTATGCACATCTGCCCAAGTCTTCCTCTCTCCCTTGTGCTAACTGAA
Organism: Chinchilla lanigera; assembly: GCF_000276665.1. Taxonomy (NCBI): domain Eukaryota; kingdom Metazoa; phylum Chordata; class Mammalia; order Rodentia; family Chinchillidae; genus Chinchilla; species Chinchilla lanigera. Next base: position 3,214,464 of record NW_004955402.1, on the reverse strand, counting down.
TGTCTCTATTTCATAAAACACCAATTAATCGGTCATTACCCTCATTTTAAAGTATGCATATCAGTTAAACATAGCTCACCTCTCTTTCTGATCCCATTAGCTGATAAAAGCATTAGTAAATTGTCACACGTTTAAATGACCGTGTAATAGGCATTGGTTTTAATTGTCGGTACTTAAGTGGCTGTTATAACAAAGTGTTTTGCTTCATAAGTCAGGTAAGCCCCTAGTTCTCAGAGGAAAAAGCCCCTCACTTGAGACTTGGCTGCTGCAGAGCTTAGATGAATTTGTAATCCACCAATAACATGGAGAGGAGACTCTGAAACTGTGACACTGGCCTCAAGAGTTTCTTCTTTACTGTGGTAAAATAGCCTTTATATAAACGTTACCATTTTTGCCATGTGAAGGGTATAAATTGGTGGCACCAGTGCATTCTCCTTATTGTATAACTGTCTCCACCACCCAGCTCCAAAATCTTTCCATCTTCCCCCACTGACACTCCACACCCTGAAACACCAACTTCCCTTCCTTCCACCCCAGCCCTGGAAGCCCCATTCTGCCTTGTCTCTGTGAACTTGACTGCTCTGGACCATTCTGGACCAATCCAGGATCTTGACCTCTCCCATGGAATCATACCATGTGGGGAACCACTTAGACTGCTTCAAAACTCAGGGGCATCTAAGAACCACTGAAGGGGCTGGGGATTTAGCTCAGAGTGGCAAAGCGCCTGCCTGGCAAGCGCAAGGTCGTGAGTTCGGTTCCCGGTACCGGAGAAAAACCAAAACATAAAATAAAATAAAATAAAATAAAATAAAATAAAATAAAATAAAATAAAAACTAAGAACCACTGAGGATGTGACCCTGCTGGTCTAGCACAGGCACACAGTGGGATACAATTATGTAACCATGATTTATCACGGGTAAACATATATGTGCTGGTTACAGCAATATGTAAGAATGTAAACATATGATAACATCCTGTATAAGAATTATACAATAAAGACGAAGGCTGCCCTCGCACTTTTGCACTTTTGCACTCTGCTCTGCTCCATGCTGCCTGCTGCTGTTGCTGATGTCTTGCACACATGTGTTCTCTAACCTGAGGACCTCACTTGTGAAAAATCTCCCTTGGGACCCCCCAGCAGGCCGACATACCACATTTCTCCATCCATAGCTAGCCTCAGGCCTCACCCACTGCCTCAATGTCCACCCTTTTTCAGGCTAAATAATATTTACATATACACATGGTGAGGAAGCAAGATGACAGCAAACAAGGACTGCATGACATCAGAGGTCTGGTCTCCAGGGAATAGTCAGAATCTCGCTTCCTCAGGGCCACAGGATCCAGAGAGGCCAGGACCATGCTGCCCCCAGGAAAGCCTGCTGGGAGGAGCCAGCTGTCAGCCCAGGCAGCCCTACAGAGCACTATTTTCCCAGAAACCTTGGGGCCTCAGGTGACCACTCATCCCTGCAGCACTTTAGAAGATCATCTGAGAACCACTTAAACCATGGGGATGCAGAGAGCCCCACTCTGGATCTGTCACAAGAACCTCTGGGGAGGTGACCTGACTTGGTCATTGTTAAAGTCCCCAGCTGAGTCTGACATGCAGGCCTGAACACTATTGGCCTGTGCCTCTCTTGCCTATGTGGTGCCCTCACCCTGTTGGGTAAGGTGCACCTGTGTCACTGCCAGTGAGTCACCCCTAGAAGGCACACTGCCCGATTCTAACAGGGATGTTTCTTACAGTCAGGCAGGTGGCAGCTATAAGCTGCCACAGGTCAACTGTATCTGTGCTTACTCAATCAAGCATTTCACTTGGCAGTCACTCCAGGGGGCATTACTGATAGGATACACAGGGAGTTTAATTGCTATTTTACAGTATCCTCAAAATGTTAACCATGATTCAACCTTGAGATGACAAACAAAATTATGTTGTGAACCTGGACAGGGAGCGTGGGAGTAGGTATGAGTCTGATTGTAGCGAAGCAACTGTTTCTCACTAAATGTTGTGATTTTCTGCAAAGCAACAGCCAAGTGTTGTATAGCACTAAAGAAAGACACCACAAGGCAACAGTAAAACTGCCCACCCTGTACCCAGCAGTGCAGCCCAAAGGCCAAACAATCTCCAAGTGCTGGATACACCTGTAAAGAGGAAAACTCTTTAGACCAATTAACTTTAGTAGAGTTTATTTCAGCCAAGCAAAATAAAAATGGTTCATGCATCAGGCATCTTCCAGAACCAGAGCAGATTCTGAGAACTCCAAACAATGCAATCAGACAGAATTTATAGGAAAACCAAAGTGGGGCATAGAAAACCACTTAATTGGCCACAGCCTAGTGAATCCACCAGCCAACTTGTTACAGCTTTAGTGAGTTGTTCATAGTCAGTCAACCTGCTACAGGCTCTCTGCAACCAGCTGGACTTCGGTTGCTATGGTTATCTCCTAATGGTTTGGTTCCACTGGGCCCAATGCAGATGTCCCATGCCAATCCAATGGCCTCCGTCCTTTAACTCCCCCATCACCCTTCTTGCACTCCTGCTCCCACGACTGAGAGTTCACCCAAGCTTAGGGCTCAGAGCTGTGCTTGGCTGCCACCATCCTGGGTTTCCTGTTTGAACACTGAGCTCTTGGTGAACTTAGGGCATGTGTGTCCCAGCTGACTGTTACTGAACACTCTGTAAGGTTCACCATCCTGGGTTAGAATGTCCTCATGATCAGGCATTTGAGTTCTTGTCATTCCAGCCACAGAGACCATAGGCCACACAGCAGGTGACTGTGCAGACACGAGACCTGAGGACCTGCTCCCCAGGGGCTGATTATGACCATTGGAAAGATGAAGCCAAGAGTTTAGAGCAGCTCCTCAGTGAGGTACTCATAAACCAGCCCAGCTCCAAACCAGATGACTGAAGAACAAGCAGGTGAGGAGTCATTCATCCTAACCAAGCAGCTTCATCTTATTTTTCTTGTAACCAAGGCTCTGCACTAGCTAATGTATTTTGCCATTGTCTTGGTTACTTTTCTCTTGTTGCTGAGACAAAATATCTAACACCCAGAATTAAGAATGAAACAGTTTATTTAGCTTACAGTTCGTGGAGGTTTCAGTCCATACTTGGCTGGCTCCAAGGCGGAGTGGCACGTGGCAGAAGGCAACAGTTCATGGCAGTGGAAACAACAAAAACAGCAAGAGCAAAAGGGGAGGAGTGGTGGCAAGCAGCCTCTTGCTGTCCCTTACATATGCAAATACATATCTGCGCATACATACCTTACATATCTGTATCAGGACAGGTATAGCACTCACACCCATAATGTCAGCATTGGACCATGGATCAATCAAAAATCTAGAACCTTGCCCCATGACTGCATGAGGATTTGGGGGGACATGCAGGTATAAACCATAAAATCCATAGCAACTGAAGTGCAGGCACTTGCAGACTCCACCCTGCAGTTAGTAAGTTAGCACCAAATGGAGTGAGAACAGGGTCTGGAAATCTGGCTATGTATCTAATCCTGTCAAGGGAAGGTGATGGCCTAAGAATAGGTGAAGGAGCACAGGTCTTATGACCGAACATCTGATTCTGATAGCCTGAGTGAAGCTGTCCACATCTGAAGATGTCTGGTTTGGGGAGAGTCGGATGCCTGTAAGTCTCCAACAGGTGAATGGACCCCAGGTGTGGGGCCCTCAGTTTTACTGCAATGTGGGTGGTGAGAAGAACTTGGTATAGTCCCTTCCAATAGGGTTCAAGGGCAGTCTCTGAACAGTCACATGACTTTTCCCTAACTTGTATTATTTTTTCTATGCCATATGACTTACAGACTGCAGAAATTATAAAGGACATAGAAAAGAGGGAAATGAAAATAGGTATCCTGTGGGTGCAGGTTAGATTAATGTCATGTAAATGACCACACAAGTCAAAGCAATCTACAGATTCAGTGCCATCCCTTTCACAGAAATAAAGAATCCTAAAATTCATATGGAACCATGGCAGACCAAAAATAGCCAAATAATCCAAATCAAAAAAAAGCTGGAGAAATCACAATACCCGACTGCAAAAAATACTGAGAACTATGGTAACTAAAACAGCATGGCACTGGCATAAAAACAAACGCATGGACCAGTAGAACCAGGTGGAGAATTCCGAAATTGAGCCACATACTTACAGCCAACTGATTTAACAAAGGCACCAAAAACACACATTGGAGGAAGCACAGCCTCTTAAGTAAAGGGTGCTGGGAAAATTGGATGTCCACATGCAGAATGAACTAGATTCCTACCCTCTCACTCCACACACATGTACACACACACACACAGAGCTCACAATGGATCAAAGACCTACACACAAGACCAGAGACTATGAAGTTGCTATAGAAACACACAGAAGAATCACTTCAAGACACTGGTGTAAATAATGAATGTTTTGATAGGAACCCAAGAGTAAAAACAGATAAATTGAGTTCTATCAAAGACACTTCTGCACATCAAAAGAAATAATTAGAGTGAAAAGACAACCTGCAAAATGAGAAAAGACATCTGCAGCTACTCCTTGGATGAAGATTAATACCTGGAATATATAATGAACTCAAAGCAGTCCAATTAAAAATGGGACCTGAGTAGATGTTTCCCAGATACACAAATGGCTGAGGATTACATGAAAAACTGCTCCATATCACTAACAAGAGAAAGGCAAATCAAAACCACAATGAGATCATCATGTCAGGTAGAATGGCGAGTGTCAAAAGCCACAATCAATGCTGGTGGGAATGTGAAGGAAGGGAAGAGCTGAGATACACCGGTGGAAATGTGAATTAGTATAGCCTCTCTAGAAAACAGCACAGAGATTCCATTCTGTAGAAATAGAAATACCACATGGTCCAGCAATCCCACTACTGGGTATACATCCAAAGGAATCCTATCAAGACATCTTCACTCCCATGTTTATTGCATCACTATGCACAATAGCCAAGATATGGAATCAATCAATAGGTAAACTGATAAAGAAATGTGATATAGCTGTATGGTGGAATATTATATAACCATAAAGAGGATAAAATTCTGTCATTTTCAGCAACAGAGGTAGAACTGGAGAACATTAAGTTAAATGAAATATGTCAGATACAGATACATGTTCTCAACTAAGTAAAAGTTAAAAAGTGAACCTCATAAACGAGCAGAGTAGAATAGGGGTCACTAGAGACTAGAAGAGCTATGTGGAAGGGGACAAAAAGAGTTAGAAAAGGGACACCAAATCAGACAGGAGGACTTAGTTACAGATTTCTGTAGTGCAATATAGTAGTTACTGTCTAAAACAACATGACAATGTCGAGATAACTAGAAAAGAGCATGAAGGTCACTTCCCAACAAGTAGAAGTGACTAATGCTGAAGATGGAAGCGTCTATTACCTTGGTCTGACGTTGTATACAAATATCCGATGACTGCGCTGCACATGCTTCCTAAATATGTACAAAAAACTTTCAAGAAGCCCACAAAAAACCCAGAACTCAGTCATGGAGGCTCTAAAGATTCAGGAAAGAACAGGCAGCTGCCCAAGCCCTCCATGAGGCCAGGCTTACTACTTATTTACTTTCAGACACCACTTCTATTTCTCCCAATAGGTGTGTGGCCCTGTCCCCTAAGCGGGACGGAGCAAGTGAGCTGCTTAGACAGCCCAAGGACCTCCCTGAATCTCACATCTCAGCAGCCCAGCACTGGCTAACTCAGGATGAAAACCTGCCAACGCATTCTGCCGGGTGTGGGGTCAGCAGTCTTGTGGACCCTCAGTCTCTTTGTTAGAATTCTAGAACTACTGATCCAGTCCAGTGATGTGATCTCCAGATTACCCAAAACTTGTACATATGAGAGTCATTTCTGTCTCCTTGAAGAGGAAATGTTTCAGGCCAGCATCAATCATAGCATACGTGACTCAAAACTCAGACTGGCCTTGACCACAGTTCTACGGAGATTTCCTTATGAAACGATGCAGCTGACAAGGAAAACTGGTTTTCTCTAGCACACAGGACACTAAGACAGTAACTAGGACTGTAACCAAAGACACTAAACCAGGACTGTCAGAACCTATGAATCCCATACAATTTTTTAATCTATTAATACATTTATACAAACAACTCAATGAAGATCCACCGCCATTTTTTGGTAACGCTTCCCAAACAACATAAGATAGTAAATAGGCCTCATTTAATAGCCTCCATGTTCAGATGCCCCAGGGGCACTTCTGGAACATCCCCAAAGTTAGTTAAGGTCAAAAGAGTTCATGTAGAATTGATTTTAGAACACTCTCAGTTTGGTCTCGTGGGGCCCAGCCCAACACAGAGCTGTCCACCCTTTTCACAGCACAGCACACACCTTTACAGAAGCAGCATTGTGGGAAACAGCCTCAGGCTCTGAGCCCGAAGGGGTCCCACATAGCTCAGTGTGGAAGCTGGATGTGGAGAAGTTTGAGAAATGTCTTAACGGATGCAGTTTGCCTACTTGTCCAGTACTGCACTCCCTAAAGTGCTCTTCCAATAACTTGAAAGGAAAACATGAAGCGACAGAGAACTCCGTGCCAATTTTCTGGGCAGCACTGCTCCCACTCATTGAGCCACAAAATGGCGCATCTTGGAAACAGCGGTCTCAGTTCTGTGGGATGTGATGGTTGACCTTCAGGAGTGAATGCCCAGATCTCAGGTTTAACCTGCTCACTGCATGACCACCAGAGCTCCCCAGACGCTGGCTCTGCGTCCTGGGCTTCAGGTTGCAGAAGGCCCCATAGCATGTCACTTGGTTAAGCTGCAAACAACGACCCTGCTAAGTCATGGCCGGCTGACGGCTGACTGAGCAGGCTGTGCCCAATGAAGCTGCTCCAAGGCCTTGCCTTTGTTTTCCTGTGAGTGCCGTCAGCACACAATGTGGGCTGGAGCTCTGTGCACCTGCTCTGGTGCTGGAAATTGTCTGACTTACAAGTCACGTTGCTCTGTCACATAAACTCTACTCCACTTAGTCAGCATCAGGACTTTCCTTTTGATTGTGATTAGCCTAGTGGGCAGGATCCAAGCTGGAGCCACAGCGGCCCGGGAGCATGGAGTTCCCAGAGCGGGGCTCTCCGAGTCACCTCACCCTGCCTACCAGGCCTGTGCTGCCTGCTCTCTCATTGCCTCTGGTTCTTGGGTAAGTTCTCGCATGGATCCTGAGCCGGGCTTGACTTGGGAGTCACATTTGGGTTCACTCCAAGCTGCTCTCAGAAGCTATGTGAACTTGGACAAGTCACTTCCTCTGCCTGTCAACCTGAGCAGCTCCATCTGTTGCAGGCAGCTGAGTTACAGAGAGATATTACGGCAGTCAGACAGGGCCAGGCCCTCGAGGGAGCCAGTGTGGAAGACAAGATGCCTTCAACTGTAGGCCAGACCTCAAGACAAAAGATGAAACAGGGGCTGGGGATTTAGCTCAGCGGCAAAAGCGCCTGCCTGGCAAGCGCAAGGTCGTGAGTTTGGTTCCCGGTACCAGAGAAAAACCAAAAAAAAAAAAAAAAAGATGAAACGAATGCACCCGCATACCTCCCTAAGCATAGACATCAGGGACTGCTGTTCTACATAGGTAGCAATCACCTTGAAAAAAGCCAGGAAGAGTCACTAACCAACCCCCTTCAGGAAAAGCCCCTGTTCTGTATTCGTGCCCGCTTGCTACATGACTCGCTTACCCATCTGATCCCTATTTAATCAGTTTTACCTGAGCAATCATACTCGTAATCTTACTGGTTGATCATAGTTTCGTCCCACCTCATGCCCACCTAGTGAGTTCCCACGATTCCCACTTTGGTTTTTTTTTTTTTTTTTTTTTTTTTTTTGGTTTTTCTCCGGTACCAGGAACCGAACTCACGACCTTGCGCCTGCCAGGCAGGCGCTTTTGCCGCTGAGCTAAATCCCCAGCCCCACGATTCCCACTTTGGATCAGCCTCACCTTGTGGATTTGCTTTATAAAAATCCCTAAGAAAGGCAAGGTCCTTGGCAACCCACTCGGGTCCCCTTCTGTTCCTCTTTCAGGCAGACTCTTTCTTTCCCCCAATAAATATATTCTGCTCTTAATGTCCATTGTTCCTAAAATTCATCTGTTGTTCCTAAAATTCATTCTTCGATTTTAGAGAACACGAACTCCTCCCAGACATCATCCCGGTGGGAAATTTCTTTCCTCTATATCACATCTGTAAGGGAAGAAAACGGATGACTGAGGCAGGAGCTGCTGCAGGATGGAAGGAGATCGTGTGTGCATCACACACTCTCTGTGGGGTTGGGTAGGATTGACCGGGTCTGCGTCTGATTGGCTTAATCCCGACCATGTGATCTCAAGCATGATTGCTACTGTGGTCTGATTAGAGTGGCACTTGATTCTTAGCTAGTTTGGGAAGAGCAGTTCTTTTTGCCTGGATGGGATGGTATGTGTGAGGCTTGTCACTCTAAGAGCCATTAGCTACCAAGGAAGCCAGCCTGGAGAAACCAGGCATGGGAGAAGAAGGGCAAAGTTGAGAAAAACTAAGATAGGGACCCAAGCGAAAGCATCTGAGCCCTGCAGTGCCTCAGGTATGAGCCCAGAAATTCCCTGTGTTCCAAGCACTGCCAAGTGTGTTCTCTGACTTGCATTCCAACTGACCCAGCAGGAAAAGCACTTAGCACTTAACAAAGACAGTCTTTGTTGTCAAGTGTTTAAATTACGCAATGAAAATGAGCGTGGGCTCCCAGCCCCTAACTCGCTGGGGTGGGGCGACAAGTCCAGTCCCACAGGGAAGTGTTCTGCCTTAAGGAGCCCCTGTGCCTGCTCTGGGATTTGGCCCGATCTTCACCTTGTAAATCACAGCCAGTGGAAAATTTCCCACAGCCACCTTCAGAGCAAGGGACCCAAGCAAGCCCTGTCAGGGACAGAAGGGACTGACCACACCTCGTCGCTCCACTCTCCCCTCGTGCCTGAGGTGCAGGACAGCAAGTCTCTGCTCTCGAGTAACCATGACACTACGGGGTGTCCTCACTGGTGCACAGAACTGGGGCTCAGTGTTCCAGACCAAGACAGTGTCAGGCCACATCAGCCGGCCTGAGAAGCAAAGGCTCAGGACCTCCTTGGGGTCTTCCTGCCCTGGCCCCTGTTCTGCTCGGTGGGAAGGAAGGAGAGAGCAGCTCAGGGCTTCCCGCTTTATGCTCCTCAGGCTGCCAAGCGCTCCTTGTGGGGATGTTGAGGCACACGGCCGGCTGCAGTGGGGCATGTGGCCGCTCTCTCCAGGGCACAGGGACTGTGTTCCCCTGGGGAAGCCACGGGAGCCTGGTCTGGCCCTGCCGCCTTGCAGAGGACGCGAGGGTGGCCTCCTCAGTCACAGACTTCCCCGCTTTGATAGACTGATCGCGCCTCGGTGGTCACCGTGTCATTGGTGCAGCCTGCAGCCCCGGTCCTCAAGAGCCAGGAGCAAATGGAGACCGGTGGGGTTTGCTGGGCCTCAGCCACGGGGCAGGCGCCATGGCCAAGGACCACAGACATCAAAGCCAATTTGTAAATACGGAGAGATGGATTGTGTCAGTCAATTCACATCAGAACAAGCAATATCCCCACATAAATGGATGTGTCTCTGCAGATGTTTGACTTTTAATTAGCTTGTTTTCAATATATGTTACCTGGAAGTATTGTTTGATTTCCACTCACTAAATCTCAGTCAGGTGAATATCCTGAATGACAGTGATTCTTTCTCCCTGTCCATCAAGCAGTGACATAAAATAAATGAACCGCTAATATAATTTTAGAAAAAACAATAACCAAGCAAAGGGCTGTGCCCCAGGGAGGGACAGCTCCAGAAGTAGCCTGCATGGACCCAGTGAGTGACCATGCCAGCCACTCCCTGTCTGCAGCTCGCTTCCTGTCTGCAGATAAGTCGTGGGCCATCTACTGCCCAGGCTGAGGGGAGCACTCTCTGTTCTGTGTAAACGCCTGGCATTACGGATTTGCTTGTCTCGTTCACCCCAAATGACACAAAAAGAAGCAGCAGGGGGCTCCGTCTTCACGGGCGGCCTGGACGCATCACCCTCATCTCTTTTTGTGCAGCAGAGCCTGGACCCCGTATAGGTCCCCCCAGGTGCCTTCTTGGCAGGTCAGACTTGCAGACCAGGAGGATTCCCTGGGCCGCTGGCTCTCTCTGCTCCTGTCCTCCCTCCCAGCTCCCACCTGCCTGCCTTGGGCGTCCCAGTCTCCTCCATCGCCTCTCACTCCTCTAAGTGGTCTGACACCTCAGCGACACCTTCTCTCTCCTTGTTCCCCTTCCTGACACTGGCTTCTGTTCTTTGATTACTTTTTCCCACTTATTTTGTCTTTTCTGGCTTTGCTCAGCACCTCTCCTGGGAAGCGCACCTTGAGAGCTGCTGGGTTTTGAAGGCTGTCTGCCCGGCGTTTGGATTCCCATGGGGAGGGCGCTGAGGACACAAGTGGCAACTGGGTGTGGTTTGTGCCTCCCAGAAGGCCATGCGCTAAGCTCTGTCCCCACTGGCTGGGTTGGGCTGCTGGGACCTTCAAGGGGCGGGGGTTACCAAAGGTAGTTAGATCACTGGGGCTCCACCTGCAAAAGCGAGTTGTTTTAAAAGGAGCAATCCTGGCCCCTGGCTCCTTCTGCTTCCCGTCTCATTGTGTGCTTTCTAAATTTGTATTTTCTTGAGTCTGTGTTTGCAGTGCATCATGACCACATTCCTCCTGGGGAGGTGGTACGTGGACATCACACATCCTCATCCTTTCCCTCAGCCCCTCCCACTCCCCGTCCATGCTTGGTCATCTTCCCACCCACAACACATCAGTCTCCCTGTTTCTTTCCATCTATCGATCATTTTGCTCTTTATTTAAACTTTGAGTTTCTCATGAAAAAGAAACTATGTGATGTTTAAGCTTGTGTGTCTGAAGCTGGGCATGGTGGCACACACCTGTAATCCCAGCACTCAGAAGGCTGACCCAGGAGGATTGCTGTGACTTTGAGGCCAGCCTGGGCTACGTAATCGAGTTCAAGGCCAGCCTGTACTACACAGTGAGACCCTGTCTCAAAAAAATAAATAAACAAACAAACAAACTTGTGTGTCTGGTTTATTTCACTCAACATGGTGGTCTCAAGGTGCATCCATTTTCCTACAAGTGATTTGAGTTTATACATGAGAGACTATTACACTACCATGAAGAAGATGAACTTCAGTCATGTGTGCTTCATCTGCACATGCTCCCAACATTGTGATTTGATCCACCACCATGCTATCACCAGACACCAAACAGACAGAGCTGCCCCATCATGAACTTTCAACCTACAGAACTATGAGCTAAAAAAGCCTCTTTTCTTTACACAGTACCTAGCCTTGGGTATTTTCTTATAATGACAGAAAACAGACTACAGCAGCACAGTGTGAGAAGGACCACAGTCTTCATTTGGCTGTGGGAAGACCAGGCCCTGTGAGGCAATCTGCAGTCTCCTTTTGGAGGTCTGGAGGACAATTGGGTCTAGTCTCTGTCTCCAGCTCACTGTGTAGACCAGATTGGAAAAGAGACTGGGCTGAGAGGTCCTATCAGGCTGACCTTCAGAATCTCCCAGGGGCGAGGTACTGTGTAGGTGCCCATGGGCACTGAACCTTGCAACCTGTCCAGCTAACAATCTCTAACACTCCATAGTGAGTGCTTGCTAAGTGCGAAGCTGGCCCTCCACTGGTGCCATGGAACCCGCACCAGCCACACCACATTAGTACTGCTGTCACCTTCACTTTATAGATAAGGAAATCAAGACCAGAGCTACCCAGGGAAAGGCCAAGGTGTCACAGACAGCAAGTAAGGACAGAGTTCAGACTCCGGCCATCAGAGCCACGTGACTCACTGCTAGCTCTAAGTGGTATGATTCTTCCTCTTGGTTTCATTCTTTAGGAAACTGAAGTTCAGAGTGAGTGTCCTGTTCCAGGTCAGAGTGAGTGTCCTGTTCCAGGTCACAGGGCTAAGAACATCACACTCACCTGGCCTTCTCCCTGTATATGAGTCAGTCTCCAAATTCCCCCTCTGTGAGAACACCCAGTGTGGTGGATTAACTAATGGTCAACTGTGACACACAGCTGAACTAGGTCAGCGTGGTGCTGGGTGTGGAGGGCCCACCTGAGGATTGTTGCCAACAGCATAAAAGGAAAAGTGGAGGGGAAAAGTTGGTTCTGTTGATCCTCCTGGAGAAGTCTGTTGTGCTGGTTTTCCTGATATAAACTTGGCTGTTCTTGTCAGAGTTGTTCTGGTCCTTGCTGTCACTGAGGATGGCTGCAGTTCTCTTTGGGGAGCTCTGATCCTTACCTTGAGCATCGCTTCCTGGCTCCAGTGCCGATCCCTCAGCCTGGTGGCACAGATCCTTCATCCCACCAGCACAGACTTTCTGGCTTTCACCACTGACCTTAGGGCCTTCTCACTGCAGATCCTTGATACAGACCTGCATGGGCTCTGGGCCTCCAGCTGGACTGGTGCAGGACATTGCTGTGGGATCCAGGCCCTCAGCTGGACTTTTTGGGTCTGTAGCACATGGACAGATCTCTTGCACTATTTTGCATTTGACTCTTTGGGTGAATATTATAAAACAATCCTATAAATCATGTGTCCTGTATTAAATCTGTTCCCTTGTAAACCCTGACTACAACAACCCGTCGAGTTGGATTAGGGCCCCAATTCAAAGACCTCGTTTCTACTTGGGAAAGACAGTTTTGTTCTCATCACACAAATTGCCCCAAAGCAGTGGATGAGTCAGTGAAGTACAAATCCACATCATTTCAGAACTCATAGCCCTAAAATATTAGCTAGGGTTAGGGTTGGGGTTTTAATGTGATATGTGATTTGCAAAAATTTCATCTAGAATATTTACATCAATATTCATAAGTGACATTTGTTATTTTCCCTGTTTAGAATGTCTAAAATCAGTTAGACATCAGTGCTATGCTTGCTTCGTAAGGTGAGTTGCAAAGGTCTTTTATAATGCTCCAGGACAACTGAAGGAGCACAAGGAGTTACCTAATCTCTGAAGGTTTGCCAGAATTGTCCTAGGAAACAGTGTGTGTGTGTGTGTGTGTGTGTGTGTGTGTGTGGTATTTCTTTGATAATTTCTTCCCTTTCTGCTGCAGAAATTGGTCTGTTTATGTGTGTTCTGTTTCTAATCAGATCCATTTTGGTAAATTGTATTTCCATAGGAAATTATCCATTTCTACTAACTTTTCAAATATATTTTCAGAGAACCTCACAGTCTTGAGGTTAAATTTCTTTCATATGAAGTTCTTTCACCTTCAACGTGTCTTAGTTCATATATTTGGTCTTTCTAACCTCTCATTTTTTTCTTTTCTAAGTTGGCTAATGATTTGTCTCTTTTGTTACTTTTAAGTGAGGTATTGACTTATTGGTTATAATTATTGTATCAGATTCCTAGGGCTCCCATGACAAATACGCTCGAGAGGGTGCCTCATACCACAGCAGTTCAGTCTCTCACATTACCTGGAGGCTACAAGTCTGTGTTTGGTTTGTTTTCCCCATTGTTTTTGCCCTTTTTATGTCGTATTATTTTCTGTTAAAATCACCAAACTGTTAATGGTGATATGGTCTTTTTCTGTGTAATGTGGGGTTTTGTTTTGTTCTGGTTTTTGCTCTTTTAAGTTTTTTACTTTCTTTTGGTCCTTGGAAAGGTTTAAAGACTTGTTCTTATGGTCACCTTTGTGCTCACAGCTTTTAAATGCTGCCGGTCCCTGTGACTTTATTTTTGTCTTTTACCTTGTAGGTCCTTAGTTTTCAATGGTCTCTTTTCTTCCATCACTTAGGCACCAAATTGTAACTCCCCCACCTCAGGGCATTTGTCTCAGTCAAGGAAAAGGTTGAGTCTGTGACCCATGTAGGAGAACACTGTGTGACTTCTTGGCCTTTTTCTTCCTTGTCCTTAAAAACCATCCTTTCTTCCAGTCAGACAAATGGACACAAACACGTGTACACACACACACACACACACACACACACACACAGACCTCAAGCAAGGCCTACAGTCATGCGAGATCTCCCCCAACTTCCCTTTCTGTGCAGGGCACCCATGAGTTTTGAGAGGTCTTCATCAAAAAGAAGGGCTCGGCCATCGGTGGTCCCAACTTCCTCTGCGTGACAGTGTCCACCCTGTCTGCAGCACCAGAACACTAGGGAACAACCTCTCCTGGAGGCCTGGGCCACCTGTCAGGGAACAGGGTCCCTGTAGAATCCCCAAGGGCTGTTGGGCAGTGACAGGTGAGGTGGTGTCAGACTGGTAAACACGTTCTGGAGGAGCAGCGGTGGGCACTGAAAGCGCAGGTGTGAGTCCCCCGATCCTGGCAGCCCAGGTCCCTTTAGCCCTGTCTAGGAGCTAGGAGCCCTGAAGCATCACCCACTTCCTCTAAAGAGCTGGAGTGTCCTGCCCACAGGAGGGCGGAGAAGCATTCTGCAGCCAGGAAGCTCTTTCTCTCACCGCTGCAATTTCTCTGCAGTTCTGAAGGTTTCTTTTGTGCAAAAACAAAAAGGAAAAGAAAAGGCTTTCATCGGCCAAGATTTTTACTTATCACATATGAAAGGGTATCGTCTTCTACAGATTTCAAAATGCCTTAAAAAGGGGTATCAAAGAGTCCAAGGCCCATTAATCTAAATTGCTTTAACACTTCGAGAAGAATAAAAGGCACTTTCTCCAATCTGCAAATGAGTATAACCTACAAAATCACACATTAAATGCTGGGGGAGGAAAATGCCTTAGGTTCCTGCTTGAAACAAGCATTCTTTGAAGGGAAAGAAATATTACTTCAATATTTTAAAATCATGTTTTGAAATAGATGAGAAAGAGACAGATATGTACTTAGGTCCAATGGAAAGTGACAGGGAGAAAAAAATTCTACTTCAGCTGAAACTGGTTCCCATTAAATTTCATTTAATAAAATTTCCCAAGGAGGGATCAGCTCCATAAAGAGGCTATTTTTACAACCTTTGCAGAAGCCCTTCCACATGAATCTAAATTTCTAAGCCATTTTTCGCCTTGGAAGGAGATACGCCATTCTCAAAGTTTAGAGCAAAATTCTCGTTTCATTCGGTAGGAGAGAGGTCTTACTTTTCAGCCTTTCCCGTTTAAATTTATTCTCTGGTGCTCACATAGTAATAATAGAGTGTAAGGCCTATAATATTTGATAACCTTGATTTTGGAGCCCCAGCCAGGATGGGAAAGCCATAATAATGTATTAACACATTACATTTATACCCTAGTATCTCCAAGGAGCTAATGGAGTTTTACCACACAATTCTGCAGGCTGACTAATCCCATCATCATCCTGGCGGGAAAGTCCTGAGGAGCTGGGGTCTGAGCACCATCCCTCTCGTGTGAGGAGACCCCTTCCCTTGCCACCCAAATTCCGTGCTGAGCCTCAGGGCTCTGACCAGCTGGGAGACCACACTTGTTCATGGAGGGGTTCCCCTCAATGTTCCTATATGGAACACCTTTGGGGTTCCCCTCAATGTTCCTATATGACAGAATTAACACAGGCTAATGTAGAAAAGCTATAGTATTTGAGTGAACAAAAAACTATAAGAAAAAATGGCTCATCAGACCACAACCAACATGCCACCATTATTTTTGCACACAGCCATCCAATTAGGCAGCTTTTCCTGTACACAGACATAAAAACATGAGATTCTACTATATACATGTTACACACACATACATACGCACACACACACACACACACACACACACATTCCTCTGTATCCTTGGGATGTTGGACCCTGGATATACATCCCTAAGCCGAAATCCACGGATGGTCAAGTCAGGTGGAAGGAGCGGTAGAGTATCCGCATGGTCCACATGCATTCTCTCATACACTTGGAATCACATGTAGGTTACTGTAATACCCAACACAGTGTAAATGCTATGCAGCTAGCTGTTACACTGCATTGTTTAGGGAGTAATAACCAAAAAGCCATGTGGACATTCAGTAATGATGCAATTTTTTCCAAATATTTTTAATTCATAGCTGACTGGATCCACAGATGTGGAAAGAGGCAGAGGGCCACCTGTGCGTATCGCATAACATGCATGCACGCACACACACATTTACCAACATGCCCATGGCAAGTCGTCAAAACCTCAAAGCTTCCATTTTTGCAAGTACCAAACCCTGAGCCACTACTTCCAAATGTTTGTCATTATAAAGTGTTAACAGTGAAATACATACATATATTTAGCAATCTTTTATTTTTCATTTAAATAAATTTATTAGCTTCTACTTTTAAACCATTTACATTTTTTTCTTTGTTTTTCTCTTGCCCTTTTACATTTGATCTCACCCTGTACCTCCAATATAACCAGTATTTTCCTCTTGATTTCTATCTCCACCATGCTCTTCCACATGGACAGAGGCACAAAGTATATAAACTGAAGACCGCATTGGAAGAGGGTTAGTAATTGAATGCTAGGCTGGGCACAGCCAAAAATAGTAAGACCCCAATGAAGAGTTAAAGAAGGGCTCGTTTCCTTCGCAGACAGGAAGGTTGGAAACGAGCTCTCACATGGGTCTCGCTGTTCAGGGGCATCGGTAATGTCTGGGGCTCTGTGTGGTGTCTGGCTGAGCCCTGAAGTTTGCTTCTGTGCTCCAGTATGTTCCCTGCTGTTCTCGAGTAGTCACTCCAGCCTCTGCCTGTGCAGCCACATTCCTACCACTGACGTACCTCCAGCTCATTGGCCAGCACTGGTCACATGTCCACTGCCTGCTGCAAAATCCTGAGCACTGGTAGGTTCTGCCTTCCCTGAGCAAAGTGCACAGGGAACCAGAGGGGGAACGGCCATGGTGCTGGGTATGATGGTCTCTGCCAGAACAGCAACCCTGAGGGTCATATGTGGAGCAGAAACACAACAAGAGTGGCGGGTCCCTCTCAAGGATGCTGGCTTAGGGACCAAAAGGGCATCTTTTCCTCCTCCAGGGCTCCAGACAGTGAGTGATGGGGCCTGGGGTCTTCCTCGGTGACTGCACAGCCCAGGGTCATTTCATGCAGAGCCTCTGGGATTGGAGTGAAATTCGGCCAGATGGAAATGTATATCCCATCTGATGTGATAACTCACCAAGTTCCTTTGGTCTTTCTGCAGTTGAGGCCTCTGCATTTGCACCGGGGAAACGTGTCCCCTGGTCAGGTGAGAAGCTGGGCTGAACTTCTGGTCCTTTCCATTACGGGAGAGACCTGTCAAATCCCTCCCGCCTCTGGTTACCGGTGGCCATGGAGCTGCCGCCCTTAGACAGCACTTGTCCCGCTTTCCCTCCTCAACACCCATTCGCCACGGCTTTCTGCAGTCAGAGCGCTCTGCACAGGCCGTGACATGGTGAACTCAGGGTCCCCCTCTGAGGGTGGAGGCAGAGGCCAGCTTGCCTTCCCAACCACCGCTCTCCACATTCCAGCAAAGGCCGCCCAACACCTCTGCACAGAACTTAAACACTGCAAAGATGG
Source organism: Chinchilla lanigera (assembly GCF_000276665.1). Lineage (NCBI taxonomy): Eukaryota > Metazoa > Chordata > Mammalia > Rodentia > Chinchillidae > Chinchilla > Chinchilla lanigera. The sequence goes on along the minus strand of NW_004955402.1, from coordinate 3,196,972 downwards.
TGCTTTCCACCACACGGTGACCCACAAGCCTTTCGCTTTCGCTGGTATAACTTACTCCAACATAATTTGCTGTTGGAATTAGTGTCATTGTTTTGGGAGGGAGAATTTATATACTGATTCCAGATAATTATCATTGTCAAGTAGAAACCTGACAATACATGAGACACAAGCAAGACACCTTCTCCAGACTGTGTTGAAAGCTTTGAAAAGAACATCAAAACCACGAAGAGACAGGTTGTTAAAAGACAGGGCTTCTCAGAATATTTCCAGAATTTGTACTGAATTCTGGCCTGCGCAGGAAGTCCACACCTTCAAAACTCCTGTCCCTGTATGATTCAGCCACCAAGAGGGCTCAAAGTTCACTTTTATTAGTTTCTTCGAATCTTTTATTTGACTGAAAGTTGCTTCCCGTAAAGAAAGAAAATCATGTGCCGCAGCCAATACAACCAACCCAGTAACATGACCTGCCCCAAATTCAGTTTCTTGGGTTTGTCTTGTTTTTAGACTCTGGCAGCGGGATGGGTCCGAGCATCTTTTTCAGACTCGTGTTTGTGTTTCAAGCTTGGAGCTGCTTGCTGTTAAGGACATTTGCAGAGAGATGCCCCCCTCACAGCCTTGGGATAACGGCCATCACCCCTAAGCCCAATGTCACAGGCAGGGCTGGAACAAAGCAGATATGCCAAGTGAGCAGAGAACTGGGGGCTCCGTTGCCCCAGAAAGCTTTTCCTCCCCACCTCTCTCACACTCATCCAGCAGGCCTGCCCTGCCATGGTTAAATGTCCCCTCCAAAGCTCACGCTGGCACTTAATCCCCGAGCTCTACACGTATGGATGGTACATGGGCTGATGCCTCGGAGATGGTGTTGTGAGGATGGTGTCCATGACAGCATTAGTGACTGTGAAAGAGGAGGAGCCTCCAGCTTGCACGCCTGCTGTGTCTCTGCATGTCACACTCTGCCATGTTAGGTCACAACAAGAAGACCATGAAAGGTGGCAGCGCCGGCTCTTGGACCTCGGCCTACAAATCCCTGAGGCAAACAGACTTCTTTCCACCTCAGCTGGTCTTAGGGACTTGGTTATAGCCCCAGGACACAGACTAAGAGACACCCCTGCCCCTGCACCTGCTCCAGGGAATGTGCAGAGAAGACTAAGGAGGTGGCCACTGAAATGATGCTACTTTTTGGTGTGGTTATAAGCATCCCAGCCATTCATTTAGAAACTAAACTTACAGAAGAAAAGGCATAAGCCCAGCATCTTGCCTTGTTTTCTCAGCTACCTGCAGCAGCCGAACCGACCTCATCCCCATCAGATCCCTGTTGTAACCTCAAGCATGGCTCACAGATGCCCGTGCAGCCACAGCAGGTTTGCGACACCCACTGTCATTTCTGTTTATTTCTAATGATCTTGACCACCAGAAAGGAGATCTGCCATGGAGCTCCTCTCCGAGATGACTGTCGTGTAGTCATGACTTCTCCCTCTTTCCAGTCGCTCTCAAGACAAGCTGTTTTTCTCTGCTGATTCTTTTCTCTAAGCCAGCATCCTATGCTACTCTCCTGTCCTCCTCCTCGGGCTCGAGGCGGGGACCCGCCCGTATCATGGTGCAACAGCTGCTTTCCCTAAGGCAGAGGCGGGTGGGCACCAACTCCAGGCCAGCAGCAACAGGGGGTGGCAAGAGGCAATGTCGGCATTTAGAGACAGGAAGTCCAGCTGTACAATGAAAGGAACAATAAGACAGCAGGAAGTTAGTTACAGGGAGCGGCTGCCATGGTGATGGGAGTCTGTGGCTGGCAGCCCCTCGCTCAGTACCCACCACAAGGGGGATGCTGTTGAGATGGGAAGAGAGAAAGGGTCCTGCAGAGAGGTCACTGGCACGGGGAGGGGTAGCTCTTCCGTCTCACGCCCAGGGCGATTTCATAGAACGGAGCTCACTGCTCAGGATGCTTTCCAGCAAGTTGGTGCTGTGTAAGGTCACCCGGGGCTGAAACCCAGCCCTTTCTCCCCACCAAGGTCTGCACGCCTGTATCACCAGGAGGAAAGGCATCCTTTCCTGGTCTCTGCGTGCACCACCATGCACACATGCCTGCTTACATATTAGGGGCCCTTCTGGCACTCACTGGAGACTGTAGGTAAGAGATGGACCGCAGCAACCACTGGGCTGGCTGTGGAACTGGTTACCTGTGACCAGGGTCAGGTCTGGATGTGGGCCTGGTGCCAGGGAGCACCAGCCCTGGGCGCATAAGGCCACCCTGCAGAGAAAGGCTGTTCTGGCTGTGGCCAGGAGATGCCCAGAGACAGAGGGAGATTTTACAGAGCAGACATGGGGGGAAGGGAAGTTGCCTTTGGATGTGGGAAACTCACAGGTACCATTCCAGGAAGACTGAGTGTGCAAATGAGCAAGCATGCAAATGACTGGGTGTGCATCACCACATAAAGACATGAGAGCACCGAGGAGAGACATGTCCTTCACCATGTCAGCAAATGCTCGGAACCAGTGGCTCCCAAAGCTGGGAGGAGCCCCAGTGGATAAGTAAGAGTTTCAACTATCTAAAACTCTCTGAAAAGTGATTTGGTATTCGATAACAAAAGCCTTACAAACATGAAAATCATTTCGCTCAGTAATTACTGTAATTACACTTGCAGGGCTTTATCCAAAGGAAATAAGAAATGAATATAAAGATCTTCCCTGCATGTATAGAAAAAAAATTTTAAATGACCCAATGTCTAGCATGAGTACAAAAGAGTTTATTAATGCCTACTATTTAAGTATAGGAATTAAAATTATGTTTATGAGGTGCTTTTCAAACCAAAAACAATATCAAATGAAAAAAAAGTGGCATTCCAGCATTTCACAGAGGGAAAGGCAAGAAGAAAATACTAAAAGTATAAATAAAGGAGGTGGGATTTGGGGGGACTGTTCTCTTCTTTACCCTTTAATTCTCTGCAATAGATATATGTGATTCTTCTAATCAAATAAAACAGAAGAAATATCAGAATAAAAGGTAAAAAAACTGGCTGGCAAGCATAGTGCAGTGCAGACGGAGGTGTGGTGCCTGCGGTGTGTGGTGGCCCTGAAGACAGCTTGGGAGGGATGGGCTCAGCTCTGAGCGTGAGGCTGTCATGGTGGCTCTGGAGCAGGGAAAGTCACCTCTGGTTCAACATGTCCAGTGAAGCCTGAGACTGCATCTCTAACGAGCTTGTCCACATGAAAGAACATCCCCTCGGAGCTCACTGTGTGTCAGGTCAGCCAGGTGGGCTGGGCTTGCTGCCACATCTAACCAGCACACAGGTGAAGCTGACACTATGGACCTGCAGACCACCCTAGGATAGCGCCCTTAGTGCTCACATCTCTGGAACCTTCTCCTCGAAGAGTGATGGCCAGCCATACCAGTGTCAGCCAGCGGCCTAGCAGAAATGCAGATGTCAATTCCACCCCAGACTGCATGTCAACAATTAGATAAATGCATGCACCTAAGAGTCTGGAGTCCTTTAACTGAAAGACACTCCCAAAGGGCTGGGTGAGAGCATTTCCCAGAAGATCAGGGGGCTGCCCCTCCCAGCAGTCAACCCCTGTACCATGGCCTCTCTGCCAGTGGAACCACTTACTTCCCTGTTCTTCCTATCACAGCACTCAGGGTCACTGTCCCCTGGCAGATCACCTGCTGGCAAGGGACACTTTCTGTTCATAGTTCACTTCCTTGAGCAGTGCTATGTTCTCCAGGAGAAATCACCTTAAACACCATGGATCAAACTTGGAATTCTTACATCAATTCCTTAAATCCAAACTCTTTGCCTAGAAAAGTGGAGGTGACTGAAGGAAACTATTTTTCAGGTAGGGGAGATGGTATCTGATTCCACTGGGGATTCTGTCAAGTCCTGGAAGAAATGTGGGATTGCTCAGCATTCTTGGTTATAGGGCTTCAGGAATTGGGGTGAAGGAAAGAAAGTCTTGGGTTCTAGAACATCTTTAAGCAATTGTATGCAATGAAGAATTAAGAGTCATTCCATTGGAATGATTCCCCTAAAAAACAGTCCTGTCCTTATTTCTTTTTAATAACTTCAAGGAGAAAATTCCCTTTTCTGAGATGGTAGAGAATTAGAAAAGAGAGAGAAAAATGTTCTCTTTATCGAAGACATATTTATTTACTAAGGCATTTTCCTTATCCTTGGGTGAAATGAAATATCCAATCTTAAGATTATCTACCCAGTTTTAAATGCTGTGTATGTTGTCGTATTTCCTGCTACTTGAAAATTGTGTGTGGGGTGTGTGTGGTGTGTGTGTGTTTAATAATTTGATGGGAGGGTGTAGAGCGAAGCTATTCTCCAATGGCTATTTGAAGTTTAGTGATTGCCTAGAAAGGGGGAAAAATGTTGTTCTCAAGCAGTGAATATTTTTCACTCTGCTAAGAAATTATTGCAGTTTGACATATGAAGTCTGAGGCATAGATAAGCGTGATCCTGAAGAATTGTCTTTTGTTAGCTTGATGATAACAAGAAAAACAAATCCTGTCGATGGTATCGCATTTTTCGTAGCCAGTGGAATTCAGCTGTTGCTACAAAAAGCCATCCAGCACCTGCTCTGCTGTGCAGTGGCAGGGAAAAGCGGACCAGCGGCTGGAACTGACATGGTCACCTCTATCCACAGGGCAGGGCAAATGATGACTGCAAGTTTTGTGTGCCATCGCGCATTCCTATAAAAGATAAGAACCATCTAAACAGTGGTCTTTCCGTTTGGTTCTAGAGGAGAATTCACTTGTCTTCTGTGTCAGATTTAACAAGTTTGAATTAAAGTGTTTATTTACCAATGGAAATACTAGGTACACACCGATCTTTGAACATAACTTCAGCTTCTGGAGTGACTTTCTTTCAGGGTCTCTGAACAACCTGTCATTCTCCAATGGGGACATCATGACGCTGGTTGACCTCATACCCTCCAGTGTGGGAGCGGAAGTGATTGATGGCGAGCAGATTCTGGGGATGGTCAATGTTCCTCTTGGATATGAAGGTAGGGTGCTCGCCGTTTTGTGTTGGCTTTTGAGAACGTTTACAGACTATAAGCATGTATGTTGTAAAAGAAACGAACTCAGAGTGGTCCGCTTTCAAGTCAAAGCGGCTAACTCTTTGTAGAAAATTACTAGCAGTTAATCTTGCCTGGCAGCTTCTGGACACGACAGAGCTCGGCATCTGGAAGGCTCCTCAGCAAACAGGACCTTGCGGGAGAAATAAACTGTTAAGAAAGTCTTTGTGGAGAAATGTAGATGTGAGTGGAGAGAGGAGAGAAAAGAATACCCTATGTGGAAATGATAAAAACTAAGTGATGTCCAGGAAGACTGTTCACCCCGCAGTACTCAGCCAGTGAGGCCCTGGTTGGAGAGAGCTGTGCGCTGGGGAATAAAATGCTTGTCAGAACTGCCCTGGCTGTGCCTGCTTACCAGACACTCAGTGTTATGCTTTGTGTGTAGATGTCCCCGCAAGCCTCATGCAGTCATGGAGTGGGCTTTTAGCGTTTTTGACTGATCCATGGTCCAATGCTGGGATTATGGGTATAAGTGCTACACCCACGCGGGAGGGGGGGTAGTTTGCATACAATGTAAGGGAGGGAAACAGCCTTGCTCTCCGCTGCTCCTCCCTTTTTGCTCTTGTTGCTTTTGCTGTTTTCCACACCGTGAACTGTTGCCCTCTGCGACGTGCCACTCTGCCTTGGAGCCAGCCAAGAATGGACTGAAACCTCCACAGACTGTGAGCTAAATAAACCTTTCCCTCTTTAATTTGGGTGTGGGGTATTTTGTCTAAGCAACGAGAGAAAAGTAACCAAGACGCTCAGGCTTGCAAGACCATCGTTAAATTCTCACTTTCACTATGCTTTGTGCCTCCAAGCCATTCCTCGGGTTTGGGCAAGAGAGAGTACTTCTCACAGTGCAGTGGAGGGAGGGTCGTTGTTGTCCAGTTTTACCAGGCAGGGTCAAAAAAGGACGCCAGGCCACCAGCTGGAACAGGCTTGGCGGGAAAACAGGCAACAAGTGGGCGTTTCCAGGGACACAGCCTGGGAAGCAGACTGCCCAGGCCTGCGCGGGCTTCTCCACAGCCGCCTGCGAAGCTCTCACAGGTGCTGGCCGCGCTTGCTGGAGTCGTCTGCAGAAGGCCTGAGCCTCTGTCCCTGCTGCTGTGATCAGCGGTGTCCCCAGGGAAGCAGAGAAGGCCACAGACTCCTGAGCGGGAGACCACAGCGGACAGCAATGGGACTCGGGCGTGGGGCTGCTCTGAGCCGGCTTTGAGACCCAGAGGGGAGTAAAAACACCCGCTCACCTCCTGTAACTGGAGGACAGCCCACGCAAGAGGGACACAAAGTCCGCGAGAACTTCACGTCTGCCCTGGGCCCCGCGAGGAGCGCCACCACAATCACAAGGGGCGGCAGTGAGGAGGGAGGGACGAAGAGAAACCGCGCGCAGCGCTGAAGCGGTCGCGGAGATGCGGACTCATCCACCACAGGGACGGTCGGGACTTGTTTTAAAAACGCAGAGATGGGCTCAGCCAGGCGCTGGAGCGCGGAGCGTGGCGCAGTGGAAGCCTCTTGTCTCGTCGCTGAAAGTCAGAACCCGGGCCAGAGCTTTGCGGCCGCGGCGCTGCTGGGAAAGCTCTCTCCAAGGCACAGCGGCTCGGCTCTCAAACCCAGCAGAACTGCGGGGCCCCAGGAGGCATCTCGGACCCGGGTTCAAGCGAGGATCGACGCCAAGTGCAGAAGGAGGGTGCCAGAGGGGTAAGTGAGGGTCGGCGGTGAATGTGGAGCACAGTCTCGAAAGGGTGCTCCCCACGCCTTTTTACTGCTGAGATGTTAGACCGCTTCGGCACTGACGGAGCCGTTAAACAGCACCATTACGTACGGGGAATAAACTGGTTAAACACGAGCTTCCTTCCTTCAAGCGGTGCTTGCGTCCCTCACAGAGACCCAGAGCTCGGCTTTCTGGGCGGGAGGGAAGCGCACACTTGCACCTCCCTCAGACCCGGAGAAGGCTGTCCCGCGCACGTTCCCCAGAGAGTACTCTTTTTGATGTGTCATCTATGCCTGTCTGGTGTTTGTTTTGTTTTGTTTTGTTTTGTTTTGTTTTGTTTTTTTCCGGTACCGGGAACCAAACTCACGGCCTTGCGCTTGCCAGGCAGGCACTGTGCCGCTGAGCTAAATGCCCAGCCCCCGTTTTTGGATTTTTTTGAGACATAGTCTCACTGTGTAGTTCAAGCTGGCTTTGGTCTCACTATGTAACCCAAGCCAGCCTCAAACTCAAGGCAGTCCTCCTGCCTCAGCCTCCCAAGTGCTGGGATGACAGGTGTGGGCCACCATACTTGGCTGACCCAGGTAATTTCAGTTCCAGAAAAGCATTTCCAAGATTGGGGGCAGCCTGGAAGCTGCATCTCCCAAGATTGCTCCCCAGGGCTGCCATCCCTCCAGAGCCTCCTGGTACCTGCCCCAGCTGTCGGTCTGTGTCCCAGGCCCAACAGAAAGCCCAGCCTTTCTCTTCTCCGCACCTCTTCCCGGCTAGGCGGGGAGTGTGCTCCCTGAGAGAAGCCCTTCAGCGCGTCTTGGGTGGGGCGTGAGTTCCAGGGTCAGCTCAGGCAGGAAGGTGCTGGGAACAGGCTCTGGGAGGAAGCTGCCAGGAGGCCCCGCTGTGCCCCCACACCGCCTGGAGACTGCACTGGGCCGGGCCCCTCCCCCTGAGAGAGCAGGCGGGGTGCTGGCCCTGCCTCCAGCCCCTGGACTCTGTCCCTGCCGCCCTGGCTTCAAGACCTGCCGCTGTCATTTTAAAGGAACTCAGAGCTGGGCGTGGTATTGCACAGCTGGAATCCCAGAACTCTTAGAGGCTGAGGCAGGAGGTGGCAAGGACGAGCCCAGCTGGGCAAGTTAACAACAGGGAGAACCTGTCTCAAAGTGAAAATGAGGTGGGGATGTAGCTCAGGCTGGAGGCCCTGGGCTCGGGCCCCAGCATCACACACACACACACACACACACACACACACGTGGATTTGGCATCTGCAGAGACCTAAATGGGAGTTCAGAAGAGCAGCAGCCCTGCAGTAGGGGTACATGGGGTAGGAGGAGGGCGGGGTTAGAAGAGAGATGGTGCAAGGAGGTATGGGGGCTGGGGAGCAGGAGGAAGGCCAGGAAGACGAAGAGCAGGGAAGGAGCACGTCGAGAGCGACCCAGAAATGTGGGGTTTGGGGGCACATCCCCTCTGGTATTGCTTCCTGTGCTCCGGTTGGGGACATCACTAACAGATCCGTCTCTCCACCTCATCGTCTGGGAGTGGGGATAGCGATCAGCCGCCCAGCCAAGTCCCCCGCACAGAGCTTTAGCGTGGCCGAGGGCAGCATTCAAAGCACCAGCCAGGTGTTCCACAGAGGCCATGGCCCCAAGAGTGGGGTTTGGGGGTGATGCATTGTGTAATGTCTTCTCTTGGGCAGAGGCGTCATCCGGGCTACGGTGGAAAAGCCAGGTGGGTTGGCCGGGGAGAGAGCAAGGGCGTCGCTGGGACTCGGCAGAGTGGGCGCTGGTGGCGGACCCGGCCCTCCGCTTCCACTTCCTGATTAGCCATTCCCAGCATGCCTCTCTGTTAATGGTGGCCCAGAGGGTCAGATTAATCAAAGTGGAAAATATTCCTCTTTCAATTGCAATTACAACCATTATTTATGTTATTGAAATTCATCAATCACCATTGACTACCTTTACTATTTTTATATCACTTTGGGGAATGAGGCAAACAAATCTACAACCCCTCCCTCCTCCCAGGGTAGAGGCCCCCTTGCCGGGAGGCAGAAATGTTCCCCTCGAAGTGTAATGGGAGAAGGGTGGGGGGTGCTTCTGCGGTCGATATTAAAATTTAATGGGTAATTTCCATGTAAAGCAACATGTGATTTATGTTCTTGTACTTTCTCGGCTAAGAGCTGGCACTTTTTAATAGACCTGTGTCTCACACCCAGGTCACCTCCATTCACTCACTTGCTGATGACGCTTATGTGCCAAGGCTGTTTCAATGATTGGGGGTCAGAACTGTGGGTGGGCCACATACCCAACCCCGCCCCACCACGGTGCATGTAAACTGGAAACCCTTGCGGACTGTCCTCTGGCTACTTTCAATGTGTAGCACTTTTCCTTAGACAACAGAAAATATATACTTGAAATAATATGGTTAAAATCATATCCAAAGTTTGAGCAAGAAAACAATTAAATCTATGATAGAGTGTTCTGAATAACTGCATAAGGAAAATGTGCTCTACAGGGCATGACAAAATACGGAGACTGTTTAAAAATGTATTGCAGAAAAGGCACGTTGCCATCAGTCCACCTCAAAATTCTGCCCCTTATTTTACACACACTCATCCCATCATCCCTGCCGCTTTCTGCAGCAGCTCTGGAGTGTTCTTTCCTGAAGGTCTTTAGTCGTTCTGTCCTGGCTGCCTTCATGTCCTGAATCAACTCAAAACATTTTCCTTTCATGGTCATGCTGACTTTGGGGAAGAGCCAGAAGTCAAATGGTGACAGATCTGGCCCTGTTTTTATTTGACCAAAATTCCCATAAACCTTTAGAATCAATTCAGGACACTGAGGCAGCAGTGAAAAGACATTCATGAAAGTGACAAGAAAAATAGGATAAGCATGTTTGGTGGGAGGGGCACAATTTTGAGAGAAATTAATGGCAATGTATCTTCTACTGTAATAAATGTTTTAACTTTTTAAAGAGAAAAGAAAACAGAACAACAAAGATAAGAACAAAACTACACACAAACAATAAAAACAATACAGAATTTCAAATCTAGATGATAGAAAATTAACAATGGTTGTTACATTACATACTGTTATCTTCAACAAAGTTGCTCAGATTACCAGATGTAACAATACAAGATTGATCAAACAATTAAAGAGAATAAAAAATAATTAAAAATTAGAAATGATACATAGTTTCACTAATCAAGATGGTAGGAATTCAACAATGGTTGTTATATTGCATGTTGTTGTCTTCAGATTAGTTGTTCAGATTACCAGATATACATATGCAAAATTTTCAAGAAAAAATATAAGCGTGAACTGTTCCTTTCCATAAACCAATAGACATCAGCAGTACAGTTATCCTGGCTATCCATAAATGTTTTAATTTTTATTTAAACATTCACTGTATTTTTTCCAGCACACCTCACACATCCAATAGAGTTACTCAGCTGTCAAGGGAAGGAAGTCCCGCCTTTAGTGACATGACAGATAAACCTGGGACTCACAGGTTTATCTCTCAATAGCAAGAATACTCTCAATAGCAACTCCCAATAGCACTCTCAATCTCTCACAGCAATGTCACTCTCAATAGCAAGAACAGCTCTAAGTGCCCACAAGCCCTGCCCTGAAATCTCTTGGCCAGTCCCCATCCCTGATCCCATCAGAGGCTGGGACACTGGTTGGCGAGGAGCTCAGGCCCCGGTTCCTGGCCAGTCACGGCTGAGGCAAGCGCCGGCCTTTGGGTGGACAAGGCCAGCTTTCCCTGGAGAACACAGCCCACTGCCAGAGGGGTGAAAACCACTTGAGCAGCCTGCCTGGGGATGGAGCAAATGGGCAGCCACTTATTCCAAAAGCGGACAGCAAGGAGGGGAGGAGGACGCCCAGTGGTCAGGTGTACTTGGAGATAGGGCAGGGGGGTGCACAGGAAGCAAACCCCAGGGTTTCCGGCCACACCCTGGCCTGGGTATGGAGAGGTGCTCTGCTGGAAGTGAGGCCCTTCCCATTGGCCCTCCTGGGTGGACATTTGCATCCTGAGAGCCGCCATTACAGGAAACCCATCCTCAGGGAAGGAAGCAGGGACCACACAGCCCACTGAGGCCCTGCCCAATGTACAGAAGCCTGGAAGTCAACTCTTCCTAGCATGTTGAGAGGGCCCTGCAGATTGTCAGACATATTGTGTCCTGGAAGATGGAAGCTCCATGGGCCTGTGTGAGTCCAGAGGGTTCCCCATGCTGGCACCCTGACTTCCATGCGCTCCCTCCCCTCATGGGTATGCGGTCACCGTGCCAGCTGAGCAGGGAGCAGCACCCTCCAGAACCCAGCCCTGCACGTCCGCAGCCTGGGTGTGTATGGCAGAGGCCGGGCGCGGTTCAGTACCACGTCCCCCAGGAGGCTCCCAGAGCAGAATGAGGGCCGAGTGACACAGACACCCCTCTGGTGGTACCGATAGGGCACATCTGCCTACCCTCCCCGCCCACCCACAAACCAGGAGGTTCCAGGACCAGCCTCGGCCCTAGCACACGGCAGATACGTGGTGGACCCCAGCACGCCGAGCTGAGCTGCAGCACCCACGGAGGTCAATTCCTGGGTTGTCACTGCGAAGTGCAGCCATCGTCTACCCACTGATCCTGTAGCTTTCTCTCAGCGAAAAGTATGAATGACTTGCTGAAAAATTGAATGGATGGAGGATCAAGGCCAGCCTCGTGGAGCAATTTATCTCCTACCACCCACCCGAGCCCGGTCACTGTGGACATTTATCTCAGGCCCAGTTTGTTCAATTAAAAGATAAAAAGATTTCTCAGCTTTCCAATCCTAGCTGGCTCTTAAAGCCCCTAGTAGGATTCAGAGCAGAGCAAAATGCCTTTTCTGATGACCCCTGGAGCGTGTTGTTTTGCCATTAAGCCTGGAGAAGAGCTTCACTGAGACAGTGGGTGATCTGAGGCTGACACCTGGAAGCGTGTCCCCGGTTCCCGCGCAGAACAAAGGCAGGAGAACCCACACGGGTTCAACCCACCCGCCGTCCCGGAGTCGGCCCTACTTTACAACGCCACGGTTCACAGAACAGCACCGTCTGCAGCTCGGAATCTAGTGCATCTCCCACTGCAGCTGGAGCCATTCTGCCCTGATTGCTGTAACCTAGATGACCAGGCGTTTTGCTGTGCGGGGTGGAGCTAATGAGACGGAGCGCCTCCTCGGATGGAACCTGCTGGCCCGCTGCCTAATGCACCGTGCCAGGAGCCTATGGGAGCCGCTGCCGCCCGCGCGTGGCAGAACGTGCTGATGCGTCTGTCGCTGGGACGGAGGGAAGCGGGCTGTAAAATAGAACAGCAGGTGGAGGGGACCCTGTAGGGAAGCCACTGAGCGCCCCTCCCAGCACAGCAGGTAGCAGCCTGAGTGCGCTCGGATAACGGGGCGCACACCGCTGGGAGCACACACTAGGAGCACGGGAGGGGACGGCGTCAGTCACTGTCCCCAGTGCAGCAGCTGCAGGCTGGAAATCGGTATCAGGGAGAGAGACGTTTTGTTCCTAGTGGCGAAGAGTCTGTGGCTGCGGGCTGTACTGTCCTTAGTGTTACTACAGTGAAACTGGGCTGGCGGGGAGCGCTATGGGCGTGCGCTTCCCTGAACCTGGTCTTTGAGCTGAAAGAGACAGGGTAAAAGAGACAGGGAATAAATGATGATTTGCTTCTCCGAGATCCAAATGCTAAGCAGAGGAAAGGGGGCTACAGAAGCTTAGACAGGTACCAAGGGGGTCTCCAGAAAGGGCTAGACGCTTCTAGAAGCAGGCGTTCATCAGCATCTCGTGGACCCTGTCAGCTTCCCCAGCGGCTTGGAGGGTAGCACGTGTGACCGATGACTGGATCACAGTACCTGTGGCGTCTTCTCATCCACTGTGGCGCTCTGCTGGGACAAGACGGCTGATGCGTCAAACGGAGCAAGTAAGCGGGAAGACCAGCTCTGCCTTGGCTGAATCACCGCCTCTTTCCTGAGGAACAGCTGCCTGTCGCCACCCCCTGCTCCATGCCGTTGGCTAAATTCCCAGGAGACTTGGTGCGAGGGGCCCTTGTGACACCTGTCCTTGTCACATGTCTGTCTGCTGGGTCATAGCAGATGAAGCACTGTGGCCACGCTTCCCTGATGGCAGAATCCACTTGGTACCTGGCTTCCCTGACTTTCCCAAATCCTGGGGGTCTCAGAGCACCCTTGGCTTCTGCTCCGGCCACGGTCACCAGAACAGGGTGGGCTCGGCTTTGTCCGGGAGCAGAAGGCATGCTATCATCTCTGTGTAAGACGAGACACAGAACGAACCAAACCCACAGCACCCACCACCCAGGGCTCAGCGGCGGGCACCAGGCGCGTTAAGGCTTGAATCAGCACTGGAGCCTCGACTCCGCCTGCCTGCCCTTATCCCAGGCTCTCTCCTGAGCATCACTGCTGCTCCCCCCAGGGCTCCGTGGACAGCTTTGCAGCACTGGTGTGTCCGGCCGTCTCCTAGCTCAGCACAGAGCCTCTGGGCCTAGCAGCTGGCCGGGGTCTGGAGAGTCCCTTCCCCAGCGTCTCCAGCCCTCACTGTAGCAGCCCTCTTCCAAGGTGCAGAACCCTGCTTCCTGCCTTTGCAGTGAGGAGGACTCTGCCAGTAGCTCCCTCAAAAGGACGCCTGTGCCCTGGGGCCAGCCTGGGCAGGGACTTGAAAACACGGGTGCATCTGCCTCTCCCCAGCTGTCTTGGGCCCAGCATGGCCTCTGCAGGCTGCTGTCCAACTCCCATCACCAGGAGAGGGCGTGCTTTGCATGACACCTCCTGGCTGGACAGTTGAGGCCAGCACAAAAGCCATCCAAGAACCACCACACAGATAAAGGCCCTGGCGAGGCCCACAAATGTCTGCGGGGCCCATGCATTGTACAGGGAGCTGAGCTGGGGCACAAGGGTGCTTCTCTGTGTTCTGTCCAGGAACTTGCGATTGGCCAGATACGCTGGAGATGACAGTGACCGAGCACAGCAGAAGACAGACCCGTGTGGCAGGCAGAGGCTCTGAGTGCGGCAGGCAGTTCTGAGTGTGGCAGGCAGAGGTTCTAGTGTGTCCTCCCGTCCCTGGTGCTTCGCAGCTGCCTGCATTGCCGCACCTGGCTATGGACACTGTCCACAACACAGGAAGCCATATCACTGTCCCTCGAGACAAATGCTTTCACAGGAAATGAGAGCCTGTCAACCTTGGTTCTCAGGTGAACCCATGGAAACAGTAAATATTTACTGTATGAAGTACTGACTCCCTAAGGCTTCATTCATGCCTCCGGCAGGGCTGACCCTCAAGCCTGGCTTTGCCCTCGCTGAACCCTGGTGTCCACGGAAAAGGCAGCACAGCGTGGTCCAAGAGTTATCCAGGGGCACCACTATGCCCACCATGTCTGTCCTGTGGCAGGGGGCTGTGGGAGCCAGGAACCCGCCAAGGGAACCCCACCAGCCAGGAGGGGAGCATCACATCATGCCAGCCCTCCTGCGCCATGCCTCAGGGCATTCTTCTCGGACGTCAGCTTCTGTTGGGCCACGCAGTCTCCCAGTGCCCCCCCCCCGAGCCCAGGAGCCAAGGCTTTCTAGGGTGTGGGGTGGCGAGGCCATGCTCACTGAGTGTGCTGCACGGTGCCCCGCACAGGGCGGCATGGATCAAGGGACCCACCTTTCCCACAGTCTAAAGAAGATTGACTCAGAGCCCACTGCTTTTGAAAGCCCCATGCTCTCCAGAAGGAAAAACACCACTTTTCTAATGGGGATCCATGCTGTTGCCCAGTGCCTGCCACGCCCAGAAAGTTCCCCATGTCTCAGGAAAATCTGTGGCCAAGTCCGTGACCAAGTCGTGACCAAGTCCGTGACCCGCTGGCGGCCCATGGTCCCACAGCACAGCTGACGGACCCGGGAGGCACAGCCACTGAAGGCCCCGGAAACCGGCCACAACGGGAGCCCAGCTGCCCCCAGGAAGTAGCCAAGTCGGCCTCCTCAAGAACCTGGCCCAGCCCCTGACCCGCCCACAGCCCGCACGGCCCAGGGCGCGCCCTTTGGCTCGGGCAGCAGTCCAGGCCCCAAAACCACTGCAGACCTCTCCGGTGTCACTGAGCTATGTGGTGGCCACAGGTGATAAGAGTGCCTTGTTCATTTCAGAATAGCTGAAACAGACTTTAATATACAGACCATGAAAAGGCATAAATCAGCAAGATCTGCGTATGATGATGACCTTGACTGAACCTTTCCATAGTGCATGTGCGGATGGAAGCCTCACACTGTACCCCACAAATACACACGATTCCCATTTGTCAGTTAAAACAAAAGTTTTACCTTTTCCCCAATTACAGAGTCACACATAGAAAGCTAGGAAACGGGCCTTCGGGTTAGAGTCCAGGGTCCTGCGCTCTGTGTGTGTTCAGATACGGCCGGTAGGTCTGTCTGGGAGTGGGGTAATCAGAAAGCGGGCAATCGGGGCTGCAGCCCAGTCACCCCTGTGTGGGGCCTTTCCATGAAAGGAACCTGCGGAGCGAGCGCGTCGGTGAGGAGCGGGCTGCGAACGGTTTCCCTGGAGTCCAGGGTGGATGGTGTGGCGCCGTTTCAGTCCCTGTCCTTCATCAGTGAATTCTGCAGCCCAACTTGGCTTCTCCGCAGGCTCTGCCTCCGGGGGGTAATGAGAACCAGGCGATTCTTCGCACACAGGAACACATTTTCCTCCCGCATCATCAGCAGGCAAGATTCATTACACTCATCAGAGTCTGCGGGCCGTGCTGTTACACCTTCAGATATGCAAGTTGGTCAGCCGAGTGGCCTCCTTCCGATATTCACGTCTCTAAGCCACTGTCATCATCCTCCAGAACCAGGCTGAGTCTTTTGAGGGCAGCAGCCAGAGCAGCAGAGAAAAAACCAAAGGACTCGGGAAAAACACATATGGATTTACCACGGAGGGCCAATGAGTGTGAATTTTATTTTTTCCCTAACTGATTCTTAGGGAGTGGAACTCAGGAATACTAATGGAATGAAAAACAGGTTAGCAGCGAATGGCTTTCTGGAAGGACCCTGGAGCCTAGGCAGCGTTCCCTGTTGGGGAGCGATGGTAGTGGGAGCACAGCCCAGGATGCCCGCCCCCCATCGTGTGGTTCCCAGCCCGGGCCACAGCTCCGCTCCCCATGCCAGGGCACAGGGTCCCCTCACCCCTCCGTGTCCTGGCATCTCAAGGGCTGAAGTCACCGCTCCCTATTCTCCCTGTGCCGCTCTTCCTTCCATATCACTGAGGATGCACTGATGACCTGAGGAGGAAGCCAAGGGCACAACCCCGTCCCCTGGTGACCCGCCAGTGCTGACTTTCGCAGGGCACTGTGGGTTGAAGAGGAGGCTGCAGATTCAGTCATAAGCAAGAAGCCCCAGGGTGGCTGCTGGTAAGCTGAGCCTCCCGAAGCCACCTGTCCAGCCGAGCTGAGACAAGCTGTCCTCGTGGCGGGCTGGGGCGCCCCACCTGTGATCTGTCCCTGGGAGGAGGCAGCGTAGCCTACGCATCCCGACAGAACTGTCCCCTGAGGAAAAGGGAGCAGGCCCTTACACCCGCAGTTATCTCAGCACTGCCTGGTCTAGTGAATCCAAATGAAAAGCATTACTCCTCTTTGTTGCTGGTAGGCTGGACTGTCTTCAGTCTGAAAAATAGTTGGCAAAGTGATTGTTATGGGAAATAGATACCTTCCACACAGCTTTATCTCTGATTTACTTCCTAGTAGAGATCTGTGTAGTGACTTCTTTTAATTTGCTTCGATGTTTGACTCAGTTTCCACTTCTTTTTCTCGTACTTCATTACAGTTTAGCATCCTGCTACCTAGGGTAGCCAAGGGGGGAAAGGGTAAAAATTATTTTATAAGTTCAACAAGATGCAGTTGGAGGCTTACAGTGCTAACTCATGATATCATCGTAAGGTTTTACCCTTACATAAATACCTTCCCAAAGGAGACTGAGGAGAACCTTTAAAACCATCATTTAATTTGTGTGAAGTAAATTAATTCTTAAAAGAAACATCATAATCTTTGATTTTTAAATGAAGAACCTAGATTTAAGGTAGATGAATAAAATCTATATCATTTTGTAGAACCATGTTCAAGTTTCTGGTATGAAATTGTAGCCTTTACAACACACACACACACCCCAAAATGACATAGGGAAGAAGTGATGGAAGTCTCTACTCTTCTTACACATTTTCTTACACAAACGATTGTCTATTTTCCCAAAGTTTGCCTTGTCTCTCCTGTTGATGAGCTTTCTATTACTGTGACAAAATACCTAAGATAATAACTGAAAAAGAGGAGAGGTTGGTTTGGCTCAGGGTTCCCAGGGTGGCACGGTCTATCACAGTGGGACTGTGTGGAAGAGGAGGCTGCTCACTTCCTGGTGGCAGCTGGGAAATGGGAAAGAGAGACAGGAAGTTCTCACAGTATCCACTTCAAGCCACGCCCCCAGTGACCTCACTTCCTCCCACTAGGGCCCTCTCCTTAAAGGAGCATTGGGAGGGCCCAATAGGGCCATGAACCAGGCACCAAGCCATCCTTACATGAGCCTTCAGGGAACATTCTAGATCCAGACTATGACACCTCCACTCTCTTGTCCTTTCTGCCCGGCCCCTACTCCTACCCTCCAGCCACTCCACAGGGCCCAGCCATTTCCCCTTTGGGCTTCATCAACAGAGCCTCACAGAAAGTGGACTTGGAAATAATACTGACTGAGACCAACCACCAACTGTGTGACAAGGACTGACTCACTTAAAATCACGTCCGGGTTCATGGACACAGGAGAACCACAGCCGCTCAGCTGCTAAGCCTCCGAGCCAGGGCTGAGCACTGTTCCCCTCTGGCCTTGCATCCTCTTGAGATCAAGCTGGTGCTCAGCTCTGTGCGAGGCATTGTGGACGCAGAGTCCCCTGAACACCAGGATCCAAGGAACTCCATGCTCTATAGCAGGCCGAGCACCTTGGCGTTGCTGTGTACCATGGGGGCGCCCGACCGGGCCAGGAAGTGGTCTAGGGAGGAAGAGATGGCAAGCCCGTCTCCAGCTGCCTGAAGGAGGCCAGGCGAGGCAGAGTAAACCCTAGCAGCACAGCCCAAGCCGGACCTGCGGGCGAACTCAGGGGCTCCTCTTACCTGGCGTGGAGGTACACATGGGGCGGCCAGAGACAAGGCCACGCAACAGGTCAGATGGCTGCCTGTGAAAGGCCCATCCTTACACATGGGTGATGGGCACCCTGAGGTGCTGGGATTCCCAGGTGTGGGTGGGAACTGGTGCTGGCAACGTCAGTTTGGACTCTGGGTATGGAGCCTCTGGGACCCCCGAGCAGCGTGGTCCCCAGCTGAGGCAGGTGGTCCTATGGCTTGCGAGTACTCTTTGGGAGGACAGGAGAGGCCCTGGGGTGGTGCCAGGCCACGCGGAGGGCTGAGCTTGTAGAGGAGAGGGTAAAGAGGTGCCGGTCCGGGACATGGGGCTCAAGGGGATGGCTTGGTGCCTGGTTCATGGCCCTATTGGGAGGGGGTGCTCCTTTAAGGAGAGGGCCCTAGTGGGAGGAAGTGAGGTCACTGGGGGCGTGGCTTGAAGTGGATATTGAGGCTGTGAGAACTTCCTGTCTCTCTTTCCCATTTCCCAGCTGCCACCAGGAAGTGAGCAGCCTCCTCTTCCACACAGTCCCACTGTGATAGACCGTGCCACCCCGGGAACCCTGAGCCAAACCAACCTCTCCTCTTTTTCAGTTATTATCTCAGGTATTTTGTCACAGTAATATCACTTTAGAGGCAGGGAGAGGAAGAGGAGACTTCCAAAACACCTGGGGAGGAGCATGTTTCAAAAGAAAGACCAGAGAAGCAAATGAGGAGGGTGGACTCTAATTGGTGGACTAAGAAAATGGGTTTGGTTGAGTGCCACTGCTGCACCCTCAATGAGCACCTAACTTTGCTGCAGTTTGGCCGCAGGGAGATCAGTTTCAGCTGAATGGCTACAGTCTCCGCAGGAGAGAGAGGAGGTGCGGATGTGTCTAGGGTCCTAAGCAGCAGGAACATTCCGCCAGGCGAGGAGAGGCTGAGAGAGCGGTCCTAGCACAGGACTTGTGTTTGGGGATTTTTCCTGAGAAGGAAATACTTATCTCTCTACTCATCCATCCATCCATCCATGCACCTGCCCACTTACCTACCTGTTGCTGAGAAAGAGCTGGCCGGGAGGGAGGGAATGAAGATGTATACTTGGAAGAAGGTGTGACAGACACAGCTTCATTCTTCAGGAAGGGAGAGGGGATGGCAGCCAGGGAACAATGCAAAAATTAGTCATGGGCGGGAGGTAACAGGAAATTCCTCTCACAGTTGTCTGGGCAAGATGATCAATCCTTGTGTTCTTTCCCGCCATCTTTGGAACTGACAGAAATAAGGAGCCCGGCTAAGGCCAGGGAGACCAGGAAGAGCCGGGTTGCCTAAGGGGCAGGGTCTCCAGGCTCACTCTGCTCTCACCACCCTGCACAGGCGCCCGATGCCAGCCCTAAAGCCCACCGGGCCCTGGACCAGCCACGGACACAGCTCCCTGTGGGAGGAAATCACTTCCTGTCCTGAGGGGCTGTGTTTGCTTTCGCAGGGACAGCCCCTCCAAAGAGCCAGAGATGGGCTGGGGGCGGAGGGCAGAGGAGAGCCCTTCAGGCCTCTGGGTTTTTCCGGAAGGGTAACTTTCATGTTTAATAGACCTAGGCAGGAATGAGGCACACATGTAATATTTCCCCTGACACATTCATACAAACTTGGAGGTAAGCAAACAGGAAATGGAGGTGTTGGTGACTATTTGTGTAGCTGGTGGGAGAATATCTGCTGAGAGTAAGCAACAAGCACCATTACAATAAGATTGTTAAAGGAAGGGGATAATATTCAGTCAGACAGGTGGGATAAATTCAAGACACAGACTGTGAACTTGGTGAGTGTGCTGTGGTCCCCTTTATCCTTGGGATCATCCCAAAATGTCCCACAAATGCCTGAAACTATAGGTAGCACTGAGGCCCGATGTACTGTTTCTGCCTACAGTACTGTATGCACCTGTAATATAGCCTAATTTACAAACTAGACATAGTAAGAGATTAACAACAGTAATGGCATAGAATGGTTATAGCCACCTCCTGTGATACCATTGCCAGTCTTGTGCTTTGGGTCACTATTAAGTAAAATGTGTCCCTTGGACACAAGCACTGCCATACTGTGACAGTGGGTCTGATAACTGATGATAACTACTGGTTACTAATGGGCGGGTAGCATAGACAGTGTGGATCCACTGGACAGAGAAGTGACTCATGTCCTGGGCAGGACACAGGGTGATGAGAGATTTCATCATGCTCCTCATAACATTGTACAATTTAAATGTATGAATTGTTTATTTCTAGAATTTTCTATTTAATGTTTTTAGCTCACATTTGCCTACAGATAACTGAAACTGCAGAATCTCAGATATGGGAAAACTTTAGTTAATAACTTATACTTAATATTGTTAAAAGAGTGTACTTTAAGTGGTCTTATCACACACACACACACACACACACACAACAGGAAAAGGTAAGAATGTGTGGTACTGCCTGTGTTAGCTTGATGTAGCCACCCTGCACCTACGCAGATTTCAAAATGTCATGATCTACAGACCAGGAATACATACAATTTCTAGTTATCTACTAAAAATTATAAATGCTAGCAACAGAAAAACCACAGAACAGTACCAAGACCACAGGAGAGTTTCTGGGACCCTGGAAAGTGTGACTGTGTCCGAGCCATCCAGATCCCTGCTGGGTGTCCCCACCACCTTCTGACACAGGGGACCCTGAAGCCCAGCCACCCTGTTCCCTGAGGGTGGCCAACCCGGTGTCTGGGGCCCAGCCTGTGACGCAGGAGCTGGAGGGCGCTGATGAGGGCACCCTGCTGCTGGGCTGAGCGCAGGGTCCTGGTCCTCAGCTGCAGGGAGGCAGGCCGAGGGTGGGAGTCCGGCCCAGCTGCAGTCGGTGCGAGGTTCGGAGGAGGCTGAGCTGCTCTGAGGACCGAGGCAAAGGTCCTGGAGGGAGGGAGGCCTGAGGCTGGGCGCAGGCCCAGGGCAGGACGCTCTGCTGTGGCTCTCCGGCCTCCAGGGGCCCTGCACAAATACAAGTCCTGGGTGCTGCAGGGCGACATGTCTGATCATCTCCCAGGGGTCAGGGAGGCGGGGTGGACAGGTGACTGCCAGCCTCTCGCTGGGGGCCTGCTCCCATCACTCCCCAGCCCGTGGTGCCAGCCCCGTGTCCTCCCACCTGTGGGTCGCCAGAGACCACGCCGCCTCGGGGCCACGGTGGGCAGTGGGCTTCGTGGCAGCCTGGCCAGGATCAGCTCAGGACACGGACACACACAGACACACACACACCCCGACCCTGGCCTTGAGTTCTTTTTTTAAATTTTTATTTTAAAGAGAAAAGAACAAAAACAAATTAACAAACACAAAGACATAAACAGCATAACACAAAAACGATACAGAATTTCAGGCAAGGTGATAGGAAATTAACGACGGTCGTTGTACTGCGTATTGTTATCTTCAGATCGGTGACTCAGACGAACAAATACAGGCCTGTAAGCCTGCTCGTGAATGAAGCGCTTTTCCGTGGAGTCAGCTCCAGGAGCGCGTCTCGCCGCTCACAGCGGAAAACAACCCGTACTGAGAACTGCGGTGATGGGGTCTTCTCGGGGTTTATAGATCGTGCTCCCCGATTTAAGCACGGCCCATTGTCCCCTCACTTAAACAATGTTCGGACGGGGAAAAACGATGGTGCCCAGAGCAGCAGTGTACAGGACGTCTGCTCATGGAGGTGCTCTCCTAGCGTGTTCCTGCCCGCAGTCGCGCGCTGGTAAACGGAGGTCGGAGGTGTTAAAGCCGGGCTCTGCGAGGCGCGGTGTTCGTCGCCTTTGTGTGCCTGCCGCGCCATCTAGTGGTGATGCGCGGTACTACGTCCCAGGGGCGGAATTGCCGGGAGCCCTGCTGGCCCGAGAAACGCAGGCCTTTGCCGGGCGCCGCGGTCTGCAAGTGTTCTGAGCAAGGGAAAGTGAACGATCCAGGAGGAGAGGAGGCAGATCTCCGGAAGCGGTGAGAACCCGGGCTGGAGGAAACCTTGGGTCGACGGAAAGAAGGGCGTGTTCGCCTCTCCGCGGCCCTGTGCCCCCAGTCCTCTCTGCGCAGCAGGACAGCAAGGACGACAGGCGGGAGGCCTTTCAGAGTTCCCGGCCCTGCTCCGCGCCAGCGCCGGCGAGCTCGGGCCGGGGGCGCGGGAGGACGGCAGGCGGCTTGCGTCTGACTGCTTCTTCCACGATGCGATATTTATGGGCCTCCCGCCAGCCTGGCATTATCTTGCTTTGAGGGACACGCACGGCGCTGTCTGCCGACGCCCTCCATGGCCTGTGGGTTTGATGCATTCCGGGCTGAGTGATGGCTGGGTGTGTTAAGTATGACTGCTGTGTGCCTTGGGGAACAACGAATAAAAATCTTGGCTGGATCACTTAAAAGGAATGCACGGTACAGGAACCTCAGGAAACACACGGAGTAGGTGGGAAACTCCCAGCAGAGCGTGGATAGCAGGAGACCGACGCGAATTCTCTAGGTAGACACCATGATGGTTGAATTTTTTAAATGAATTTTCTAAAAATTCAATGTTTGATATAGGAGCTGGAAACGAAAATAGCTATACAGGACTTAAAATCTTGGGTATCTTTGTAGAGGTTGTGTACTACTAACCCGATTTTATGGTACAAGCAGGAGTTTCTGCACACATTTGGTATACTTTCCATTAAAAAGCAATGCGTGTTGATTATGTAAGTTTGGAACGGAACCATATAAAAGGGAGACAAACTTTACACTCCTGTGCCCGTCACTAACTCCTGCAGTTTTCAATTCCCTTTCTGTCTTCTTATGTGACATAACCCTCCCTCATCTTGGGTTTTGCTTTCTGCAATTACCTGTAGTCATCCAGGTCCAGAGTTACTCCATGAAAATTTCCGGAAATAAACCGTTCCTAGGTTTCACGTCTGAGCAGGGTGACGATCTCTCACTGCATTCCCCCTCCACCTCTGCCCAGGACGCTAATCACCCTGTATGCAGCATTTCCATTCTACCTGCCCACCAGTCACAGGGTAGCTGCCTGGATAATCTGTCAGATGTCTAGTACCACAGTTCCAGGGTTCAAGTTGCCTGTGTTTTACTTAATCATGGCCCCAGCACACAAGGCTAGTGATGCTGCCACGTGTGGTGGTGCACGCTTGTCATCCCAGCACTCAGGAGGCTGAAGCAGGAGGATTGCCATGGGTTTGAGGCCAGCCTGGGCTACATAATGAGTTCAAGGCTAGCCTGCAGTGCACAGCAAGACCTTGTCTCAAAAGAATAAAACAAAACCAAGGCTACTGATGCTGGCAACTTGAATATGCAAAGAGAAGCTATTAAATGCTTCTTTTAAGTGAAAAGTTTAGAATAAAATATTTTGAGAGAGAGGGACCACGTTCAAGTGAATTTTATGATCATGTGTTGCTATAATTGTTATCTTATGATTAGTTACCACTATAATTTAGATCTTGATTATCCCTAACGGCTCTGTATGTTCACTGCTTGGGCCCTCACCCTTGGTGCTGCTGGGAGGCACTGGGACCTTCAGGAAGTGGAGCCTCTTGGGAGGAAGTGAGGTCACTGGGGGGCAGGGCCTTGAAGGTCAGATTGCCCCGCCCAGCCTCTCTCCTCCTCTCTCTTTATCCCCTTCCCCCTGCTTCACCAGTTGAGCAGCTTTTGTGCTGCCTCCTACAGGGCCAAAAGCAACGAGACTAACTAACCATGGACTCAACCCCCAAAACTGTGAACCCAGAATCAACATTTCCTCTCTATAGGTTGATCTCTCAGATATTCTGTTACAGTTGTTCAAAGCTGGCACACACGTTTATTGATTCAGGCACTCGTGGCAGCCTTAGTCCCTCGTAAGGCGGGACAGCTATAGTTTTTTTTTTAAATATAGGTTGTAAAAATAATGATATGGTTTGGATCTGGGGTGTCTCTGAACCATGATTTTCAGGGGTGACTGGATCATTCAGGGCCATATTGAATATGTTACACATGCTGTTAGCAGAAGGGGCCTGGCGAGAGGTAGAACCTGGGGGACGCCCTGGAAGTGTTTATGTCTCCCCCTCGCTCCTCCCTTCTTTCTCTGTTTCCTGCTGCCATGATGTGAGCAGCTCTCTTGTACCCAGGTCCTTCCTTGGAGCCAGCCAAGCGGGAACTGTGACCCTGAGCCGAAATAAACCTTTCTATCACACAGGCCCCACTTCCCAAGCTAGCTCAGCACTGCGTCTTCCCTTCCCCCAGTCAGTCTTCCACAGAGTGGGCGCCTTCAGCAGGTGTGGCGGTCAGGGTGGAACATCACCCTGAGCGGCTTTGGGTGACCCACAGGACTCAGGATCATCACCCTGTCCTCAGCGAGTGGCCAAGTCTCCAGCAGAGTGTGACGGGTGGAGCTTGAATTCCCAGGCCTTTCATGATAGGTGCCACCCACCCCAGACAAATCAGCCAGGGGCAGAGTTCCAGGCCACTTCCCAACCCCTCACTCGGCCCTCTCCCCACCAGGCCCTTGGGCATCCCCAGAGGTTAACAAATAACTCTTCCTGTTGTTTCTCAGATGCTGGGGCTGGAGCCCTGGGCCTCCCCCAGGCTCAGCATGTGCTCTACCTCTGAGCTACGCCCCAGCCCTGCACCCCAACCCTGGCAGGGCATCCCACTGTGCCAGCCTCTCCCCTCCTTGGCTCAGCCACCCCACCTCCTCTTGCCCTTAGCTGTGGCTTACAGGGGCCTGGAGAGCCCCTCAGACCACGTGGCTCCACGCAGATCCCTGCTCAGCCACTACACGGCCTGGCTCACTTCTTCGGGTTGAAGTGTAAATGGCATTTCTCACCCCCATGATGACACGGTGTGAGCACTCCTAGGAAGGGGCTTGTTATGGCTGTGTCTAGATGTCCCCCGAAAGCCTCATCGGTGTGGCTTTTTAGAGATGTCTGGATCTAGGGTGTGAGATTCTGCGTCCACCCACTGATTGGATTAGCATAATTCTGGATGCAGCTGGATGGGTTTATTGAAGGCAGAGGCCTGGCTGTGGGTGTGGGTGACACCATCTAATATGCTTGTAGCTTGTGTGGACTGTAAAGGGAGGCTCCATGCTGCGGCTCTGCTGCCTCCTGCCCACCCTGCCGTGGATTGTTTCTCCTCTGCCGGGCCGCCCTGCCCTGGAGCCCGCCGACCGTGGACTGAAACCTGCACAAACTGAGCCAAAATAAACCTCGCCTCCTTTACTTTATGACTGTTGGGTACTTTGTCCCAGCAATGAGAAAGTAACTAGGACAGGACTTCACTCATACACCATCCAGGACCAGGATCACTGTAACATGAACTAGTTCATCAAATTCCTCTTCTCCCTCTCTCCTTTCCTTTCTCTCTACCTTACCCCTTTCCCTTCTTCCCTTCCATGGACTTTTACTTATAGAAACACTTTGAAAAATCAAATCACTCCATAAGGCTTATAAAAAGCAAAACCTTCCCTTCTCTACCCTAGTTCCAACTCTTTAGAAGGCAAGAGCTCACTTAGCACTTCCCTCTGGAATTTGCTTCCATATTTCTAAATAAAATGTGAACACAAGCATCCCTCAGTATCCACAAAGGACTGGTTCCAGAACCCCTGTGAATACCAAAATTTGTGGGTGCTCACGTACATTATATAAAATGGCACAGTATTTGCATACAACCCATGCACACTCTCCTGTGTGCTTTAAACCATCTCTAGATGACTTGTGATACCTACTACAGTGCAAATGCTCTGTATGTGATTGTTATGCTGAGTTACTTAGAAAATAATGACCCAAAAAAGCCTGTACAAGTTTAATAGATATGCAATTCTTTTCTTGCCAAATATTTTCAATTCTTGGTTGAATCCAGATGTGGAATTTGCGGATATGTAGATGTGTGCTGTTTCTTGATTTTTTTTTTTTAAGATAGTACTTGTTGGTTTCTGTTATAGATGAATATGTGGAGATTTTTTTTAACCTCCAACCACATAAACACAGACAATTTACATTACAATAATTAAATTATTCACAGCTGAGCCACGTATACAATAACAGCCAATTTTCCCTTCTTTTCTACCTTGTTTGTCTTGGTTTTCTTTGTATCTAGTGTTCACTTATCCTCAAATTTTTCAGCCATCCATTCAAATGCTTCAGAAGATCTGTTCGACTTTGCCTATTTTCCTAGGACCCCCCAGAAACCAGCCCCTTGTCCCTTTGGCTGCTTCCCCAGCCCCCGCAACACTCTGCCCTGTCCCCCCAGGGGGACCCATAAAATGTGTCTCTTCTCAACTGCTTCCTGATTTTGGAAAGGGACATCTTCCAGTTTCTGCCTTAGGAAAAGTACATGGAGAGTAACATTTGAGGCCTTACACAGGTAAAATCCCTTTACCCTGCCCCTACTCTTTTTCAGGTTTTATTTTTGTTAGTGCAGAACGATTGCATTCATTGTGCAGTGTTAGTACAAGTATGAAACACACTTAATTCTTTTTATACCCCCTTCCTACCTTCGCCTCCCTCCATCCCTTGGTTCCATTCCTATTTGCAAAAGATCCACCTCCCTGTTTTCTATCATCTGTCGTTTACTTTGCTCTTTACTTATACTTTGGTTTTCTCACATAAGAGAAACCACATGACATTTCAGACTAGGTGTCTGGTTTACCTCACTTGTTTTATGGACTCAGGGTGCACCCATCTTCCTACAAATGCCTCGAGTGCATCCCTTGTGGCCAAGTGGTGCTCCACTGTATATAAAGGCCATATTTTCTTTCTCCATTTCTCTGCTGATGGTCATACAGGTAACTTCCAAAACCCACCAGCAATTTGACCAGCTGCCTTACTCCATGCTGGATGCTATCACAAAATGCCATCAACAACAGAAATTGGGGCTGGGGGTTTAGCTCAGTGACACAGCGCCTGCCTGGCAAGCACAAGGTTGCGAGTTCGATTCCTGATACCGGAAAAAAAAAAAACAGAAATTGATTTCTCACAGTTCTGGAGGCTGGAATCCTAGAGGAAGTTTCTGACAGATGCAGTGCCTGCCGAGAGCCACTTCTGGGTCTCTCGGTGGCACTGTTGTGTTCGGGCAACACAGCTTTTCCACTGCCTTTCTCTTACTTCGTGGGAGGGGCAAGACGACCCACTACTCCCATCAAGGGGTGGCACCCTTGTCACCTAATCACCTCCCCAAGTCCCCGCCTCCTGGCAGCGTCGCCTCGGTGGTGAGCGCTTGCCCTATGAGTTTGAGGCAGGGCACAACTTTGACCATAGTGCTACGTAGTGGAGGTCATGGTGGGGAGGACGCCCACCACCCGCTCCACTTTATCAACACTGCTCCTCTGTTTCTCCGATGCCGTCTGTTATCACGAAAGTCTGTTGCCTTTCTGGTTCCTGACCCTTCTTCCACTGCCTTTCTTTTACTTACAGGAGTCCAGAATCTATTCCTGGGCTGTGGCAATAGCAAGGGGTAGAGCACTTGCCTGGTGTGTGCAAAGCCCTGGTTTCTACCCAGCACTGCAAACAAACAAGCAAATCTGTGCTTCCTTACTGTTCTGAAAGCTCATCCTGCAGTGGCTTTTCTTCATACGTGGTACTGAAGACTTAACGATCCCTTCAGATTGAGAATGCCTGTCTGTGCACACCCTCAGGGCCAAGCTGGGGAGCAGCGTGGGCCCTCACTGGCTGGAACTCAGCCTATCGTCCCCTCAGTCTCTTGTTAGTACTCCACTCCCGGGGCCCCTATGCCTAGTGCCCTAAGGCAAGGTTTCCCCTGGTTCCACTTCCCTGCAAGTGGGACCCTGGTCTCCATGGCTCTGGAGCAGAGTGGCTCGGCTTGTGGACTGGACGGGATGTGGGGTCATTGTTCCCTGTACAGTGGGTGCAGACAGCCCTCCTGCCAGCTCCACTTGGTCCTGGCGTGAACATCCCTGAAGCTCCCTGCCTCCGGCACAACCCCAGGGATGGCGGAATGCTGTGGTTACACAGGAAGTGCCCGCCCCCCAGAGATTTGTGGATGGAGGGCTGGACCCTAAGCCAGCAGTGTTCAGGGGCATGGCCTAGAACTAAGGTGATTGGATCCAGTGAAGATTTTGGAGATGCTAAGGAGGTGGTGTCCGGTTGCAGGAGGCGGGTCCTAGGGTGTGCCTGTCAGCGGCATTTGCCCCTCGGGGGGTCTCTCCCTTCCTCTCTGCTTCCTGGTGGCCGTGACGCAAGCAGCTTCCCTCCGCCACCGGAGTTTCTGCCTCAGCTCAGGTCCACAGCAGTGGAACCAGCTGACCATGGACTGAAACCTGGAGCCAAAATAAAGCTCTCCTTTCTCGAGTTGTGGGTGTCAAGCGCTCTGTGCCAGTGGTGGAGAGGTGGCAGGTACACTCACTTTTCCTCTTCCTCTGTCCTGCTAGCTTCATTCCCCCTTTTCGTTTGCTGTCTAGCTTGTGGACTTCTGGGGAGGGACTTTCTGCTGTCTGCTGATGGGCTGGTTTGTTCACACACACCTGGAAGGCCAGCCAGGCCCCTCTTCATGACCAAGAGCCAGAGTTTTAATGGAGGCGGAAGAGTTTATACTCATTCCTGTCCATACAAGGCGTTGGAGCAGAGTCTGACATCAAGGGTCTTCAACAGCCAAGAAGTCTCGCTGGGGACTGAAGGTCTGACTTCCAATAGTTAGACAGTTGGTTCCACGCAGGAGGGTGCCCGCGAAGTGGAAGAAAATAGCTACTGATGGGAAACAGGCAAGTCCGGCAGAGGGCGCCAAGGTTCCGGGGCTCTGTAGTCCTGCAGGAGGCCTGGGACACAGAGCGCAGAGTCTGCCCTCCAGTGGGGAAAAGGGCCAAGTGCAGCGGGAGAGGCGGCAAACCCACCCACAGGGTGCCACGCACAGAGCAAGTCCTACAAGAAGCAATTTGCTGTCATTTTTTAAATGTGAAATTGGACATCTTCCCCAAGTCCTTTCTTCTCATCGAGATAAGTAAGTTTTCTGCCCCATTAGGTCTCAGGCTAATTTCCAGCTTCTTTGCATATTAAAAGTGAATTTGGGAACGACAATTGGATTAAAAAGAGGACATGGTGCTTACTCACACACTTTCATCTTAAACAATTTAATTTGCAAAACTGCTACCTAAACGGAAATGAACAAGCTCGTTTTAATTTTCAAATTACATGTTGCTAAAAAACACAGCCCAATAGCTTCCAGCCCACTAAAGTGCTCTGACTGTAAGTCTTGACTAATCATTTCTGACTGTGAAAAATGAAGCTTTAAAACTGATATTTTTCCCCCCAGACTGTACTAAATTCTGCTACTCTTTGTTCAGGAACAACCTGGGCTATGTTATGTCTGTAATACAGTTTCCATTCCCAGAATGAGTACTACCAGCCTCCCAACAATCCCTCAGAAGCCTTACAAGTTAGAGTGTACTTTTCACACAAAATAATCAAGATATTCTTTTTTTAAAAAATTAACATTCAACTTCTGCTGCACCACACTTTTGCAGCTTTATTTAGTTTGTTGCAAACAAGCATATCGTGTTGTACAAAAAGTATTAACCCAGTGGAAATAATTTGGTGACTTTATTGCTTGGAAGAAAGGATACATTGTGCATTTGTTGTAAAATTAAATTTAAACAAGACAGAAAAGTACAAAGGGAAGTAAGATCTGTGCAGTTGTATCGCCTGGAGATAGCCAGGGGTACGTTTCAGGTGTGTACCTACAGCCTTGCTCTGTAGGCACCTGTGTCTTGTACAGACACATTCTCCATCCCAGACGCACAAGTTGAGATCAGCTTGTTGATACTGCGCTGCCTTGCGATCTTTTTCCTCAACACATCACAAGCGCTTCTTTTGTGATTTAATCTTCTCATGATTATTCAAGTCTACCTGATTCCATCCTATAGCTACAGCAATATTTACTTATGGTCCCCAGATAATTGAACATTAAATGTGACATTATCCAGCTGTAAATAATGGCATGGGAATATATAGGAAGCTTAGCTTACATCTCTGATGACTTCTTTGGAATAAACTTCTGAAGGAATGGGTGTACCAGACAGCGTGTTAGACACGCATTTTAAACTTCTTTTATTAACTATGTTTAGAGCTTTAGATCTGCACTGAAATTGAGAAGCAAGTGCAGGACTTTCCTCACTATCAACACTTGTTACAAGTGATGGATTTAAATTCTTGACACCGCACTGTCAAGTCCAAAGTCAACAGCTAGGCCTCCCACTTGGTGCTGTATGTGTGTGGGTTTCTGAGTGTGTGATGACATATGGCCACCGTGATAATATCAGAGCTTCACTGCCCTGAAAAGCCTTGGTCACATAGTCATGTTAAAGACAAGTTAAATATTACCAAAGAGTGGGCCAATTCACACTCTACCAGAGAGTGTGGGACTTTCTGCGTCTCTGCCTTGTAAAAATTATAAGGACAAAACTCTTGCCTGTTAGGAAGCTGAATGATGCTATCACATTTTGATTTTTTTGGTGATTTTTACTGAGGTATATAGTTATCGGTTATTTAAAATCTGTAAGATGCTTGTTCATGTCCTTTGCCTATTTAAACATTGAGTACCTTTTCTTTTTTTATCTATGAGAACTTTTTATATTATCCACTTAGCACTGTGGTCTAAACGTCATGTCCCCTAAACTCCAAGCTTGAGCTCCCCTCCCCTGTGGTGGTGGTGTCAGGAGCGGGGACTTGGAGAGGGGACTGGGTGATGAGAGTGCAAATTCCTTAGGAATACCTTTTCCATCTTTTGCTGTCCATTCTGAGCTCCCCTTGCCTGACCCCTCAGAACCGTTAGAGAGCCAGGTTCTTCTACACCATTTCCCACTGTGGCCCTGACCTGCAAAGGGAAGAGCTCACAGAGCCCTCCGCAGGGCTGACCCCTCCTCCCAGCACTATAGAACCTTCCTGCTCTGCAAAATAAGTGTCCACAAACTTAAGAACTGCTACAGCACACAATTATTATCTCCCAGTTTCTGTCAGTCAGAGAAATCTGAACATAACGTGACTAGATTCTCTGCTGAGCATCTCCCCAAGAGAAAATCATGGTATTGGCCATTTGGCACTGGGGTCCTCTTCCAAGCTTTTATGGCTATAGGCCTGAGGCCCCACTTTCTTTTTTGGTAGCGGGAATTGAACTCGGGAGTTTGCACTTGCCAGGCAGGCACTGTGCTGCTGAGCTAAATCTCCAGCCCTGAGGCCCCACTTTCAAGCTACCAGCTGCTGCTGCTGGGATTTTGGTACTGGGATGTGGGTACCCCCATAACAAAGACCTAGAAATGTGGAAGTAGCTTTGTGTTTCGGCAACCAGTAGAGCTGAAAGAATTCCAAAGCACATGCTAGAAAAAGCAGAGGTTTCCATGGAGGGCTGTTGGCAGGATAATGGTGCTAAAAGTGTTTCTGAGGGTCCAGGAGATGGGTAGTACACTACTGGACACTGCAAGAAGGGTGATCTTGGTCCCACAGTTGTAGAAAACATGGGGCCATGGCACACCAGGCCATTCCACCTGCCACCAGGGATGGGCCCTCTCTGCAGGCCAGCTGGGGATGACCCAACCCAAGAGTCCCATCTCTGGAGTGGACTTTCAGGCATATTCCTGACACTGCATGTTCTAAGCCAGGTGTCCTAGAAGCAACACCCAGGACAGGGAGTCCCAGAATTGAGAAGACCCAACATCAGCAAGAATAAAGTCACACGTGGTACTGCACTGATGGTTTAGATTGCTTTGGCCCTCCCCCTCAGCTGAGGCCTGGCCTCCTCCTGAGAGACTACAGCACTGGGTCTTGTCTTCAGCAGCCACAGCATTTAGGCAGCCCTTGTTCTTCCTCTGGGAAGCTCCTTGAGGTTGAGAACTGGAATGCACAAAGAGTGAGGGCAAGTACGGAGCAAACATGAGTTACCCCATCACGCAATGGAACGTGGACTGAACATGAAATCATGTAAAAAGATTGATTATAATGTCCTTTTAATGCACAGACAAATCACCAGAAGAAAGCAAAATAAAATATTTCAGTTTTAGAAGAGACATCAGTAGCGTTAATTCTGACTTGCAAGTTTTACGTATTTTGTACATTTCATGTAATGAGAGTATTAGGGCACACTTATAGAAAGCAGACCTGTAGGCGTAGTATAACCAAAGTTAGAAATCAGCTCACTGCCTGTGCGTATGCTCATGTTCCCTGTCACGTAGCTAGCCCTGACTGTCCTGGCCCCGATGTTTCCCCTTAACAGTGTGTGGGTAAAACTGACTGTGTCCCGCTTGTGTTTTAAAAATATGTAGTGATTCCAACTTCCTTCAAGGGCTACAGGACCATCATGCTTGGAGGAAGACTTGCCCAGTCAAGGACACTTTTAACTCTACCTACTCTTCTCAGACTCCCTCCCCCCCAGAATGTTCCTGTACAATTCTTCCTGACAATATATGACATAATTCTTGTATTCCATGTAACCATCACGTAATAAGCTGCTATCAGCTTTGTGCTTCCCACTTGCAAACCGTATTTAAAATGAACTCAAACCTGACTCTGGGCTGGTGATTTGAACCTCTGTGTTCCTCACCCCAGCATAATAAAAGTTTCCTTCTAACTCCTCCATGCAAAGAGTCTTCCATTTGGGTTGATATTGGTTGTTCTGCTACAAGAGAATGTTGCTTTTGCAATTTTTTTAAAGAGTTCTTTTTAAAAGTTTCTGAGGCTATCATTCCACATCTGGTAATTTATGCATTTGAGCATATTTTCAAATGTGCATGTAGATTCTATGACAAGAATGTTCATCAAATAACTTTCCATTAGAGTGGAAAAAGCTAAATACTCCTCCCAAAAAAGAGATAGCCCATAATGATGAAATATAAACACACCCTAAAAGTTATGGTAGTTGAAGAACACCTCAAGTTATAGACAAATGTTCACTATGTAAATACGTTCAAAAATTATAAAATAATACAGGAGCTTATTTTTTGTGATTATGTACTAATACTTAAAAAAACTCTCAGAATATAGGGCCAAAGTTAGCTCTAATTATTGCTCAATGGTGGTATTACAGGCAATGTTGATTTTCTTTGTACTTAACTTTCTTTTCTTCTTTCCTTTTTTCTAAACAATAAACATATCATTTGTCCTGTAAGGAAAAGATTTATTCTAGATTTATATATTCTTATATAGTCTAGATTTTAATCCATTATCTAGATTTTATTCCCTTATCAGGTATATATATTTTAGATTTTGATTCCTTATCAGTTGTCTAATTTGCAAACATTTTCTCCCATTCCTTTCACTTTCTTGACAGTGTTCTTTGCTGAATGAAAGTTTTTAATTTGAATGAAGTCCAATTCACTTTTTTGTTATCTGTGCTTTTGGTGAGAGAAGCATTACTTTTTGCTTTTAAAAATAAAATGTTCCTGAAGGGAGGCAAGAGGGGATGAAAAAAGAATGAAGGTGTGTGATGGACACTCACCAGCTCTACACGAGGAGTGTGAACATTTATGTACTGCAGACATGTACTAAAAATATAGATAAATAATAAATAAATGAGAATAAATATCTCAGAACTCTGGGAAGCTGAGGCAGCTGAATCAAAAGTTTGAGTCCAGCCTGAACAACTTGGAGACTTGGCAAAGACTATCTCAAAATTTTAAAATAACTCAGGATATACCTCAGGGTGAAGGCCCTGGGTTCAATCTCCAGTACCACAGAAGAAAAACAGAAGGGTAGGGCAGGGGAGGGGAGGAAAAAAGAGCTTATCAATGAAAATCGAGCAGGGGAATACAAGTTCCCTGTTATTGTAATAAGTATTCTTAACAACTCTTAAGAAATACTCTCTTTAAAAGTAAAAATTCATGTTCATTAGCATGTAGTCAAGAGCCTTTGTCACCATTACTGAACATTTGTCATGCACAGATGACATGTCTCACACACACACACACACACACACACACATGCACACATGCGCACATAGTCAGAGACTGAGATGCGAGTGCTGGTCAGTTCCAAAGCTGTTTGTCCTCAGTGAAGGAAGAGGCCTGTTATGGTTTGAATCTGTGTCCCCCCAAAGCCTCAAGCAGCCAGGCTTGAGGGGCAGGCTATTACAGTTTGAATATGGGTGTGAGAGCTGTACCCGCCTAGAAGTGGATAGTTTGCATATGTAAGGGAGAGGAAAAGAGTGCTTGGGACATTCCTCCGCCATTCCGTCCTGGTATGTGCTTGCAGCTTAGCTGTGTTCTGCTGTCCTGAGCTGTAGCCCTCTGCCATGTGCCACTCTGCCTTATAATCTGCCAAGTATGGGTTGAAACCTCCACAAACTGTAAGTGAAATAACCCTTTTCTTCCTTAATTTTGGGTGTCAGGTATTTTGTCCCAGCAGTGAGAAAAAAGTAACCAAGACAAGGCCTATTTATTAGCAAAGACTCTTTCAGCTGCAAGTAACAGAAAACCAATTAAATGGCTTAGACAGAGGAAGGCCCTGGTGCTGTAGTCAGGATTGAGGGATCATGGTTGCAAGTGGATCCAGAGGCTGTATCTGTTATTTCTGACTCTTTTCTCCCTCCTTCTCTCTCTTTTTCTCCCTTCTGTGGCCTGCATGTCCACACCCCCACCTTTGTGTGTCGAGATCCTAACCCCAGGGTGATGGTGTTAGGAGGTGATTAGGTCATAAGGTGCAGCCCTCTTGATTAGGATTAGTATCCTCACAAAGGAGAAAGACAGCCATCCACAAACCAGGAAGTGGTTCCGCATGACACAAGGAATCTGTTGGAACCTTGGTCTTGGACTTCCCAGCTTTCAGAACTGTGAGAAACAGAGTCCTGTGTCTGCTGCATGTAAGCTGCCTCATTTGGGGTCCTTCTAAGAGCCTGAGAACTGAAACCACTCCCTGTCTTTTATTCTCTGCATTTCTTGGCTTTGCTTTTACATGTGGCTTTGCTTTTACCTTTTAACTTACTTGTTCATACCTATTGCACACAACTTCCTTCATCATGTGGGAGGTGGTTGCGAACAATGTATGTTTTGTGTTAGTGTTCAATCCCAGGAATTAAAGTCCTAACCAAGGCTGATAGCGCCTCTTTAGATCATGTGTTCATCTCTGAACCAATCACCGTGACTAGGAAATGGGCTACTCTGATTAGCTAAATTGGATCACATATCCAGCCTTGTGGCTTGGGGTACAGGTTCAGAAGTGGTGGGCTGAGACTTTCTAAAGGGAGAACTTGCAGTGCATCTGCATAGACATGCTAGTGTATACCAGCCAATACTGTGCCAATATTCACTAGTGATGTGCCTGGCTCTCTTTGGGTGATATCTTTCTCTGTTGAATTAGATGGAGTTTTTCTCATTTGGTGAGTGCGATAGCTTGGATCTGGAGTGCCCTCCGAAGGCTCCTGTTGTTAAGGACTTTTTTCCCAGCTTGGCACTATTGGGAGGTGGGAACCTTTAAGAAGGAGGTCTTTGGGTCATTCATTGGAGGGATGAACTTGAAAGGGTTGTGGGGCCACAGTCTCTTCCCCCTTCTCTTGTGCTTTGCTACCATGAAGTAAACCATTGTGATCCACCACACCTCTTACCAAGATGTGCTTCCCACACACACACACTCCTGATGCCCAAAATAGATCCAGCCAATCATGGACTGAAACCTCCAAAACTCTGGGCTAAAATAAATCTTTCCTCTTTCTAAACTGATCATCTCAACTACTGTGACAGTAATGGAAAGTGATTAACAGCCAGATATTTATTGATAGGACTGAGAACACTGTGGCTTTATTATGTAGGGAAAGATTCTTTGAGCCATGAACGTTTCCAATCAGAAAGAATATTTTAGAGATCTTTGGTTTGAGGGATGAACAACCTTGTACACAGGAAGAAGTAGTGTACGTGTGCACACTACTAAATGGGTACAGAACCTTCCAGAAAATAAGGAGATTGGGGGAAATAATGATGACTATAAAGAAGGGAGCCTCAGGATTCTTTTGGTTGCCAATGACAGAAATTCACTTTGGTCTAGCTGGCTTACACCTAGGAAGACAGTTTTTGATTCACGTAACTGAAGAGTCCAGGGATAAGTTCTAGTTTCATGCATGGCTTTATCTACACCTCAGCACCTGCAGGCTCCATCTTGAGCTCCCAGTGGGTGGTCACAGTCACAGGGCATTGATGTCCCTCACACTGCCTGAGATAGCACCCAACACTGGATTCCTCAGGCCATCGTTGTGCTTTCAGAAACTGTGATAGCAGGAACTCTGAAGGTCTCACTGACAGGAATCAAAGAGAAAATGGGAAAACTGATGCACAGTCCCAGAAATGTGTGGTCCCCGGGGGGACAAAAGTCCTCCTGCAGAGGCATCCCACTGATGTGACAACACACCTAAGGTAATCAACTTAAAGGAGGAAAGGCCTCTTCTGTTTCATGATTTCAGAGGTTTCGGTCCATGGTCACTTGGCTCCATTACTCTGGTCCTGTGATGAGGTAGAACATCATGGCTGGGAACATATAGTAGAGCAAAGCAGCTCACCTCACCTCGTGGTGAACAAGAGGCAGAAAGTGTGAGGAAGAGATGGGTCCCAACACCCTCCCAGGTCATGCCCCCAGTGACCTCACTTCTTCCCACTGGGCCCCACCTTTTACAGTTCCCATCACTTCCCAGCAGCACTACCAGCTTGGGACCAAGTCCTCAACACACAGCCTTTGGGGGCCACCTGAAGTCCAAGCCATAACAAGGGAACAGGATCTTTCCAGGGCATCAAGACCTCTGGCAACTCAAGGAGACGGCTGAGAGTGTTCCAGGCAGGGGAAGGAGGGGCAGGGGCATGTTCAGGAGGAGACTGCCAGATGTACCTGCACTTTGGAGCAGGTGCTGGGATAGTGATGGAGATAGGGTCCCAGGGCACACATAGGAACAGTGATGTGATGTAGTGATGGTAGAGAAATATCAGCAGATTCTGAACACAGGAAATGGTGTGTGGTGTTTGGGGAAAGACAAGACTGAGGTGCAGAAACCATTTCACAGCAAATGGGAGAGACAAAAAGGCCTGCTTGGAGCAGAGTGGGGAGCCTGAGGGAGGCGCCATGGGTTCCTCCAATTCAGCAGGTTAGAGGGAGAGTTATATTTAAAAAGCAGTCATAACAAACACCATACTTTCAAATGGCTCTGGGTTCCGAGCCTCGGTTCTTATGCTGTTCCCATTGGTGGAATAATTTGAGCATTGTTTTCTCTTGCTTTCTCTGCAGGGCAATTCCAGCTGATTGCAGATCCAGTCCCATTCAAAACAGTGGCTGATTTAGTCCACTCTGTCCGTGTTCCCCAGGGTCCCGCGACCCACAGGAGCCCTCCCTGCTTCAAGAACTTGGTCCCCATCTCCACAGCGGAGCTGCCCATGGTGCTCAAGAAAAGACAAACACTGTCCTTGATTGGTCTTGAAGATCGGCAAGGGGAGAGGTTGCTGAGATGTGAGTTGGTAAGGAAGGAGCCCCCACTGCAGCTGCTGCTCCCCATGGACTGCTGGGGCCAGTTCCAGGAGTGCCAGGATGACCAGCTCTACACCATCAACACCATCGTGAGCTGGAAGCTGCTCACAGGCAGGAAACGCAGGGTCAGGGCAGCAGCAGGTCACAGCCTGAGGACTCTCAGTCCCCACATCCCTGAGCACTTCAGTGGGCATCTAGTTCTGCACCCCTCTTTCTTGGTGATGGCACTTTTGCCAGGTGAGTAAGGTCAAGGGGTTGGGAGCATGCATGGGGCTGTTTTCTGTTGCTGCAATACTGAAGGCTGGGAGATTTAGAAAGAAAAGAGGTTTGTGTGGCTCACTGTTTTGGAGGCTGAAAAGCCACATGCCCTGGGATCAGCTCTGGTGAAGCCTCCATGGCAGATGGCATTACAGCAGGTGCATGCCTGGGAGACAGATTACACAGCAAGACAGCTTGATCTTTTATAACAACTCTCTCTTGATGACTAAACAGGACCCCAGCAGAACTATCTTAGCTCTTCCAGAAGGCACCTCTCCCAGTGACCCAATGTCCTCCCACCAGGCCCCACCTCCTAAAAGCAGCGCCACCTCTTGATGTGCACTTACTGGGGACCAGGGATCTGACTCACAGACCTTAGGAGCCATGCGCAACCCATATCTGAGCCACAGCAGAGCAGGACAGCAGGCACACTAATCAAGGACATGGCCTGCCTTCAAGGAGACCCTGTCATCCAACACACAGCTGCCACTCCAGTGCGGGGGACTAACCAGGCCCACAGTTCTGCAGACCAGTGAGGGAGTCCCCCACAAATTGCTGCAAAGATCTCATTTCCCGGAAGTGCCTACCTCTTACTTCACTGACTTCACATCTTTTTTTTTTTTTTTTTTTTTGGTTTTTCCCCGGTACCGGGAACCGAACTCACGACCTTGTGCTTGCCAGGCAGGCGCTTTGCCGCTGAGCTAAATCCCCAGCCCCTTGACTTCACATCTTGATTTAAAAAGAACCAAAAGATGCCAAAAACATACGCCTAACAACTCTTCCCAAACGATGTGATTTGTTCTATTATTTTAAAAATCCAGTCATCCTGTCATCTATTGGGGCTGGGGATTTAGCTCAGCGGCAAAAGCGCTTGTCTGGCAAGCACAAGGTCGTGAGTTCGGTTCCTGGTACCGGAGAAAAAACCAAAAAAAAAAAAAAAAGTAAATCCTGTCATCTATTATAATGTTGTCATCATCTACATTTAAACATATTCTTTTAGTGGACTCGAGATGCTTTTATTTGATTCCCTTAATAAATATTCATTTCAAGGTGACAGCCGGATGGGCTCTAGGCAGGGAAAAACAGTTTATCCTTTGAGCAAATTCATAATTGGTGCATTTTCTGAAATGTTGTCATAAAGGCCAGTCCTGCACTACACATTAATTTTATGACTTTATTTATAGTCCATGTGAATGCCAAACTCCAATACACTTTTCTATCTACTCATGGACTGCATCATTTTATTTTCCTTTGCAGCAAAGAAATACTAGATTGGGCATAAATTTATAGCGGGCTTAAATCTGGGCTTGCTGGAAGATCTCTTTCAGGAGGCAGTGTTTGTAAAAGACTGATTTGGCATCACAGCAGGGCCTGAGTATGTGTGCTTGCAATTGTTGGGTTTACAGGAGAAGCCTTGCTTTGATTTGTTCTGCCTCTGTTTGTTGGCCATTTGCAGACTAAGTATAAACCAGGCCTCCCCTACTCCTCCCTCCACTGTGCCCTGGCATCTCATGACCATTTGTCACTCTCCTCTGCTCCCAGCTTTGAGTAGTGATGACAGCAGTGATAAGCACAGGAGAGATGATTAGTCAAGGGCATTGCAGTCCCCAGCAGAGCTCTCAGTGAGGAGTGGGTGTCCTGGCTGGGTACAGGTGTCTGTGTTCATAGTGGACTCCAGAGCATCTCTCTGACCTGGGTATGCAGATTTAAAACTGAACCTCATTCCTCCTCCCAAATCTAATCCTGAGGAGCAGTTCTTGCTCATGTTTGTTCCGCTGCATCAGGTACTTACAGCATCAGGTACTTACAGGACTTCCACAATTTGTACCAAGAAAAATGAACATTATGATTGAAAACATGCCACTGTTGGGCATAGGGTGCGTGCCTACAATCCCAGATACTCAGGAGGCTGAGGCTGGAGGCTCGCCCGAACCTCAGAGGTCAGGACCAGTGTGGGCAACCCAGTGTGACAGTCTCAAAAAAAAAAAAGAAAAAGAGATGCGAGCTCAACGACACTGGCAGACAGCACATGCCGTTATGGTATACATAAGCCATGCTTGTCGAGCTTGGGTCAAATGCCTTCCCCATCAAGGCACCTAACAGAGTGGGCACATGGCCCAGGTCCTGGCTGAGACACGCCTGATCACAGTGAGACACGCAGGAGGGCCAAGTGTGACAGAAACCAACACCAGGCTCTTATGGAGGCTTTTGGGCGGGATCTTCGGTGGTTCCACTACCAGAGGTGGCCCAGTTAGACAAAAATAGATATCTGGACCACAAAGCCATGTTTAAAATCTGCTGTTGAGTTCATCTGGAAGCCTGCTGAGGTTAGTATTCTCCTTATTCACTGGATTCAGAAAATAAACATCTGAAAGGTTTTACAGTTGAGGTTACAACCCTAGCAAGGGTGAGGGATTGTCTAAATTCATTTCTGAGGACTATATCTATCAAAGAGTTTCCACGTGAGAAATTAGACCTGAGAAATTAAGTATTCACAGATTTATTTTAAAATAACAGTAATAAACATAATTCATTTTTCAAAATGCCATTGACATCATGAGCGAGAGCTACCATCTAAGACCTTCAAATCTCCAGAAACAACCCACAGGGTGGTTTATTTTCTCAGTTCACTGGTCAGAGCATCCTCCTAACTCTGCCAGGCACCTAGAGACCACTGCCACTATCCAGTTCTAGAAGGAAAGCGGCAGGTGCCAAGCCATGCCCTCAACCCTCCCATGCTTTCATGGTTTGCCATACTTTTAAAGTGAATTTTATGTTGTAAGTTGGCGGTTTTGGAGTTTTGTTTTTTGAGATAGGGTCTTGATAAGTTGACCAGGCTGGTCTCCAACTCCTACTCTCAAGCCATCCTCCTGCCTCAGCCTCTTCAGTAGCTGGCAGTAGAGAAGTGGGCCACTGTGCAGGCTCTTGGAGTTTTATTAAGGAAATTCTTACTTCTTGGCTTCTGACAAAGTTTAAATGATCATGCACAGATTCCCCAAAAACCACTGACTCTGAACACACTTGATCCAGGTTTACATTTCCCTTTGGAGTACATGCTGCTATATATGAAATGCTTAGAAAGACTGTGGCTGCAATTTCTGTTTCCAGGGATCAATTGGATGTAACCAGATTCAAATATTTTGCTTTGGGATAACTTCTACCCAGTTAGGCTGAGGTCAGAGGTGACCTTGCTGTCATGACACCTGCCATGTTCTGGAAGTCAAAGGACCTGTGTGAGCCTGCAGGCTTCAGACCAAAGCCCAGCTGATTGGAAATGACTGCCTGATGGATCATACAAATGACACAGTTAAACTTCCTTCTAATCATCGTAATATTTTCATTTTATGTGAAAATCTAGAAGGGAAAGGTGGCGAGATGATGAACACTGTTTGCTCATTGTGCTATAAATGTTCCGTCTCTTTACTGCTTGCTCAAAGCCCTTTTCCACTGAGAATTCTTGGAGCTTAAATAACTGTACCGAGATGCTCCAGAAACCATCGCCTCCATAGTGACTTCCATCTTCACAAAAGACTGAAGCAAGAGA
Source organism: Chinchilla lanigera (assembly GCF_000276665.1). Taxonomy (NCBI): domain Eukaryota; kingdom Metazoa; phylum Chordata; class Mammalia; order Rodentia; family Chinchillidae; genus Chinchilla; species Chinchilla lanigera. The sequence goes on along the minus strand of NW_004955402.1, from coordinate 3,155,848 downwards.
CAGCTCTGCACCACAGTGACACTCGGTCCCCATGCCAGAATATAGAGGTGTACCTGCCTGCACCTTTCTGTCTCAGTCTCGGGCAAACCACCTGACCCTTCTGTGTCCCTCCATCCTCGCTGTGCCCCAGAGGCTGGTATAACCCACCTCCCTTGCTGTCTGGTTTCAGATTAAGTTCAGCCAAAACAGCCAGGCTCTCAGAGGCCAGCAGGCTCTAGAGGGGAAGGCATGGACTCCCAGGCAGACTGCCAGCCTGGCTGTGACCCTCTGCCAAAAGCACCAATCCTGCAGTTTGGGTTGTGCCAACCACTTTCCCTCATGCTTTCAGACCAAGGGAGGGAACAGCTCCTGGCATTTATTAACCTTGCCTCCAAAGAGCCCTCCTGGATGTGCGACTTGATTCTCCCCAGCACTGTCCATGACTTGAGTTCGTATCTATGGACCAGGGTAAGAGTGCTGTGACTGCCTTGAGGTCACCATGAGTATGGGTGCAGATTGCAGCTGTAAGCATGTGGGATCAGCTGTCATGGGCTCTTGCTTTGCAGTGCTCACTGTTGTCACTCAGCTCAGAGCATGTCCTCTCCTGAATGTGCACCTTCACATCCTAGGTCCTTATGAAGACTGTGATTTCCAGGGCTTCCTGTGTATCTTTTCATACTGTTAGCACTCAAAGCAGACACAGTGAAGGAGAGCTTGAGTAGCTGGACCTGGGTCCTTCCAGACTGGCATCTCATCAAGTTTTCTAGAAGTGCATGCTTTATGATTCTCTAACACTTGCTGTGACACATGAATCAAGTAGGAAGTTCAGGGTGAGAACTCATGCTGACTGCCCCTTCTGCTCCCCCAGGTGAACACGAGATCACCATCCCCTCCCACCTGGACATCCGCATTACTGATGCTACAGGTCTAGAGCAGAATCCAGGCAAATTCATGAAAATGAGACAAATCTACAGCATGGAGAAAACCCGATTCCCGCTGAGAATCAGGATCATGAGCATGGTCACAGCACAGCCCTTCCCGCTGCAGTGTGGCCAGCTCCTGACCGTCCTTAGGACCAGGGAAGTACGCAAGTTCCTGGCCACAGAGCTCTCCAGAGGGAAGATGGGGCGCCGCTTCCTCATCCCCACCACCTACTGGGGCTCGGTGCTCTGGGGAGGCCGCTATTTTCGCATGGTTTCCGATATCACCTCAGCCATGCAGCAGGGACAGGTCCGGTTTCGGGCCCAGAGGGACTACACGTCCCCCACAGAGCCGTTTACATCATTCGAAGCCAGCGAGTGCTTCACGGCACTTCAGAAGAGCGTGGTTACTGCTGAGATCCAGGGCGAGGAGCACCGAGTTGAAGTCCTCAAGTGCCAAAACATGGCCACCAACGCCCTTGCAGTGTTTCCTCTGTTCGCACAAGGTGACTTCCTGGAGTTGGTCGTGGATCCTAGAGTGGGGAAGTTGCAGGAACTGTGCCAGATCACAAGACTCCCGTGTCACATCCGGGTGGTCAGCCCAGACCCCACAATGGCCAGAGACCCTCTGTTCGGAACAGAGGAACTGAGGGTTGAGAATGTCATCATTGAACAATCCCTCATAGCTAAAGATGAAACTTTGCCAGAACGAACACTGGAGATCCCCGTGGAGAAGATCAGCATGGAGGTGTTGGTCCTAAAAGAGAGGTTACAGATCAGAGATGCAGGGAAGGAGACCAGCGTGGCTCCTCAAGGCATAGAAGAGATAACCGAAACAGAGGCCCTGACCTACAGCAATTGCTTGATTGCTCCCCGTCCACCACCACGCCCACCAAAGCCCAGAAGTTTGTCTTAGACAATGTGTCTGTCAGCCCTACTGCGTCTCCAAGGAGCAGCCACAGCCTCTCAGGACCTGCGTGTGTTGTGGTTGCTGGACTGTGCCAGCTCAGATGAACAGAGATGAAACCAGATACCGTCAGAGTTACTTATTTCCTTCACTCTTGGACATTGGCCAGGAGTTGCTGTGTTAGCTTTCCATGGCTATGACAAAATACCTGAAATAATCAACTCATAAGGAGGAAGGGCTTATTTTGGCTCCCAGGTTCTGTGATTTTGATCCATGTTTGCTTGGTCTGTTGCTCTGGGCTTGTGAGAGCATAGTGCATTGTGGCCAAAGTGTGTGGTGGGTAAGATTGCTCTCTTCAGGGAGGCCAAGAAGTAAAGGAGAGAATCAGGAAGAGAACAGCCTCTTGAAGGGGCTGGAGTCCTGTATTCCCCCCAAGGCCATGCCCCATGACATCACTTCCTCCCACTAGGCTCCATCTCTTAAAGGTTCCCCCATCTCCCAACATCACCATGCCTGGGATCCATGTCTTTAGCAGATAGGCCTTTAGGAGATGCTTACCTAAACCACACATTTGTCTTTAGGTGGTAGATATTCTTCCCCTGAGGTATATGTAAAGCAGTGCTATAATAATGTCCTGACTTGCCCATGGTGCCCTTCTTTCAATTAAAATGAAATTACATTTATTCAGTAGAAAGACTTATCCATTCTAGACTCCTAGGTCGTGAGACATAATTCTTCATTTCATATGTCTCTATATTGGGAGTCACACTTCAGCTGTGTTACTCTAAACAGTTCCTGGCCTATAGGATACACTCAATAAAAATTTGTGGACAAATGGACAAGTGCACACGTTGGTTTGCTAACACCTGCATTAGTATCTTGTCTTCCTACTTCTTCTTCCACCAGTTAGAAAGTGCTCAATGCACACTATATACAAGTGCATGATTAACAACTGACATCTACTGCACCCTCCAGAGACTCCAGAAAGAACAATCTCGGATTGTTCCCTGTCCAGGGGAGGAAACAGGACCCTCATAAGTGCTCATCATGACAGACATAGCTGAAATTCCACTCCTCCCTCACCCCGATGTACTTGTGTTGTAGTTACTTTCCTCCTCGCTGGGACAAACACCCAACATGTGAAATTTAAAAGAAGAGAGGGTTATTTTGGCTCAAGTTTACAGTCCATGGTCAGCTGGCTCCCAGGCAGGACAGCATGGCAGAGGAACCACTGAGGGGGCAAAGCTGCTCAGCGACTGGGAAGCAAAGAGTGAAGGAGGAGCTGGGAAGGGAGACAGGACCTTCTTCCACCCATAGTGACTGACCACTTCTGACCAACAGCAAGTTAACTATAAGCTCCTGTGATCAATCACCTTTCAAAGGTCCTGCCTATGACTGCAACAGGTTTTAGGGTGACATCCAGATATAAACCATAAGCCTTGGCAGCAGGAACAACTGACAAGATTCACCCTGTGGCATCTGATTTTACTCAAAGCAGGCTCTGGCACTGGTCCTGTTGTATTGTACCTCTTTAACCTATGTGTGAGGCAAATTTTGCCCACTTAAAAGGTTCTTTCTATGTCTGTGAGTGCCTTGGAGCTCACAGTGACTCTAACAGATAATAGGGAAGACCCAGAAGGGGTCTGGGTTAAGTGGGACCTCTAATCCTAGTTTTGTGAGGTATCTCCAAACTGATTTCCACAGTGGTTTCACCAATTGACACACCCACCAGCAGTGAAGAAGGGTTCCCTTTTCCCCACACCCTCTCCAGCATTTGTCATTGGTTGATTTCTTAATGATAGCCATTCTTTGTGGGGTGAGGTGAAATCTCAGTGTTGTTTTAATTTGCATCTCTCGAATGACTGATGATGTTGAACATTTTTTCATATATTTATTCATCATTAGTATTTCTTAGCTGAGAAGTGTGTGTTCATATGTCTATTGTTTTAAGCACTGGGTTTCTGGTATTTTGTTACAGTACATGCCAAGAAGATAAATACACCATAGAATAAGATTAAAAAAAAAAAAGATGGATAAGAGAAAGAGGAGAGGAGAGGAGAGGAGAGGAGAGGAGAGGAGAGGACCATAGAATATTGTGCAGTAGTTGGAAAGGATGAGTTGACCTATATGTGCTAGCATGGAAAGATCTCAGAGACACTGATGAGTAACAAAAGCATCTGGCAGAACTATATTAAAATACTCTTTACATTCAAGAGTATTTGTATACAAGCCGTATACAAGGCTATGCTTTCTATGGGAACAAATTTGTGTAAATGCAATGTGATGTCTATTAAGAAAAGAATAGTGTTCACTATGAGGTAGGAGGGGGAGATGAAGAGAGGATTGGGGTTGGGGAAGCCACAGGATTTAGCTCTACTGAGAATATTTTAGGGCTGGGGATATGGCTCACCAGTAGAATTCTTGCTTAGCATCTACAAGGTCCCAAGTTTGATCCTCAGCACAACAAAAAAAAGAATATTTCTATTTTTACAAGGTTAGTATTTACATATAAATTATATAATAAAAGAATATAAACTCACCATGGCACCCAGAGCTGACAGATCAGCAGCAGGGAAGGAGCCTGATTGGACCTTGGTCCTGATGATACTGGAAATATCAGGGTCATGTCCCACAGTGATGAAGAATGAAATCATAGACAGAGGAGGTTGGGTACAAGCAGATTTATGTAAAAGATTAAAAGGCAGAAAATAAAGAATATAAAGGCAAAGAAGTAAAGCTGCTGCTAGCCAGGAGGGGGTTCTGAGTAGTATACTCAAGAAGGCGCTTTGTTTATGATTTGCTAGAAGAGCGCTCTGGCCACTGCATAAGCAATATAATCTCTACACTGTAGGAGACTACACACTTTTCAAGGTCTGATCAATGCAGTGGTCACACAGGGCCCATGACCCTTGAGCCAATGACCTGCCTGAAAGTGCTCTGGGGAGGACCAGACAGCAGTAGGACATCTGGCAAATGTTTTTCTGAGGTTCCTGGGGGGTCGTGACTTGGCAGACTCCACTTGGGGCTTCCTGACTCCATTTTGGGGCTGCTGGTTCCCCGCATGAATCTTCACTCCTTTCTCACTAATTCCTGTCACACCAAGGTCTGGGTGGTATCTGCCAGTCACTCGCTGACCTGTGCCACCTACCTCTCACAGTGGCCTCTACAGTGGCCGTTCTTCCAATAAATGTGTATCTAATCCCCAGAACTGTGAGCATTGCTTTCTGATCCAGTCACCTCTGCAAAGCCCCATCTATGAGAGATGAGGCTTTGGAAGGACATCTAGATATAAACAATATTTAAACCTGTGAGCCAAGACAGGTCATTTCTATTTGGAAGCTAACTCTCTCAGGTATTTTGTTAAAGTAACAGCAAGCTGACTGACACAATCACCGTGCATATTTTAATCACATGTGTATCTGCAAATTGGCACATGTGTGTGCATCCCCTGCTCCTAAAAATACAAGTGAGTGTGTGTGTAGGCACACCCCAGGAGTTCAGGGGTCCTGAAGCAGGAGGGAATAGCTTTAACCTCCCTGAACACTTCTCTGTTGTAACATATCTTACATATATGAGCACTGTACTAATGCATACCTATGGATGTGTATTAACACTGCCATCAGTGGCAAATATATTTTGGGTGATGTAACAAAAAGTAGAAGCAATCTTGTTCGTCTAGTACCTGTGGGCTTCAGATCCCCGACCTCCCCAACATGTTCTCAGCAGCTCAGGTGTCTGAGTGCTCTCTTCCAGGAAAACTTCAGAGACAGGTGGAAGAAAAGGCCATGGCTAACACAAGTGTATTAGAGTTCACTAGAGGAAGACATGCAATATAAAATATAGGTGAAGTTATACAAGGGATTTATGAGGTAGCGTTAGAGGATCGAAAGGGGAGGACTCCCAGTGGCTGGCTAAGGAAGCAGATGTGGAAGAATCCGAGATGGCTGCCTACAGGCTGAGAGCTACAGGACCCAGTAGCAGGGTAAGGTTGACAGCTTGGGGCTCACTGCACAGTCGCCATGTGCATCTGTGCTGGAAAGCCAAGAAGTCAGCGTTGGAAGGCTAAAGAGTCTGCACTGGAAGCCTGGAGACCAACAGCTGACGGCAATGATGGAGACTGGAGAGCCTCTGCAGGATAAAAGGCAGACTTCCGTCTTCTTTCCCTCTCTACTCTGTTCAGGACACAAGCCTATTGGTCAGTGCCACCCACATCTGGGGTGGGCCTTCCGCCTCAGTTTGCGGCCTATGTGTCAGTCATCTGCAGATGTAACCCAGACCCTTACTAATCTGCTTGCCTGTTCTTACGCAAGTCAACACCTCACAAATAACAACCACAGTAGGCATAGGAGAGTAGATTGTACCTGGCCACCCCAGCAGTAAAGACCCAAAGCATCAAGAGGGCTTCTTGTCTCCTTTTTACATTTTTCTCACTCCTCTGGGACGCTGCCAAGATGTATATGATCGTGAGACCTTGTACCTTGCCATCCTCTGCCACTCAATGACATGCAGAGGGGATCCAGCCTAGGCCTTTAGCTCCTCCCTTTCTCCAGGCACCTGCAGAGAGTTTGTCTTTGAAACCTGAGTGGGAATCTTCTCAAGATGGGGCCTCTGATCTGTGCCACAGCAAAGGGGAGTCACAGCCCTCACATCCCTGGCTCTTCTGGAGAGGAACGTGGAGTGGTCCCCTCTATCCAGAGGACAGGAAGGTGGCTGGGGTCTGGGTGTTTGGCCACTGCAAGGAGGAAGATGAACACTGGAGAACACTAGGCAGAGAGGGCTGTGTGGCCCTCAGGAGTCGCCGCTTCTCCAGTGCATTCTCCACGCCTTTCCTCTTTCTTTCAGCTGCCTCAGCCATGATTTCACAAAGTGAAGTCTGGTCTGCTGCTCCAGACGAGGGTGTGGTGTTGACCGGTGTAGAGCACTTGCATGGCATGGGCAAGGCCTCACCTAGGGGTAGGTCCCAGCGCTGCAAACACAACCACCAAAAAGCTGTTCTGGCAAGAAACATTTTTTTCAAATATTAAAGTTTGTTGTTTATTTTGGAATGCCTTAAAATTTTACTGTTTTAAATCTGAAATTTTCAAACTAACAGTGCTAAGAACTCACCTAACATCCACCCTGCAGACTCCTGGCATGTGCACACAGCCCTGGTGGTGTCACCCAGCACCTACTATCCAAGGACACCAGTTGGAATCCAGGAGGAGGACATAACACTTCCCCCAGTTGTCCCAGCAGCATCCCAGGTAGTTCCTTTTCCTTTAAACTCAAAGCAGAGCTAAAGAGTCCTACTTCTGGGGTCGGAGTACACAGTGTGATCACAAAATATGGTGAGTGTTTAAAATTTTTAAAAATTGATTACATTAAAAGTCATAGTGGTGTTAATCCCCCAAAAAACCTACCCCCTTGCTTTGGACACATTTATTCTATTGTTCTTGCCTCTTTCCAGAGCATTTCTGGAAGTTCTCTTTCCTGAGTGTCTTTACAAGGTGTGATCACAAATATGGTGAATGCTGCTGCTGAGTGGCATCCAAAGGAAAGGAAGGCTTAGGAAATGTGAAAGTGTCCTCTTCCACCATACTCACTGGATCTGGTGCCTGTCTTAGTTCCTTTTTCTTGTTGCTGAGACAAAATACCTGAAATAGAGGAAGAAAAGTTTATTTCAGCTCACAGTTTGTAAAAGTCTCGGTTCGTAGTTGGCTGGCTCAGGGCAGGGTGGCATGGTAAAGGGGCATTGCAGAGGAGAAACAGTCCATGGCAGGCAGGCAGGAAGCAACAAGCTGCAGGAGCAGCAGCAATAGCAAGAGTCACCAGGCCTGCCTATATGTTTCATCCAGGCTACATGCTTTTTGGACAGTGCCAACCACACCCAGGTTGGGGTCCCCTTAATCCCAGCATCTCACACTCTGATCCCTTCACCTTCAAAACTCCCCACCTATGACTGCATGAGGCTTTGGGGGGACATCTAGATATAAGTCATAACAGGCACACTGTGACTTCGGGTTTTTCCCCAGAGGCGAAATGACCACTAAGGGGAAATGTTTTAAAGCCATTCAGGACACGGAGGCAGCCACACAGCACAGATAAAGACAGGAACGAGGACCCCAGAACTGCTTCAGGAAGGAGCAAGAGCCATGGTATGAGTGTGTTCACAGCAAGGGGCAGTATTTTGAGGGAGAGTCACGGCAATGTCTCTTTTACTGTGATAAATTCTTTTTAAATTTAACTGCTGTAGTGTATGAGCTCACCTTGTTTGTCTTGCTTCCTCCCACCCATATAGCAAATCCATCGTCTCCCCCACTCTTGGGACCAGTCCTCTGGAGAGACCTTGAAACCCTCCACCTTTGTATGAGTCCTACTTCCCTGTGGCTACAGTTAGGTCAGACGTTTCCAGTGAGACCATCTCATCTGGGACCATCTCACCACCTCAAAGGGAACACACAGGGTGGTTGGTGTTCCAAGCCAGAGCATCAAACCCAACAACATGAGGTTCAGCCACAGCTTCCCCAAGCCACTTCCTCCACCACAAAAAACCCACTTCCCAAAGCAGACCCCAAGCCAGCACCCACTGTGGGCTCTGTGCCTACAGGTTCAACCAACCATGGATGGAAAATCCTCAGAGAAAACACTGAACCTGTCCTGAGTGTGCAGACTTCTATTTCCATGCCGTGATTCCTCCAACAATTACCTAGCATGGACACCTCATTAGTGTATGTCATCTAGAGATGATTTAAAAGATCTAGGAGGATGTGTGTGGGGTCTGATACCATTTTATACAGGGGATCTGCAAGTTCAAGGAGCTGCTCTCTGTGGGGCCCTGGGACCCACACTCCACAGGTACAGGAATCACCGTATTTGCTCATGTGCTCTGCTCCAGTCTAGTCCACACACAGAAGCTATAGGCTGAAAGCACCAGCACCATTAAAAAGAACACACTCAATACCGAGGTTAAGATTTCTTTGCCTTTTCTTTTTTGTTCTTAGAATTTGTTACTTTGCATAGTTCTTTATTTTCTATTACTACTGAACATTATGGATAATGTTAAGGAACTATATGTAATTAGTAAAATGCCCTTTTGTTAAAATAAATATTAAGATGTTGGATAATTCCTTTTTCTAGCAAAATAAATTAAGAGAATAAGGAAATAGGAAAATGCACACAGAGCAAGGGGTTTCAGCCAATTCCTGGAAGAGAAGTGGTAACCAACCTGCAGAGAGGAGGGAGCCGCAACTCTCCGTGTCCCTGGGAGGGGTTGAAAAGCTGGCTGCCACCCCCGGAGCAGGGCAGGAGTTCCCCTGGCAGGACAGTGAGTGGCACCCCCGGAGCAGGGCAGTGAGTGGCACAGCATAACTAGGCAGGGGAACCCCACCTGCCACCCCACCATGCCCCAAGAGGCTTCCTGGGACACAGTTGTTTCTATTACTGCGATGAAATACCCAAGGCAGGCTAATTTATTTTTTAAATGTTTATTTTTGCTCATGAGTTCTGGCCCGAGGTCAAATGCCCTCATCTGGCAATGGCTTTCTTGCCGGCAAGGTCTCAAGGCAGCAGAGGGGTCACATGGTGTGACAGTTAACTGTGGTGTCAACTTGAATAAGAACCACCTAGCAGATCAGTGAAGCACGGTTCTGGGCAGGTCTGTGGATGACTGACACATAGGTTGCCAACTGAGAGAGGAAGACCCGCTCTGGGTGTGGGTGGAACCAACCAATAGCTTAGGAGCTTGGATGGAATAGAAAGGGAAAGCGGAGGAAGACTCACTTCTGCTGTTCAGAGGACTCCAGTCTTCACCTTCTCCTTGGACGCCCTTCTCCAGGTTTGAGCGCAGACCCTCCAGCCTCCTGATGCAGACTCGCTCGGGGCTGTGCCATGAGCTCCAGGCCTTCCACTTCGGACTGAATCCTTCAGATCTCCCATGCACAGACAGTCCTTTAGCACTCTCCCACACCTGACTTTACAGGCAGCCACTATAAGCATATACTAACTGATACACATGGAAAGAGAGAGAGAGAAGAGAGAGACCCCTCATCTCTGCCTCTTTATCTGTCTCTCCTCCTTTCCAGAAGCAGATGGACTGCAATACTGCCTTACCAGCCCACCAGGGTGAGTACACACCCAGCTCAAAGACCACATTTCCAGTTTCCCTTGCACTAAGAAATGGCTAAAAGTTAATGATCTATGAGAGGAAGTGCTGTGTGGGACTTCCAGAAGCTTTTTTTCAAGAGGGAATTCTCCCTTTCTCAATATTGTTGCCTAAACTGTGAATACACTTGCTGGAGCTCCAGTAGCCTTTTTGGTCATGAACTCAAAGAGACCCGGATGGAGCCTGGGCCCTAATGACTTGAAAGGCCTTGGTTACTGAGCTTCAGAGCACAAACAAACTACCTTTTAAAGCCATTTTTAGTGCACCAGTCTTCTATTAAATGTGGTGACACCTAATCGTGATACAGCACCCCAGTAAAAGTGGATTTCTCACCAAGCTAGTACAGCAATGCTTTGGTTCACGAACAGTTCAGTTTATCAGCAGAAGCATTTTGCAAAAACTTCACTTCCATTTGTGAACTCCAAATTGGGTGACAAACATGACTGCAGCCATCCTCCCCACTCTGACATGTGGCCGTGGTTTCTTTCAGTCAAGACTGTGATCGAAGGAAGACCTGTGCACATTCGCTGTGAAGATTTCTGTGTGCTTCTTAAGCACATATAGGACTGTACAGTATTATTCAGTCCAGCTTGGCTCCCAAGAAAGTGCAGAGCGAGCATGGTAAGAAGAAGATTCTGAAGAAAATAATCATTGAAGGGAAGAAGGAAATCGTAGAAAATCATGAGCATGGTATTCCTGCGACTGATCCAGCCTTGGTGTACAGGGTGGCGCAGTCGACAGTCTCTTTATTCTATTTTGAAGAACAAAGATGCCATCGAAGGAGCTGATGTGGCAAAAAGAGTAATGATGTTAACAAGCTGAGGACACAAGTGCCGGACGAGGTGGAAAGCTTTTGTCAGTGTGGTTGAATGAGAAACAGCTGGCGGGTGATGGTGTTAGTGATGCTATGATCTGTGAAAAAGCCAGGAAGTTGAACAGTGATTTGCGGCAAGAAAACCCCTGTACAAGGGTAACAAGGGATGAATTTAAAGCCAGCAGAGGGTGGTTTGCTTAATCTGCAAGAGAAGTGGCTTCCCCAGTGTGACGAGACAGCCTGAGGCTTCCAGTTGTGACAAGGCTGCTGCAGAAGCCTATAAGAAAGAGTTCACAGAATTCATGAAGGCAGAAGGATATGTCACTCGACAAGTATTCAACAGCAGTGGAACAGGGCTCTTCTGGAGGAAGATACTGTATCAACAGGAGGAAACAGAACCTGTATCAACAGGAGGAAAAGGCACTGCCGGGCACAAGCCCACGAAAGACAGAGTGACCCTTTGGCTGTGTGTGAACACAGAAGAGATCTGAAGATTGAGCCACTACTGGTGGACCCTTCCCAGGCCCTCAGCATTAAGGAAGAGAATGTGAACAAGACCAGATGCCTGTCACGCAGAGACCAATGGGAAAGCTTGGGTCACAGGTGATTGTTCATGAAGGGGCTGCATGAGATGTTCACACAACCAACTGCCAGAAAGGTGTCTTCTGATGGACAATGCCCGGCACCCTCCAGCCTCGGTGGATGATAGGGGCCCGGAGCATGACTTTATAAAGGTCAAGCTCCTCCCCACAACATGACACCTCTCCTGCAGCCCACAGACCGGGGAGTGATCTGCAACTTCAAGAAGCTGTACCCAAAGGCGCTCTTCACCAGGTGTTTTAATGTCACTGAAGAGACGCCCTTGACTCTGAAAGAGTTCTGGAAGAACAATTCAGTGTCATGCACTGCATCATCCTCACTGAAAAAGCCTGGGAAGATGTCATGTACCAGACCTAGAGTGGAGGAATATGTCACTGAACGTGACTCTGCCGGGTCTGATGCACAGGGAGTGGAGGAGACTGTGTCTGTGGGCAAGAGAGTGGGTCTAGACCTCGATGGTGCAGACCAGAGGAGCTTTTTGAGGACCATAAGGAGGAGCTGACAACGGAAGAACTCACTGAACTCCACAGTGAGCAGCAGAAGGTGCTTGCTGAGGAGCATTCACTGAGGAAGAGGAATTCACTGTGGAAGAGGTTAGCAGTGATGTGATAAAACCCGTTATGGTAAAATGGAATGACTGCCAGGATTTCTTTGAGAAGCACCACCCAACATAATTGTAAGGAACAGTGTTTAATCTGATGAAAGATAACATGTTCTCTCATTTCCAGAGGGTTGTGCAGTGCAAGAAAAAACAAGCGGCATTAGACAGATTTTTCATCAAAACTGACTCTGCAGCTAAGAGACAAAGAGGAGAGGAAACCCTGCAGGAGATATCCCCAGTGTCCCCATGGAGGGAGACTCTCCCTCCAAACAACAGCCTCCTCCCCACTGTGATGGTTGATTGATTGTGTCAACTTGAGAAGTTCAGAAGCTTAACCACTAAGCTTATCGGCTCAGCAACTTTACACCCTAGGGTGTAGAAGACCCAGCCTAAGGCAGCTCATCACCTGATGGTATAAAGGGGAAATGAGGAAGGACAGACTTGCTTCTGTTCTCCGGAGAAGCTACAGTCCATCTCCTGGCTCCCAGCACAGACTTCCCTTTGGCTTCTGGCACAGACTCTTCAGGCTTCCATCACAGACCCACTGACCTCCCGATATGGACTCTCATGGACACTGCAGGGAGCTCCAGACCTTGGGCAGAATCCTTCAGTGTCCAGTGTGCAGACGCCCTCTGCATGCTTCCTCATCTAACTCTGTGGCTGACCATTGTAATTTCTTATACATCTGTGTATCTTGTGTTATATGTTTCTCTACAAAAATAAATAAATAAAACCCTGACTGATACACCCACCCACCTTCCTGTCCTCCACACCACCGGGGACAAACTGTCCCATGCATGAGTGAAAGTAGAGATACCAGCAGTCCTATTCCTGTGTCATCCAACAGGCTGGGCTATTTTAGGACCAGACACAAGACTGTGCCTTCCTATTTTTAAACAATGGTTTAATGTGAAAGAAACTTAATCTGTTTATAAGGTGATTGTTTCTCCAGCAATCAGCCAGCTGTCAGGCATCATGTGTGTGATCTCTAAATTGACAAACAAGTCCTATGAAACAAAACAGCCAGTTTCATTACCAGGTGATCATTTAAGTCACCCACAAAGACCATGCTTATGCAGCACAACAATGCTCCAGGCCAGGAAAGCAGACTTTGAAAATCCCTATTTCATGTTTCTTGTCAGTCCTCGCTCTATTATAGGTAGACATAAAAGGCACGTGCCTCTTTGTCTTGTTGATCTGGCTAATTTAATCTTCTGGCCAATTGTCAGTTTTTTGGCTGTCCTAATGAAATGAAAATGAAGATAATCTGTGTGTGTGAAAGCAGGACTGCAAATTGTGTTTCAAATTTGTTGTATCAGAAGTGTGCATCTGAAGTGAGGCTTATAATGACAAAGACGATCAGCCGTGCTCTGGTGGCTTTACCAGGCCACTGACACATCTTTCTGCTGCTACCTAATTGTGTTCGCTCCTAAACGTACCACAGCAATTCACATCTCTGACAGCAGTGCTGTCCCACTCGGGGTATGAGATGAATTCTTTCCCTTTGCCCAGAGCAAGGGATCCCACAAGGTTCTAAGGCAGTGCAAACCCCTCAAATTCCTGCTCCCCACTGCTCTCAAAATCAGGATACAATTTGCCAAGCTAAGACAGAAGTGCTGTTTTGGTTTTTGGTTTTTTCAAGACAGGATGTCACTATGTAGTTCAGCCTGGCCTCAAATCCATGGCAATCCTTCTGCCTCAGCCTCCCAAGTGCTAGGATTATAGGCATGTGCCACCATGCCCGGCCAAGGTGCCTTTTTTTTTTGAGACAGGGTCTCACTATGCAGTTCAGGCTGAACTTGAGCTCATTTTGTAGCCAAGGCTAGCCTAGAACTTGCAATGATCCTCCTGCCTCTGCCTCCCAAGTGCTGGGATTACAGGCATGAGCCACCACGCCTGGCTCCAAGGTGCCTTTTTAAAGAGAACAAATATACATTCCAGAGAAACAGATATTTTTCTATTTTTATCTCTTCAGCAGAATTTTGTTTAGAAATAAACTTTATTATCAACTTACTTCTAGAAATAATTGTATTTGCTTATAAATCCTTATCAGGACCTTGACATTCGTTTAAAAGCAGTATCTGAAATGATACTGTTAGAAATAAAAGTATCAACTGTTAGTAATGAGAACTAATTTTTTCTATATAGCAGATTTCTTTCAAAGTTACACTGGGGATTAAAATGTTCTATAGATGTAGAGTTTAATGCAAAGGTAAACTGGAAAAATGTTCTCAGAAACAGGAGGAGAATAACACAGCCTGTGCGTGGGACTATCACTGAGGGCTGCTCAGTCACCAAGCCTGGAAGTGGGGCTGGGGTTACTCCCTGTAACGAGCATCACTCACCAGCGAGATGTATTCGGGCTGTGTCGTTCTCCCCAGCCAAACCAACCTGCACCTCATCTTTGTGGACGAGGACTCTTTGGTGGGTCGCACAGCCTGACGTGGGGACAAATAAGATACAATATGGAGCAACTCAAAGTAGAATTTCCAAATGCTTTACAGTATGCCTGAATTTAGAAGGGGAGGGAAAGCCGGGAGGGGAAGCCGGGAGTGGAAGCGCACATCTGTAATCCCAGGACTCTGGGAGGCTGAGGCAGGAGGTGCACCACAACATCGAGGCCATCCTGGACTGTATAATGAGACCCTGCCTCCAAAGAACAAGAACAAAACCACGAAAGAAAGACAAAGACACTGCGTAATTCAGGTTCCTGTGACATGTGTTAGCTTCCTGACTAACTAATCATTAGAATATCTAAAAATCTACAAAAAGAAGAAGTGTTCTTCGGCTCACAGCTTTGGGGATTCCAGTCCGTGACCGACTGGGCCCCTACTTCAGGCAGCTTGAGGCGACATGCACCATGGGGCTGCATGCTGGAGCAGAGCCACTCATACCCGGGCACTGGGGTCCCACTGTCCCGTTCAAGGAGTGGCACAGGTCCCACACCCTGGCCCTCCTCCCAAAGGTCCCCAGCACCTCCCACCGGCACCACACTGCGGACCCAGCCTTTGACAGGGGCCTTTGGGGACACTCAGGATCCCAACCAGAGCATATGCTCCATATGAAAATGTTCTATAAGGTACTTTATAATGTTTAAGTGCAAGCTATCGCTTTTTTCAAAAAGCTAGAAAATAAAATTTTAACATTGGCATAAACTAAAGCAGAAAGGCAGATACTTTTAAGAGATCTTGACGAGCTCTCCCAGTGAGCTATGGCATGGAGATATTAGCAAGTGTCACATTTCCAAGGAGCAGCACTGCTCTTCAAGTCCCTTGGTCATCACCTTAGGTTGACCCCGTGTCCTTCACCCTTCTTCCTGGGCACCCCTATTTCTCCCTCCTCCACATTCCAGGGTCCCCCAGAGTGGCCTGCTGGGCAGTGGTAAGTGGTGAAGTGTCTCTCCTGGACCCCGCAGCCAGGGGTAGAGCTGACCATGTAGAGAGGCGGACACTGCATAGGACAGACACGGGGCCTGCCTCTGCTCTTCCCACCTTTGTGGACAGGACAGTCCAAGCACAGAGAGCCAGACAGAGTCGGTATCTACCCAGGTGAGTGCTCGGTGGCATCCCCAGAGCCCCCACGTGGGCCAGCCAGGCCCGGGTATCAGGCCTTGGGGTACAGAGGCCGCTCCGAGCAGCCAGCAGATGGAGAAGGGCATCTCCATGTTGAAGGACAGAAGTGAAAGATAGGGCATAGCCTGGGAAAGTGACCAAATGTGTCCATATGAGGTCTCTTAGGTACTTTCTCATTGCTGGGATAAAATACCTGACACCCGCAAGTCAGAGGAGGAAAGGTTTATTTCAGCTCACAGCTTGTAGAAGGTTCAGCCCTGCCATGCTGGCTCCAAGGCAGGGCGGCATGGCGCACAGGCACTGCAGAGGAGAAACAGTCCCTGGCAGGGCAGGCAGAAAGCAGTGAAGCAGCGAGCCTGTCCTCTCTCTGTTCCTTTTGTTCCATCCAGGCTGCAAGAATATTGATTGGTGCCACTCACACCCAGAGTGGGCCTTCCATTATCTGCACCCACAACTCTGCTAAATCAATCAGTTGTCACACACCCTCACCCACATTCACAACCCTAACCAGCATCACACACCCGTGATCCAGCCACCTCCAAAAAGTCCCACCTTCGAGCACATGAAGCTTCAGGGGACATCTAGATCCAAGCTATAACAGGAGGGTAATAGGAGGGGGGCAGCAGGATCAGTGCTGTCTCCTAGAAGGAGAACCATCGAGATTTTCAGTACAGAGATACAGCAATGAAGATGCAAATGTAGACATGCCCGTGTGTGTGTGTGTGTGTGTGTGTGTGTGTGTACACACCTGTGTTCTAGGTACTGAGAGGCCTGGACATCATATACGTGACAGCACTGAGCACACTTAGTATCTGCAACTTGGTTTCTAAATACCATTTTCCATGGGAAAGAACCTCGTAATGGGCTCCTTGTAATGGGCTGACTCTGGGGCTGGGGCAGGCAACACACAAAAGGAGGCTGGAATTGTCTCTGTGCCCGAAAGCCAGGCAGAGCTCAGAGAAGGAGAGGGCCTATCAGAGGGACAGAGCCAGCTATGAGAGACCCGTACTGACCTGATGGAGGGTACTGATGCACGAAAATAGTTCATGGTGGTAAGAGAGCGTACAACAGGTACATGCTGCCAGAAATCAGAAAATAAGCCAGTGACTTCAAGGTTTCACAAGGAGCCAGATATTTGCATAGTCTCAGAGGATCTCCTCCCAAAACACCTGCTTTTTCTCAAGGGGCAGAAAGAATAACTTTAGAGAGGAGAAGCTGGCAGGTACCACTCCGGCAGGCAGTAGCAGGAAACATCATCAGGAACAAGACTCCGGGGAACACGCCCTGAGGGAGGGCGGGCAAGAGGAAAAGGAAGTCCCTCTGGGACATTCCTGCAAAGGGCACGGTTTGAGTTTAACCTCGAAGCTATCCTCAGAGCAGCTCAAACAGGACTATGTTCCACTAAAGGACCAGCTCAAGACCCCCAAAGCCAAGGCCGTGAAAGCCACGGGAAGCTGGAGGGACTGTTCAAGACAGGAGACAGAGGAGATGCTGAGCTGACCGCAGTGCAGTGTTGGGTTGGGTTAATTTTTATTTTTAATTTTATTAGTCCATGTTTGCAGTACATGAGTGTGTGGAGTGTTAGTTGTAGGGAACATCCTTGGTCTCTCGTACCCCGTAGAGAAACGGCGGTGGGTATGAGAAAAATAAAGACAAGAGAGAAGAGCTGGGGTCAGGTGGAGTTACCTCTTGCCTGATGAGCAGGAGGACTGACTTCAACAGTAGGGGCTTTTATTTTATACATTTGCAAAGTTAGTATCATGGGGGGGTAATGTTGCCTAGCAACTAACGACTATAATTGTCCGGCAGGATGCCTTTTTCAATACTGAGGTAGCTGACTGCTTGACCAATAACTAGCTCCAGTGGCTCCCAACAGTTAGTAACTTACATAGCACAGCTTGATTCTTTTTACATCCGCTCGGCCTCCCCCACCGCCCCCCCCTCCCGCACCCTGTCTCTTAGTCCCTTTCGGGCTGGCAAAGGTAAAGGGGGTTCGAGAATTAGGTAGCAGATAGGGCTGGGGATTTAGCTCAGCAGCAAAGCACCTGCCTGGCAAGCACAAGGTCGTGAGTTCAATTCCTGGTACCAGAAGAAAAAATAAATAAATAAATAAATAAATTTAGAGAATTAGGTAGCAGTCACAGGCATCATGTGGGCAGATCATTTCCAAATGGCCTGGGAAAAATTAGCTCTGTCCTGAACTTACAGCTTCCTTCTAAGTTTGAAAAAAAGAGTTTCAAAAATTTTTAACCAAAATAAAAGAAATACATTAGAAAATGGCAATAGGAAGGTAAGACTTAAAGCAGTGGCATAAAGAAGCAGGCAGAAGCTATCCAGATGCTGGAAAGGCACCATTTCCGGTGTGTGCGCTCACAGGGTTGAAAGCCTGTGTCCTTTTGGGGAGAGGACCCGTGACGGCCAGCACTGTGTGTAATTTCTGATGGGGAGCGAGAGCGGTATGGTTTTCTTTATGATACAGAGTACTGACACAGGGAGGAGCTGAGGTGATCCCGTAAGAGTGAACCAAGGTGAACAGACCCAAGGAAAAGGTTCACTGGGCTCTCAGGTGGGTGAAGCCAGGTACAGGGCAGGTGGTAGAGAGGGTGGAGGGGCGTCTTCCTGGGTGGGGCCCCTCAGGACGAGGAGTGCGGACCAAGGGCTCTTTAGCTTCCCTCAGGAAAGGCGGGAGGGCAGCCAGGGTGGGGGCGGGGGAGGGAAGACCCGGCACAGCCTGGCGGAGGGGTGCAGTACGGAGAAATGCCCTGCATTCCTGTGGCCCTGGAAGCCGGCTAAGCCAAGAGCACACGCAGCTGAAGCTGGACCGACTCAAACAGGTGAGTCAGAGTCTGACCCTGACCTGGCCCAGCTGCGGGACCTGTCATTACGGGAGTGGGGTGTCACGCATACGTGCCTGAGTCACCAGACAGGGAAGTAAACAGTCATTACTGCAGGGCCCAAGGCCCCTGGGGAGGGAAAGACCGGGCTCCACAGGGCCTGGGCCCTGCTGTGGCATGTTCCCTGTCCTCCAAGCCACAGGGCGGCCACCACCCCCACCTGCACCAGTCCCTGGCCGCCCAAGAGGAAAGCCAGCTCCTGGGCCCGGTGGAGGTGTCGTGTGGACCCCGGCCATGCCGAAAACAGTGATTTCTCTCTTTCAGTCACCTCCCCCCTCCTGATCACACACAGGACCCCACCCTTCTCACCGTGGACACGAGGCTCCCAGTGGACACTGCAGGGGCTGGGGATTTAGCTCAGCGGCAAAAGCGCCTGCCTGGCAAGCGCAAGGTCGTGAGTTCGGTTCCGGTACCGGAGAAAAAAAAAAAAAAAGAAACCAGTGGACACTGCAAAGTTCCTGTGTTCTCAGGAAAGGATTCCAATCACAGAGGAGATAAAACTCCTTCCTAAGCATCAAAACCTTCTTGCTGTCCTAAACTAGAAACTGTTCACAGCTCACTGACGGTGTAGCAGGGCAGCCCATGAAGTGACGCAGTTTCCTAGACCCGTCGCTTGGCATTTACTGGGAAGTTCTAAGTGCTGGGAGAAGCAGGTCATCTTCTTCCGGGGCCACATTTTAACTCTAAGCAAAATGAAAACACCCACAAATGCCTCTTGAACGTTCCTCTGTCCCTCTCTTCTGTCGACATTTTCCACTCAAAATATCAGAAGCCGACGCTTGAGTTTGCATAACTGGTGAGTTGAAAGCACCCTGGCCTTCAAGAGCTCTCTGTACCTGTTCAGGGCTGGCATGTAGTAGCAAGCATTTCCTGCAGCTCTGGAGTCAGTGCTAGCTGCAAAGGGAGAGCAGCCACTACAGCCTCTTAACAGACGGGGAGAGGACAGTTAACACATCATTTTAAAAGCTATGTTCTATTGCACACATGCACACATGCACTCACACACACATATGCCTTTTAGAAGTAACACAGGAGTTCAGCAAAGTTGCAGGATACAAAATCAGCTTGCAAAAATCACTTGTCTTTCTGTGACGTAACAGTGAACTCCACTCCAATGGGAAAAAAGTCCTATTTATTTCATTTGCTTGGTTGGTTTTTTGGTGGTATTGGGAATCAAACTTAGAACTTTGCACTTGCTATGCAGGTGCTTGTGCCACTGAGCTACATCTCCAGTCCAACAATATTATTCATAAGCAGTAAGAAAAATAAAACACTTAGTAATAAACTTAACCAAGGAGATGAAAAGCTTGTTCACCAAAAACTATGAAATGTTGACTGAAATTAAAGAAAATACCAGTAAGTACAGATATCCTACCTTCGTGGCCTGGCAGACTTAATTTCTTTAAGATGTCAGTATGATCCAAGGCAGCCTATAGTTTCATTGCAACCTCTACCAAAAATCCCAATGACTTTTCTTCCCCCACAAAAAAAGAAAAACCCATCCTGAAACTCAGACAGAATCTCAACGGATCCTGAACTGCCAGAACAATCTTGGAAAAGATGCACAAGTTGGAGGTTTCATACTTCCTGATTTCAAAGCTTCCTACAAAGTCACAGTAGCCAAAACAGTGTAGTGAGTGACACACAGACAGAAAGACCAATGGAACAAAGTGAGCAGCCCAGAAATAAACCCACACTGTGCAGCTGATGATTTTCTACAAGGGCGCTGTAGGTCCATCAGAGAAAGGACGGTCTTCTCCACAAATGAGCTGGGAAAGCTGAGCATCCGTATGCACAAGAACAGAGCAGGACCCTAGCCTTATACCTGCATTGTTCAAAAAGTAACTCAGAACTGATCGCAGACCTGAGCTTCACGGCCCTGGATTCTACCATTTGCCCCAAGCAGTGTGGAACACTCTGACAACTATTTTTGGACAGGACACTAAAACCACAGGCCACACAGAAAAAACAGATAAATTTGATTACATCAAGATTTCTTCAAACTATGCATCAAAGGACACAACCTGCCGAGTGAAAAGGCCATCCAAAGAAAGGGCAGAAACATCTGTAAATCGAGTATCAGATAGGGGATTGATATCTGGAATACTTAAAGAACTCTACAACCCAACAACAGAAACTAACTCCACTAAGCAAAGGACTCACTTACTAGATATTTTTCCAAATAGGATAAGCACATGAGAAGACACCCAACATCAGCAGCATTCAGGAAGTGCAAACCAAAGCCACAGTGAGACCCCACCTTGCGCCCTAAGGGTGACGACTAGCAATCACCAACACAGAACATAACCAGAAACATCAAGGATTGGTGAACATGTGGAGAAACCGGAACTCTTGTGAGACACACAGCCCCTGTGAAAGACAATGTAGCAGCTCCTCAAACAATTAAACATGCAGTTATCACAGGATCCACCACTTCCACATCTGGGTGAGTATGCCAACGAAGGGAAAGCCAGGTCTCAAAGAGATGTGTGAGCCCCTATGATTCACAATGGCATTGTTCACCATAGCCACAATGTGGAAGCAACCCACGTGTCCCTCAGCAGTTGGTCAGGTGGGCAAAGGATGGCAGACACACGCCAGGGGGTGTGGCTGAGCCTTAGGGAGGAAGGAAGCTAACACCGCTCACCCACATATGAGCCTTGAGCCTGTTATGATTGAGGGCTACGTGGAGGAAGCAGATACAAACCACAAGCACTACATGGTTCTGCTTAGCTGAGGTCCCCAGTCCAGTGATTCACACAGCAGGGAAATGGTGGCTTCCGCCAGCTGGAGGAAGGGAGACTTACTGCTTGGGCTGGGATTGTGCTTTTGTGGCAGGCAGTGGTTTGTTTGTTCCTTACAGCACTGAGATGGCACCCAGGGCCTTCACACTGAAAAGATAGAACCATTTTAATGGCTGCAGAGAAGATTGAGTCTGCTTAATGGGTGCAGAGAAGATGGAGCCCGTTTAATGGCTGCAGAGCCTGAGGCTGGGATGATGAAAAGCTGTGAAGACGACCAGAGGCAACGGTCACACAATGGAATGGACTTGATGCCACCGTACTGTACAGTTTAAAAATGGATGAAATGGCAACTTTTATGTTGTATTTCAACACCATAAAAATTAAAACAAAATAGAAGTTGTATTCCTTCAGAGGCAGAGTTATTTAATATGACCTTGTCTGAGAGCGGATGAAACCAGCAGCGATGTTCCTATCCTGACCCTTGGATGGAGGGGACAGAACAGAACCACTTCTTTCCATTCCTCTGTCTTCTCTTCCTTTTTCTTTCTTTCTTCCTTTCCTTCTTCCTTCCTTCCTTTCTTTCTTCCTTCTTTTCTCAGCACTGGGGATTGAATCTAGGGCTACATGCACTGAGCCACATGCCCAGCCGTTTTGGAATTTTTATTTGGAGACAGGGTCACATTAAGTCACTAAGTTGCCGAGGCTGGGCTTGAACTTGCAGTCCTCCTGCCTCAGCCTCCTAGAGTACTGTGTGTTACAGGTGTGTGGCACTACTCATATTTCTGCACATTTGAAGCTACCAAGAAGCATATTTTGATTCAATAGAATCATTAATACACTGAAAAAAAGGTCTGAATCAAACACCCCTAGTTTAATAGAACAAGGATAGGGTACGTTGTTACAGTTTGGATGTGAAATGTCCCCCAGAACTCATGGCTAAAGGCTGGGATCCCCACCAAGGGGCCTGAGGGAGAAGGGACTGGGTCATGGGGCTCTGACTTCACCCGTGCATGGACCCACCAGTGAGATGGTGCTCTCGGGCAGTCGTGAGAACAGAGGGTGGGGCCTGGTGCAAGGAGTAGTCCTGGGTGTGGCCTGGGGGACCATCTGGTCCCTGACCCTCCCCCTCTGCTTCCAGGCCGCCGTGGGGAGCAGCTTTTCTCCACACTCCCATGTGCCGTGATCTTGCTGCCTCACCCATCTGTGGATTTGCAAACCCAGAGGGACAGCTAAGGGCGCCACCGTCCTGAGGCTGCCTTCCCACAGCTCAGAGTGAGGTCCCTGTCTCCACGGCAGGCCACGCACATGGGTTTACTTTACCTTTGCTGTCCATGTACGAAAAATTAAGTTCTTTACTTTGCACCATTCCTTCAAATAAAGAAATTTGGTAAGCCTCCAAAAAAAGATTAAAATTTAATGAGATGCAGTGGTCAATTCCTGGGGAGGGTCAGGCAGAAGGAGTATAACAAGTTCAAGGCCAGACTGACAACTTTGTGGGGTGGAGGGGAAAGGAGGAGGAGAAAGGGAGGGAGAGAAAGAAAAGGGAGGAGGAAGAGGAGGAGGAGGAGCATGAGGATGAGGAAAAGGAGGAGAAGGAGGAGGAGGAGGAGGAGGAAAAGGAGAAAGAGGAGGAGGAGAAGGAGGAAGAGGAGGAGAAGGAGGAGAAGCAGAAAGAGGAGGAAGAGGAGGAGGAGAAGGAGGAAAGGAGAAGGAGGAGGAGCACAGGAAAGAAACAGGGATGGAGAGAGGGAGGAGTGCAGGGAGGAGGAAGGAAGGAAAAGACTGAAATCTAGCACAAATGTCTCAGTCAAAGAGAACCTTGATATTCTATTCCATGATGCTCTTCCACTGCAAGAGAAAAAAAACAAAAGATTTATGGCTGAATGGATTTGAAAAATACCCAAGTCCTGTCACAGCGTATCAGAAATACTTCGCAGAGAGCAGCTCTTCAACTCACTTAAACCAAGTGTGAGGAGTCTGGCGGTCTCAGGAGAGCTCACAGGAAGGTCAGGACAATGACAGGCAGGGTCATCAAAGACTGAGGTATAATTTCACCAAAGTTGAGCAGTATCATTTAATCAACAAAACACGTAGGAGAGGAAGAGGACTGGAGGAGATGGGCAGAGGATGTCAGTGCCCGAGACGGAGACTGCCTGGGAGCTGATACGCCATGAGCCGGGGGTTCCAGGTCTCGTCGCCGCTCCCCACGCCCTCGCCTCCCGCATCCTGTCCCTGTGTGCCCCCCTCTTCGGGTCTGTACGTGTCTCCCCTCTCTACGTCCTTCCCTCTCCGCCCCTGCCGCCTCCCGCCTCTTTTTGAGGGTTGTCTCTTTAAGTATTTGCTACATTCACTGAAAGTATAAAGTCTATTTTGTGTATTGAAACACTGAGCATCGGTTAGAGGTCTCCCTCTTGGGGGCTGTCCACGTTTCCTTGGTTGGTGGCCACGCACCTGCCCTGCAAGCTTCCTTAGTGTTAGAAGTTCTGGGCTCCGAGGATGGAACCCAGGGCCTCACAGAGGCTGGGCAGGTGTGCCACCCCTAAGCTCTGGCCCAGCGCCACCACACGCCGTGTCACCTGGGCAGACTTTGGGTCCCATCCAAAGCCCAGAAACTTCCCCAAACCCCTGCACTGCAGCCGAGGCTCTGCACAAAGACCCGGGCACAACAGATCCACACCAGCTGGTACCAACCTCCCGATATTTTTTAAAGCAGAGTCACCCTGTTCGCTCAGGCTCAGTTCTGGTAACAGAAGAGACTGTGTTCATTCATCCTAGTCCATAAAAAAGTGTGAGGAAATAATACCTTGAGGTCACCTTGGAGTGCGCTGCAGAATTTTTCCTGCTGCTGGGCGCCACGGGAAGCCGAGCATGGGGTGGTTCGTGCCTGGACCACGGCTCAGCAGAGGCGCCGCTGGCTCTGAGTCAGAAGTCTCGGCTTTCACTCCACAGGGCTCAGGGCCTCTGCAAGTGACCGTGGCCCCTCAGGCCATTTGCTCCCATTTTCATTTGTGCAGCATCTGCTGTTCCACAATGCAGCACACATAGTACTAGGTTTTCTGCGTTTCTGAATTAACACATGCATTGCCAGATGTCTCTTCCATCATATTTCCAAAACCTGTTTTGGACTGTCAAAACCACCTTCACACTGCGCATGGCAGGGCACACCATTGCTGGCAGTGAGCTCAGCAATCCGGAGGCTGAGGTGGGAGGATCACCATGAGTTTGAGGGCAGCCTGAGCTACTAACTAAGTTCAAGGCCAGCCAGAACTACACAGGAAGATGCTGTCTCAACACACACACACACGCGCACACACACTCACTACCCTCACTACAGAAATTATTGGTAGCAAGAGAATTTATTTACAATTTTTAAGATGAAAAAAATACAGCTGTCCCTGGGTGTCCACAGGGGACTGCTTCCAGGAATCCCTGAGGATTCTAAAACCCACCAATGCTCCAGTTTCATAAAGGAAGGCGTCCTACCTGTCCATGACCTGGGCACGTCCTGTACCCTTCCACTCGCCTCTGAATTTCTTATTACTGAACCAGTAACAATGCACCAGTAACTGAACAAATTCTGCAAAAGAGGAAGAGTGTATTCACAAGGTGGTTGAGTGTGGAAAGAGCAGATCTAAGTCTTAAATCTGCCTCCCAGAGAAAAGGGTTGGTGTGTGTGTGTGTGTGTGTGTGTGTGTGTGTGTGTGTGTGTGTGTGTTTGCGTGCGTGTATGTGCCAGGATTGAACCTAGGGCCTTGGCATTGAGCCATATTCCCAACCCTTTTTATTTTGAGACAAGGCCTCACTAAATCACTAAGTTACCTAGGCTGGGCTCACATTTGAGATCCTCCTGCCTCGGCCTCCTAGAGTGATGGGATTTCAGACCTGTGTCACCATGCCTGGCTCTCTTTCTACTCTTCTTCAAGTGTCCACAAGAAACTTGAAAAAGACGCTGAGCTTACTTTCTCCCCTAACTTCCTGGCATACTCAGCACCTACGTACAAGCCTGGATTCTCTGAATGCACTAATTTTATTTCAAACCTAGAATGATCATCAAGACTAGAAGCACCATGTGACAGAACCACGACCTCCAAAGATGTCTACATGCCAATCCTGGAAGCATACAGGGACTCTGTGACTGTACTCAGCACTGGGGTGTTGGCAGAGGTTTTCCAAGGTGACCTGGAAGGGCCTGATGTCTCCACAGGAACCCTTACACAGGGAGGCGGAAAGGTGAGCATTTTAGGGAGGAGGTAGAACAGAGAGGAAGGTAGGAGGCACACACCAGGAAAATGGAGGCGGGGCCACAAGCCAAGGAATGAGAGGGGACTCTAAAGACCAGGACTCTAAGGAGGGGTTTCTCCCCTGGAGCCTGAGAAAGGAGCACAGCCCTGCCAACTTTTTATTCCAGTCCCCTAAGGACCATTTTGGAATCCAGACTTTCACAACATTAGAAAATGAATAAAATCATGTGGCTTTTTGTTTTTGAGACAGCATCCTGCTGTGTAGTTCAGGACAGCATTGTTCCTGTTAAGTTGGCCTTAAATTTGCAGTCCTCCTGCCTCATCCTCCCAGAGTACTGGGATTACAGGTATGTGCCACTACACCCAAGATTAAATCTGTTTTTGTAAGTCACTAAGTTCATGGCAATTTGTAGGCAGCAATAGGAAATTCACACATTGGTTGGATACACAATGCATGATTTATTATTACCTTTTGCTGTGTGATAAAATAAAATAACATTGATGTTTCCAGACCTGGTGGCCAATCTGTAGTTTAAAAGTTCCCATGATTTTCCTGTGAGGAAATCGGAATTGACAGTTGGTTCATCAGCCTTCCATTACTATAATGAAATACCTGAGGTGACAGTTTAAAAAGAGGAGTGGTTATTGGCTCACAGTTTTGGAGGCTTTGGCCTTTGTTCTGCTGCCCCTTGCTTCTGGGCTGTGGGAGGCAGTGCCTCCTGGCAGAAGCACATGGCAAAGCAGCCTGCTCATCCCATGCAGACTAGAAACTAAGAGGGAGAGACAGGAAGAGGAAGGGTCAGGGTCCCACTTCCTCTCTATGGCCACGCCCCCAGTGACCTCACTTCCTCCCACCAACTCTACCTCTTAAAGTCTCCTCTACTTCTATCTGGATGCTGTAGATCCAGGTATGAAATTCTTTCCAAGATTTTGATGATTTAAGTGCAAAGTCCAGGGACTTTGATCCAGAACTAGAGTCAAATCAGCCTGCTGGCACCATCCCAACTCACCCAAAGCTGGTGGCCTCCTGCCAGGTCACCAGCCTTGCCCCATTGCTCTGTCCCTGAGATGGACGGGGAACACATGCATTGTGAGACACAGAACTCACACCTGGGGTCCTGTCTACCCTGAAGGCCAGCAGGAAGAGAGCTGGGGAGTGAGGGCAGGGAGCAGGAGATGCCTGCACCCCCAGGCTCACAGAGAAGGGGAAAGGAGGGGTGAGGGCATTTGGGCCCCGGTGTTACCTCCTCACCATCCCCTCTTTGGACCATATCTTGAGGGGGGCTGGTTTAAAATGTGCAAGTACACTGGGCGTGGTGCTGCACACCTGTAATCCCAGCACTCAGGAAGCTAAGGCAGGAGGAGCACCGGAGTTGCAGGCCAGCCTCGGCTAAATAGTGAGACCCTGTCCGAACGATAATAAGTATAATAATAAAGCACAAGTAATTTATAGCACAATTCAAGGACAGAAGGATCTCTGCCTATTTCTTTCTGCAAAGTGCCTCCCTCCTACCTTCACATCAGCAGGCTGCTCCCACGCCGTCCCCTCTGCTGTTATCAGGCAAAGGGAAGCCCGAGTGCCTCCCCAGAGCTTCCCTATGACAAGGAAGCACTCCAGAAAAACCCTTAGGACTGGACCCCAGAGACAATGAAGCAGAGGGTACAGCTGTGCAGGCTGCGCACTGCCCAGGGACACCACCCATAAAGGCACAGCTGCTCACACGAGGGCGTCTGCAGGACTGCGTACTTTGTGTGACTTTGTCCTTCAAAGGAGGCAGTTTGTGTCATCACGATGCCATTTCCCAGGAGGTGGCAGCAATGTGTCTTAAGAAAGTCTATGTGCACTGGTCCTTTCTGATGGAGAAAAAACTGACTTTTTCCAACAGTGTAAAATACAATGATGCTTCTTCATTACTTTCCGAAAAAGAAATCCGTCGGTAATCCAAACTCCTTCATGCAACTCATCTAATGAATCTGTGCTTTGAAACAGGAGCTGATTTTCAGTCAGATGCACCAATCAGTGAGCAGCTTTAAAAAATGTGGATCCTCATTGGTATAGTGCGCTGACTGACTTTTACACTTTGTGTTGCATCTTATGTCATCCGCCAGCATCTTACTGTATCTGAATAATAAAAAAGTGAACTTCCAATTTACACCTACTTCTATTAGGGTGCAAATCAAACTTCCAAGACAGAAACTTTGATTTGCCATTAATAATCCACAAATAATGTTTTATAGCCTTGCAACTATGCAGATAACTATTGTACTTATGAAAAACTTTCGCAGTCAAAAAGTAAGTGTTGTTAAAGTGGAGAAGTTTCTTAAGATTCTTATGTTAAATTCTGAAATAAAATATGGAATCCTTGCAGATAATTCTTGTTTTCTCGTGGGGTTACATCCCAGTAAGCACATCGTAAACTGAGAGTGTCTTAAGTTGAAGTCCCCATGATGCCTCCTGCTTACCACATGGGCACCCCAGAGCTGGGATTGTTCCCCTTCATGGCCACTGGGCTCCATGGGGGCTGCCACCGCCCCAGCATCAAGAAAGGATCGATTCCAGGGTCACTGGCTAAGGAAAAGATTCAAACTGGAAATTCACAGAATGCCCCTTACGATGTGCATTACTCTGGCAAAGTCAAAAGTGAAGTCACGCCATCATGAGCCAGGGACAATCAATATGTCCTGGTTCTTTCTCCTCCTCGGTGGGTGGGAAAAATTGATGCATTAGAATCAGAAAACAGAAAAGACAAGTGCTTAAAGTTACCATGATCCTTATGAAAATCTTTGAGGGGAACAAGTAAGAGATGGGTGAGAATAAAATGAAGCCACTCAGGGAAGGGACAGCCATGTCCATAGCAAGTGGCATGGGTCCCAGGGCAGTGATTTTGCATCCTCCGTAATTCTGCATCCTCTGATGTGCTTCCAGAAACACTGGGAAACAAAGTTAAAACAATGCCCTATGCCAAATCCAGATGCACAGGGGAAGAGAGTGAGGAGGGGAGGGGATAAAAGGATTAAGATGCCATAGGCAATGGACCAACTCGTCAGGAGAGGTTCAGTCATAATGTACCAAAAGCACATGGATCACACATTTTTAAAGTAAATAAGCCAAATGCAGTTTCGAACCAGCCATGAGCTGGCCCGATGATTTGAACAGGAAAAGCTGGACTCTAGTGGCAAACTCTTGCTGGGAACATTCTTAAAGTGGTCTGGGTAGAAAGACTTAGAAATAAGACATAAGGCCGGGTGTGGTGATGCACGTCTGTAATCCCAGCACTCGGGAGGCTGAGGCAGGAGGATCATTGCAAGTGTGAGACCAGCCTGGCCTACAAAGTGAGCTCAAGGTCAGCTTGGACTGCATAGCGAGACCCTGTCTCAAAAAGACAAAAAAAAAAAAAAAAAGAAAGAAGACATAAATTCTTTTTGAGTGGAGGGGGGAATCAACAGAGTCTCTAGAGATAAAAAGAAATCCACCAAAAAGTGAGAATGAGCAAAAGATTGTCAGCAGCCCTCACCCTGCTTTATAAACATGAAATATGAGAAATGTGCATTTCCAGCACTGTGAAGTATTTAGAAGTAAAAATGGAGACGAATATAATTGTCCAGTCAATCTGGCAGAGACTGTATGAAAATAAAAAGCAGGATTGTCTCACTGAGTTTATTCTATACCTGGAGCAGGTTCTTTCCCTCTGGGCAATGTCTAGAGTTCCGAGGGGCCTCTGACAGCTTTTATGAATGTGGTAGTGAGAATCTGCTCCATTTGGCAGCAACAATAGTAAATTTCAATACCACCATACTGCAACGTTAACACCGAAGATGAATGCGAAATACCATGCATTGCTTAGACAGGGAAGCACCAAACCACACAGAAGTGCAGTGGAAATGGTGAGTGAATTAAATGACTAAAGTGAAAAATGCAAAATACTACACATTTGTTTTCAATAAATCCCAGATGTGCCTGGCACAGGACCACACCTATAATCCCAGCTATTCAAGAGGTTGAGGCAGGAGGATCACAGGCCCAAGGACAGCCTGAGCAATTTAATGAGGCTCTATTAAAAAAAAAAGAAAAGCTAAGGATGTGGCTCAGGGGCACAGTTTTCCTAGTACCCTCGAGCCCCTGGATTTGATCCCCAGTGCTTAAAAAACAAAATCCCACACGGCACCATACAAAGGGATAATTACTATTCGATTTCTGGATCTCCAAGGGTCAAGCACTCTCTGTGAGAGCATGGTGGGGATTTTGCCCAGAACAGAACAGGACTAATGAGGATTTATGTATGTTCTTCAGGCTGATACCAAAATAGGATTTAGACAGAAATACTTGGCAGGCCACACATACTCCTAGAAAATAGAATCAACTGCAACAGGAGCGCTCACTGGCTCACTGCGCTCCCGGCTTTACTCATGTTCAAACACGTCAGAACACAGCAGCAAAAGCCCTCAGGGACACTGAACATTTTGCTGATATTTAAGAACTATACAACCACTCTAAACTGGGCATGGTGATCCATGCATGTAATCCCAGCACACAGGAGGCTGAGGCAGGAGGATGGACTTGAGTTCAAAGCCATCCTGGGCTACGTAGTAAGTTAAAGGACAGCCTGAACTACATATCTGTCTCAAAAAACAAACAAAACAGAACTGCTTTGCTGCTTCAGATACCATCAGCATGTGTCGGACACACTTTGCCACTGACAGGTCCAAAGCTCCGGCTGGCTCTCAGGGAGGCGGCGCCGGTACCGTCAGGCCCCAGCTTACCCACCGGGAAATCTCTGAAACTATAAATTAAGGTACATGTCTCAGATGGCCAGCCAAAAGTATCATTTCTTAAACTACCTACTTCAAATGTATTTACTCAGCACTAACTTGGAATCAGAGTTTAAGTAAAATTGACAGTGTAAAAAAAACAATGCACTAACAAAAAAGTAATGTAAGAAGGCACAGGGAAACACCGAAAGATTGAGAAATTCTTTGAAGAAAAAGTGAATTTTTTTAATATGTTCTTTAAGTGAAACAAATTGCAGAGTTGGTTTTTTCTTTGCTTGGTTCGTTGGTTGGTCGTTTGGAGGTTCTTTTGCTTTTGTTTTTTGGGGTTTTTTGTTTTTTGAGACAGGTTCTGGCTATGCAGTCCAGGCTAGCCTTAAACTCAGTATGTATCCCAGGCCGGTCTCAATTGTAGTGATCCTCCTGCCTCAGCCTACCAAACTCTGGGATTATAGTTGTGCACCTCCACACCCAGTAAGATTTCCTTCTTCAAGGCTGAGTCATATTCCGCTGTGTGTACGTAGCACAATCTTCTTATTCGCCCACAGCAAGTGCACGTGTGGATCGAGTCCACATCGTAGCTGTTGTGAATGAAGCTGCAGTAAGTGCAGACAGACAGACAGACAGCACCTCAAGCCCCCCAGCTGGTTTCCTTTGGGAACAATTTCAGGAGAGGAGTGTCCGGCCAGTTGGTGCGCCTACTGGCAATTTTCTGAGGACCCTGCAGACTGTTTTCCCTAGCAACTGCACACATGTCCAACTAATCCAGAACAACCCAGTCCTAGTGTAACAGAGGCCGCCCCTCCCTGTCATGTGGGGGGGGGACTTGGGGGTGAGGGCCCCGTAATGAACCTCTGCCTCTCTGATAAACAATGAAGAAGTGGGGCTCTTGGCGGGAAGTGGGGGGTCCAGACTGATACAGCGCAAAGGGAAAGTTTATTGGAAGAGTGGCACATGCAGAGGAAGCAGAAGGGTGATCTGAGCAGCAGGGTGAGCCGCCTCCCGCAGGGATGCCCGCGAGTTGTCCCTCCCTCCCTCCCTCCCTCCCTCCCTTCCTCTCTCCAGTGTCGGTGCTGCTCCAGAAAGCATCATTATCCGGCTGGGTCCTGTTGAGGTTGCTGATGTACTACACGAAGAACTGAGTGACAGGATCCGCCCCACAGGTGGAGGGCCACCTTTCTTTCTTTTTGTCACGGCAAGGCCTGCGTCACGGCAAGCTCTGGCGACATCTCGTTACACTTGGCGTGTCACATGGGAGTCAGAGGTGGACGCTGACTGAAGAGGGGGAGCCCGAAGAAGCCTAGCTCAGTTCCTGCGGCTCCCGGGGTGCGGGGTGGACTCTGGAGCTGTTTCAGGCAGCCGTAACACTTGCTCTCACATTTGGGAAGAAATCACAGGGCAGCTTTTGCCAAAAGTATAATTATCCACGTCAGGGATCGTTTGACTGCAAGGAGCAGGGTGCACTGAGTTGTCCCAAGTTGGAAAAGGTTATCTCCTCCTTCCAGGCTGGGAGGAGCACAGTGAGAATGTGACGAGAGGACAGCTGCTCAGCACGGTGGTGTGCACCTGTGAGCCCAGCACTCGGAGGCTGAGGCAGGAGGATCTCCATGAGTTTGAGTACAGCTTGGACTACACAGTAAGTTCAGGGCCAGCCTAGGCAGCATGGCAAGATCCTGCTTCAAATAACAAAACAAACAAACCAACGAAAACAACAAAAAGAAATTGATAAGACTGAAGAAAGGAGTCAAGGGAGAAAGTTGATGACACTGAAAGCTGGTTCCTTCAAATTTCCAGTGAAATGGATGGGCAGGCTAAGCAAAAGAGAGAGGCTACAAAAAAGAGAGGGTACCACTTTCAGAAATGAAGCGGGGATCAGTGTGACTTGGGGTTGTCAAAACGGGGCATGATGACATGTGCCTACAACCGCAGCACCTGGGAGGCTAATCAGAGGAGTGCTGGAGCCCAGCAGTCCCAGACCAGCCTGGGTAGCACCCCAAAACGCTGCCTCAAAAAGCAAAAAAAAAAAAACTAGAAAAAAAAGAAGAAGGACAATCAAGAAGGACTGTGAATACCTGGAGGGCCACAAATTTGAAATAGCCTGGGTGACAGGGACCAACCCCTTGAAAGCCACAATGTGCCCAAACGCACACAACCAGAAGTAAGCATCCGAGCAGGCATACAAATATTAAAGTGGGGTCAAAATTAATAAGCTGCCACACACAAGGCGCGGGAGCCAGACGCACTGGCAGATGGACTCTGCCAAAGCGCGAGGGAAGAAAGCATACCCGCTCTTCACAGTTTCTTTCAGAAGACAGAGCAGAGTGCCTGGTCTATCAGGCTAATGTCACGCCAATACTAAAGCAGACAAATTACAACAAGCAAGCAAACAGAAAAAACTAGAGAATGAACACAGATGCAAATACGCTCAACAAAATATTAGCAAGTCAAATCCAACAGTGTCAGAAAGGAACTGCAGCCCAGTATAATTTATTCCAGGTGTGCATGGCTGTTTTAACATTAAAACTCACTGGGCGTGGTGGTGCACACCTATAATCCCAGCAATCATGAAGCTGAGGCAGGAGTGAGGCCAGCCTGGGCTACGTAGTGCGGTCAAGGCCAGCCTGGACTACCTAACAAGATCTTGTCTCAAAAAACAAAAAAATCCAAAATCACTTAAGGTAATCCATCACATTGAAAGCTAAAGAAAAATCACAGGCTAATACCATGAGATACTGCAAAGCATTTGATGAAATCCAATACTAACTCGTGATAGTACACTAGATACAACATGGAGAAGTAGTTAACGATATTACGTTCTTGAAACTGCTGAAAGAGTAGATTTCAACGTCCTCCCCACAAAACGTAAGCTTACGAAGCAGAGGGGTGCCTCGGCTCATGAACTTGACTCTTTCGTGATTCTGGTCACAAACCGAAGCGGGCCAGAACCGAATCAAACCCGATGGTTGACTTCAGCGTGGCCCTTGTGGGGAAGCCTGCACTGGTGCATCCCACCGCCCCTCAGATGACATATATTTGGGGATACATCGAACAAAATAGGAACGAGATCCATGTGAGAAAAACTACAAAGCTGGGGAAAGAAACCAGGAACAGCGCAGCGCTCACTCCTGCAATCCTCCCGGGGCGAGCGGGAGGGCAGAGAGCTCCAGGTCAGCGTGGGCAACGGACTGAGGCCTGGCTGGGCGACAGGAGGCAGGAAGAGAGGCGGGGGAGCAGGCGGAGGCAGGAGAAATGGAGGGCAGGAGGGCAGGGGCGAAAGGAAAGCAAGTGACCGAGAGCTGTTTCCTGTTCACTCAGGAAGCGAGTGGTTTGCGCGTGGCTGGCCTCTAGGGGGCGCGTGGCGACCCGAGTCCCTTGTGCCCGTGCGAAGAGGGGGCGGGCCTGTAAGAGGTGGGCCTGGTGAGAGGCTGTTGCTGACCTCCGGGCCCTGCTCCCCACCCTGCCCTGCTGTGACCTCTCTGACCCCTGCACACACTCCTGCGACTCTGGTGCCAGCCGCCACGAAGCTCTCACCGTGCCCGGCTGGCCGCTTGGTGTCACTTGGCTCGGGGCCACGACACTCAGCTTCTCTGCCTCTGCTGTCCACAGCGATGTCCTCCGCAGTGTCTCTTCTTCCTTAGAGGACAAGGGCATTAGGCCCCTACTCCAGTGTGACCTCATCTTGATGTAATCTGGGAGGCCGAGGCAGGACGAACACAAGTTAGAGCCCAGCCTGGGCCAATGAGTGACATAGTGAGACACTGTTTCAAAATAAAAGATAAAAAGAGCTGGAGATGTAGGTCAGTGTCCAGACCCTGTGTTCCATCCCCAGTGCCACAAAAAATAAACAAGCAAACAAACAACCACTGCTGGGTTTGTGGAACCAAGTCAGTTGTGCAGCTGCCAACAGAGACAGCCAGCTCTGAGGCCCAGGGTACACACGCCCGCTCGCAGCCACCAAGTCAGAAAGAACTCCAACCAGCCTTGCCAAAGCAAAGGCCCCGTCTCAGTAATCTCTGCCGTGAAAATAACATGCCAAAATCACTGCCACGTCATCAATCAGAAGTGGTCAACCAATGTAATGAAAAGTTATAGACATGACTGGGGCAATTACTTGTTTAGAAAAATACCATGTTTAAAGCACGTTTCAGGGATTCTGGGCTATTTTAAATCTATGAGTTGTTATTTCTCTTAGCCTTTGAAATCACCCCTTACCAAGTTCTCACCAGCAGGGGTGATGGAGGCTCCGGTTCGTGACCAGCTTCCGGGGCACAGCTGGGAGGACAGGCTGCGTCTTCAGCCAGGTCAGGGGAAGGAGCTCAGAGCGCAGCCCACCCTCTGGGCAGGGTGGCGTGCAGGAGCTTGCAGGCCCTCTGGGGACAGGTGGGACAGAGGCTTCCAAGCTCAGGGCTCCCCAGCAGCCGGGGCAGCGCCCACCCAGCCCAGCCCTGTGCCACCCTGGGGCTGAGGCAGACACTGAGCTCGCATTGCTTCCTGTGCCAGGAGCAAGGCGGAGCCAGGGAGGGGAGCAAAGCGTCCTGGCGGGAGCTGGTGGACACCTCTGCTTTCTGCCCATGAGGCTGACCCGAGTGCCCGTCTCCTGCAGGAACCCACAGCCCCGGGCGGCTGGGTCGAGGACAGCTGGGCTCCTTCGCGGTGCTCCACAGCTCTGCATTTGTATTTTGACATTTTTTTTTACGAGTGTGGCCTCATTTATATGAAATGTCTACAACAGGCAAGTCCAGGGACAGAGAACAGATTCCGAGCTGCCCAGGCCGGGGCAGTGCGGGCCGGGAGATGGCTTTCTGGGGGGAGAGGAAGATGAAGCCGAGCGCAGTGGAGTGTGTGCAGCCCTGCGGAGGCACCAGACACTGCTGAACTGTGTGCCTTAAAAGGGCAGTTGCATGGTACGGGATTCTATTTCAGTAATATCATTTCTGCTTATCTTTTAAATTTTTAAAATTTTTCTTGGTATACGTTCGCAGTACATAATGATCACACCATCCCGGCGCTGGTGCATTCCAGAGCACATCTTCGTTCTGTGTTTGTTCCCTGCCCCCGCTGAAGTAAATCAGACACACGGGCTTAAATTCAACCTCATGGTTCCTCTTAGACGACAGACCCGAAATAGACTAAGTGAAAGACAGACAACACCAAACAGGGAGACAGATCTTTTGCAAACACAAAGAGTACCAAGACATTTCTTTTCTTAATGAAGGACCCCCAAAACTGTAAGTTTCCAGCCCCCACAAAACCTGGAACCGCACCAAGGTCATGGACAAGGCCTTGTATTCCGGCCACCACAGCCAGGAGCCTGACTCTGACTTCCGGGGTGGGAATTCCACTGAGCTTGTGCCTGCAGCTCGGCCTGCCTGCCACTGTCCCTCACAGCTGCTCCCTGCCCAGACAGACATGCTCGAGGAGCATCACACGCAGATCACAAGCCGTGTGTCACTGACCGCTAAAGCAAAAAGGGGGTGAATCACATAGTGCACCTCAGTTCACACTTGATCCGTCCCACGATTCTGGTCACACACCGTAGTGGACAGGAATCGAATCAAACTCAGTGATTAGGTTCCGTGTTGACTTGGTGGAGAAATTTGATTTGGTTCTCATCCGGTTCAGTTTGTGACCAGGACTGTGGAATTAAGCTCCTGAACTGAGGTACCCACTGTATTTTTTTAATTAGGGCTGATTCAAGCTTACCCCTCATGTTATTTCATCTGTAAGAAAGCCTTTAGACATTTACTAACTCTTTTTTTTTTTTTGAGACAGGGTTTCACTATGCAGTTCAGGCTGGCCTTGTACTCATTTTGTGCCCTGGGCTAGCCTTGAACTCACTTTGTCAGCTTCCCTCAGCCTCCAGAGGGCTGGGATTACAGGGGTGCAGCACCACACCCAGCAATTCTCAATATTTCTGGCGTTTTAAATTACAATGTCCCAAGAAATAAAATAAAATAAAATAAATTACAATGTCCTAATAAATACTAATTTTACTTTTCTGGTTTCTTAAATATTTATAACTGATAGCATTTGTTCAGTGTTTGGCAAACTTTGTTTGGTTTTGTTTGTTTTTGAGACAGGGTCTCACTATGCAGTTCAGGCTGGCCTCGAACTTATAGTGATCCTCCTGCCTCAGCCTCCCAAGTGCTGGGATTACAGGTGTGTGCCAGCACACCCAGCTCTGGGGCAAGCATTTTTACAGCCATACAACAATCACACGTGCGCCTGTTGGTCACTAAGGCCACATCGCACTGTTAGAGCCTGCAGTCATTGCTGGGTGCCCGCTGCCACACAGAGCGTCGCATTTCACCTCCTGTGCTGGACACTGAGCCCTACTGGTTACTCCCACCTTGGTGACC
Source organism: Chinchilla lanigera (assembly GCF_000276665.1). NCBI lineage: Eukaryota > Metazoa > Chordata > Mammalia > Rodentia > Chinchillidae > Chinchilla > Chinchilla lanigera. Next base: position 3,119,310 of record NW_004955402.1, on the reverse strand, counting down.
CACTGGCTCGGATCTCCAGCTGCCTGCTGCCCAGGGCTCTTCCGGCGTGCCTTCCCTCGCCTGTGACCCTGCTCCGTCCTTGACAGTGTCTTGCTCAGGCCTCCTCTGGCTCTGGCCTTTGTAAGCCTGACGCTTCTTCACCATGGGTGGCCGTGGGGGCATTGAGGGTGGTAAAGAAAGGGGGCCTTGCCAAGTGCAGGAAGGAGGAGCTATTGAAGAAGTGGGGTGTCGAGGTACCCCGGACTCAAAGCCCAGACTTAGGACCAGTCCCACGGAGCCAGCCCACTTCATCAGCACAGACAGCTGTGAAGATGGCACAGAAGGAAGTGACAATGCCTAGGGACTGCTGCTGGGTACCCAGAACGGCTGCGGCCATTATCACGGGAAGAAGTGAGGCACCGCCTTCCGGGGGAGGTATGTTATTCTGGACAGGAAGGTTTTCAGCCCCACGAGCCATGCGGCTGCTCTGCCTATCGGGGCAGACCTTGCTGGAAGCCAGGCTGCACCGAAGTAAAACCTTTAGGCTTTCCTCCAAAAGCTGGGCCACAGGGCACACGCCCATCATTCAGCATATCGGGAGGCTGAGGCAGGGGAATTACAGGTACAAGCCCAGCCTGGACAACTTAGTGACTTAGCAGGACCTGTCTCAGAATGAAAAATAAAAAAGGACTGGGGATGTAGCTCAGCGTGAAGGCCCTGGGTTCAATCCCCTGTAACCCCCACCACCACCCCCGAAACTACCTTCGCCGATCTGTCTTGCTTTGGAAAACTGCAGTAGTCCTGAAAAAGCAAGCATAAGTCAGTCGGCACCTTTACAGAGTGCGTTAGGGTTCCCCACAGTCTGCACGGCGTTAGCTCGTTTTTTCCAGACCGCACTAAAGGAGGAGAGGGTCGCCGTTCCCGTTCCCGTACAGCGCGGGAGAAATCTGCTTAAATGCTCTTCAGTGCTAGGGGCGGGTGTAGAACGGTGCGGAGCCTCCTGCCTGGCTTGTGGGAGCCCCGGGTTGGGTCCGCCAAGAAAGCAGGACACTTTGTTAAAAATAAATGAAAATAGGGGCTGGGGATTTAGCTCAGCGGCAAAGCGCCTGTCTGGCAAGCGCAAGGTCCTGAGTTCGGTTCCCGGTACCAGAAAAAAACAGAAAATAAATAAATAAATAAAATTAAATAAATAAATGAAAATTAAAAATAAAAATAAATGAA
>NW_004955402.1:3077515-3117250 GCF_000276665.1 Chinchilla lanigera | reverse complement strand
CGGTCGGCGTGGACCGGGGTGCGCCCGCCCGGCGGACTCCCCGTGGGCCCGCGTCTCGGGTGGGGGCGAAGTCTGCGCCGAGGGCAGCCGCTCCTCGCTTTGCCTTTCGGTCGCGGGGTGTCCTCAGTGCCAGCCGGGGCTGGCATTCTCGCGCTGGGCCCACTTTCGCGATGCACGGACGTGCTGGCGCCTGGGTCTCTGCGAGAATATTAAGGCTAAAGCTACTCCCAAACTTCCTGCTATAACTGTGTGCGGACCAGAGGGACTACAGCGGTGTTTATCCCTGACCTCAGGTAACCCCGGGCTGGCTGCGCTGGGGACCGTTCCTGCAGTGCCGCCCGGATCGCTAAAATGCAACCAAGTCAGTGCCAAGGTTAATGTCCTCGGGACCTAAACTTGAAACTGCTAAGGGAAGCATTTTAAGGAAGTCAGGCTCTCGGGGCTTGACATTGAGGTTTGGCAGGTGGGTGGGCCGCGTTTCTCCGGAAAACCCTTTCCAAGCTGCCAGAGCCAGGGGCAGCCGGAAGATGAAAGTGGTTCCTCCGAGCGAAGAGCAGGCACCTTGGTGGTGAGCGGAAGAGACGTGGGGGGCGCGCAGTACCTCGGAGATTGGACATAACAATTGAAGTGTCATCCCACGTACTTACGTTTGAAATTGTAACCAGCGGTAGTTAACGTTTTGAGATGAAGTGGTTCCCCAGGGAAATTAGAGACTATGCATAAAGAATTTACAGGGAATCTCCACAAGGAATTTTAAATCGATAAGTTGTCATGTAACAAAACACTACTACGTTCAAAATGTCTCACTGGAAAATTAAACCTCTTAATTTTCGTATTGTCTCTTTGTTTCATTTTTGAGAACTTCCTGTGACATTTCTTTCAATTGGATGCTGTCTGCACCCTGTTGGTTTTTTAAATACCAGTCTTGGGGACAGGATGTTAGCTTAGTAGGATAACTGAACCTGTTTCAAATATCCGATCTTGGGTTATAAGAGTACAGGGAGTTACTCAGCCAGGAAGCGAGGTTTATGTTGTTTTCTTTAGTATCTGACGGAAATACAGTAGGGTTAAGAACACTTCAGAGGGATGCTTCGTTTATGGCCCCACACTTGTATATAAAAACTCAAGGCAGTACAGTTGCACTGTGAGCTGGAGGGAAACCGGCAGGCCCTGAGCACAGGTGGATGCTGTGAAGGCACAGGTGGGGGAGGGCCAGCAGGAGGTGAGTGGCGTCACTTTAGCGCCGGGAAAGCACCCAGCCTGGAAGAGGTTGCGTGGACACTGGGGAATGGGTGTGGGAGACCTTGACTGCTGTGGCCAGGAGCGTGGGCAGTGCCAGTGGGCACCTGGAGCTTAACAGCCTCTTCCTAGAACAGGAGGCCAAAGACAGTGAGCTCTCCTAAGACTGCACAGCATACTTGAGAAAGCAAGGAACCAGGCAGCTTGCTGCTCTGCCCCCTCAACAAACACAAACACAGAGCACATGCAGCTCCCATCTCCCCACGCTGTGTGGCTGAATTTCGATCTTGCTAGTTTTTGCTTCCTCCATATGGAGCCTGTTGTGTTTGGCTGTAATGAAGACACTAAGCTATCTCACCAGCCCCTTCCCTGTCCTGCCCGAGTCACCTGTCCCTTGGACTCTGCTGGTGCCCGGCTGCCCACGGGACCCAGGGGTGAGCAGCACGGGGCGCTGTCCGGAAGTGGAGGGAGGGCAGCGGTAGGGATTTGTGCAGAGTGTTTGGGAAGCGGGTGCCCCTCCTCCTTTCTGGGATAGAGGTGAGGGCTGGGCAGGCCAGCTCTCTCCTCTTTGGAATGCTGGGAAGATAAACTGGAGCCTGGAGCTCCTCTAGAAAGTGATGTTTAACTGTGAGGCTACCCTTCAGGCAGTGAGCTCCTGGGTCCTTCTGGGGCCAGTTTTTCTAGTTTCCTGTCCAGGTCACACGGCGTGCCCTGGGGGATGGCGTCTTATGCCCTGTCAGAGCTTGCCTGCTGCCCTCAGCAGCACAGTTGGAAAAGACCAGACCTGGAAGGAAGATCTCCCAAGAGTCTTTCTAAGCTGACCCGGGCTTGGGCTTTCTAGCACGGGAAGTAGGGGACTCCTTACACTTGGAGGGCAGGGGCTGTTGTATGAAAGGAGGAGGCAGCAAAACGCTGGGGTTCTTCTGTATTACTCAAATCAGAAGCTGATGGGTTTAAAAGATGCGAAATTCACAAGGGTATAAAAAACTACAAAGCTTAATTTTAATCATTGACCTATGTAATGGAAATTATCTAGAAGGAAGTACGTCTTTGAAGTGGATTTTTTAGTCGTGGGGACTGAGTTTCTTAGTCTGATGTAACCAGCATGATTTGACAGGTTCTTTAAAAAGTACAGGAGCAGGTTTTTTTGAAAGTCGAGGTGGAAAAACGGGAGTTTGCTTTAGAAATTTACAATATACTTAGTCTCCTTTTTTTGGTAGTGATGCACTCGTCTAAGTACACTTAATTATCTACCACGGTACTGGGGTCTGTGGGTGCATGTCCACAGGCCTCACTTCCTGGGGGAAGATGCAGAAACCGTTTCTGCCTGGCATAGCCAAATTCTTGGTCTGTCTCCCTCCTGTTTGACTCCGCTAGATTTAGCATAAACTGACAAGTAAGCCTTTTTACAAGTATACTTCAGGGATGGGGGTGTAGCTCAGGGCCGAGCATGTACCAGGACCTGGGTTTGATTCCCCAGCACTGCCAAGAGAGAAAAAAAAGCATACTTTAGAAGAAAACAAAAAGTATATAGTTACAGCTGGGTGGTGCACACCTGTAATTGTGCTGCTTTGGGCCGGCTGAAGCAGGAGAATCGTAAGTTTGAGTCCAGCCTGGCAGCCTAGTGAGACCCTATCTCCGAATGAAATGTAAAAGGACAGGGGAAGTAGCTCAGGGTGAAGGCCTAGGGTCAGTCCCCAGAGCTGTGTACCTGCACCTGTGCATCTCACGTATCGTGTGTATGTGCAGGTACAGCTCTCTCACACAGCACTGCATGCTACAAACACTACAGCAAGAGTGAGGACCTGGGCTCTTGCTTTAGGCTCTACCGCGCTCGGCTGGTAACTTCAGTCCTTTAGCTATCTCTGCACATCAGGTGACACCAGCTACTGCTTTCTGAGCACCGATAGGCCCAGCTGAAAGCCACCCCGCTCCCAGATGGGGACGGGCTCAGAGCAGTGAGCACTTCCTCCCCCGGACACTGGTCCTTCTGCCCCCGCCTGCCCCTCAGCTTCCTCTAAAGCTGAGGCTGAGTGCTCTGTTGAGAATGTGGCTAGGCACAGGTACAGATCAGATGGGGTGAACCTCTCCTCCCTTCCTGCCTTGGTGTCTTGTGCGCCCTGGTGACAGGACTGTGCTGTGGTATGGGCAGACCTTGTTCTGTAACAGTGCCCCATCAGTCACTCGGCACGCTCCTTTTGGGTGTCTGAGAATCTCACTTGTTCCCAGACAGCTTGAGCATCCCTAATGCAGAAAGCGCAAGCAGGTCGGACCTGGTCAAAAGCACAGGCGCACTGACTGTGGCACATAAAATCACCCAGTCTCTATGAATCTGCAGATACTCAGAAACCAGAAAACTATAAAATAAAAGCACTTCTGGTCCCAAGCATTTGAGGTAGGGAATACTCCAACCGGTATTTCTATCAGTCAAGTATCATAAACTTTTTCATGTAATTATAGACTTTCCCCAAATTTCCCAAAGCCAGCATACTGAAATACAGAAAGATGAGAATTTGGGTGTTCCTGGCCAGTCTGGTTCCTGCCCAGAGTGCTGGAGGCCAACTAGGATTGCCAGTTTTCTTTCGCCCAGTATGAATATTTTTTAACATCCACTGTCACTAACTTCTCAAAAATAAAAAAAGATTTAAAATAAGTAAGGAAGAGGAATTTCAAAGTTCTTCACGTTTCGTTCTGTGAGCCTTACTACTGTTTCTCCCGTGGGTGGCAGTGGCTCAGCTGCCCAGGCTGGCCCTGCAGGAGGCACTGGCCGCTCAGGTGCTGGCCTGTCCCTGTGGTGTCCCTGGTGGCTGTCCCCTCCAGGGTGTGGAGATGAGGGTGCTCTAGGAGCCTGAGCCGAGGCAGGGCGGCAGGGAGGCCAGGAGGAGGTGGTCACAGGTGTCTTTGACCGCACCTACTTTATTCTGGAAACTCAGAGACTGGAGGTGGAAGCTCAGAAAAGAACATCTCATACCAGATCACGGTTCTAAGCTGTGTGCTTGATTTTCTTTTCTGTATTTGTGTGCAGTGGTCCACACCCTGACCCAGGTATCTCTTTGGAAGGAGAATTAGGGGAACCATCCAGATTCCCACTTTAAGAACTGCACACATCCGTATCCACCAAGAGGCCCGAGGACGGCTGCGGGGGCAATGGCGATGTCACCTGAGAACTCAAAGGAAGAGCTCGGTGGTTCTCGGCCTGGGTCTCGGTGTGTGGGATACAGTGGGCAAACTCACAGACTGGGTAGTGTCCTCTTGGGAAATCCAGCCCTCTCAGAGAAAACGGCAGATACAGTTGGATCGGTCGTTTAGCTGAAGGAAAATCTGGCCAAAGACCTGGCTCCAGCGCCCCGTGCAGCCGGGCTCGGAGCGGCCGCTTGCTGTCCAGGCGGGAACCTGCCAGCAGCTCGGGCAGAGCTGGGGCCAGGTTTGGATGAGGGGCAGGTGACCGGGGAGCCGTCCAGCTCTGTGCTCCAGGGAGCAGCAGCTGAGGCCAGCCTGGACTGCTGCCTCAGCTTTCCAAGAGGATCTCTTTCCTGCAGCACCCCTGGGGGGACACCACAGCACGAGCAGGACGCCCGCCCACCCGCCTGCCTGGCAGTCCCCGTTGGAGGGGACCTGAGTCCTGGAGAGAACAGAGGCGGTGTCCTTGTGCTTTACACGTGACTGCCCCCTCTGTCCTGCTGCACAGCTCTGACCTTTGGAAGTAGATGGGAAACTCAGACTACCAACCAAGAGCAGTGTCCTTAGCTGAGTGTGGCTGGTTTTTAAAGCCTGCATCCTTTAAACCCAAGAAGCACTGCCGGGGCTTGCCGACAGGCATATTCATTGTGTCCCCCGAGCTGCGGGGGGGCTTTCCAGCGCTTACACAGCACCTTCTCAGTTTACAAACGACATCGCCCGGCCTCCAGCGGAGTTGCTAGGGGAACCCCGGGCCCAGCCCCTGAGGACAGGCCCAGAAGCCGGGCCGTGCAGGCTGGAGGTGGACCGCGCATGGGGGCGTGCTGTCCACCCCCTTGCCGATGGAGATCGATCGATCGATCGAGCTGCTGAAGAACTACTGCCCACCTTCTGCATCCACACATCAGTTTCCACCCAGAAAGAGAACTCCGCAGCCCCCAGCGACTCACACTGTACACGCGAAGACTGACGCCCCCACCCCATGCTCGCCCCCTGAGAGACCAGAGACGCGTGGTGGGTGCTCAGGACGGCCGCGCAGGGCACGTCCCGCCGTGCTCCCCGCACGCACCAGCGGCCTGGGCCCCGAGAGCCGGGCTTCCTCCCGCCGCCTCTCCGTCCGCGCTGCCCGCGGGGCAGGGCCGGCCGCGGGGCAGAGGCGAACTCATCTGGCCCTGCGTGAACGGCGGGCCGGCAGGGGGAAACTGCGGCAGCGGGCGCAGCTGCAGGGACAGCCTGGCTGGCCGCGTCAGTGTCCCAGCGTCCGTCTGGCAGTACACCGCGTCGCCGAGGACGAGCAGGGGCTGCGCCCTGCGCTCCTGGGAGAGCTCCCGGAGAGGCCGCCGCCCAGGACAGGAGCCTCTGTGCTTGGGCCTGGGGCGCGCGAGTGCGCACCTCCCGGTGTGTCCCGGGGGACGGCCGGGTCCAGCGAGGGGTGCCCTGTGTGTGCCCAGCCCGAGGGGGAGCGGCCAGTGTGAGCTCGCGGGACGCTCGGTGTTGCGTGACGGTGCTGCCTCGGCCTCGCAAGGTTGGGACAGCGCAGGAGGGAAAGGCTCGCAAGACACACGCACTGGCTCTCGCCTGCAGAGCCCCTCGGCCGGTAGACACCTGCCGCCTAGGGTCGGCGTGGCCTCTCTCTGCGACCTTGCGCTCTAATTCAGCTGGTCTCGGTGCACCGAGAAGGCGGACGCCTGGTCCCTCGGGACGACCGCATCGCCGTGCAGGCCAGCGCAGCAGTGCGGGCGGGGGCCCCTGCGCGGTGTGTCGGTCCGCGGCCGCGCGAAGCCACGGCGGAGAGGAGTCGTGTTTGGCTGCTTCCCGGCGGCGACTGCTGGCCCGGCGCGGGAAACCAGTGGTGTTTGTAGGAAGGACGGAAAGGCCTCGTCGTGCCCTGACCCGGGCTCCCCCCGCCGAGCCGAGGGAGGGAGACGCGGAGCTGCTGGCCAGGACGCCCATGTGAGCGGGCCCCGCAGACGCGGCCGGAGGGGGACAGCCCGCCTTGCCGGGCGCGGTCTTGGCGCGTGGCAGGCGGCCACCGTCGTCGTCACGAGAGGAAGCTCAGGTCCAGAAGTCCAGCGACGAAGAGACGACGTCTAAGTCCAGGAGGACGGAGAAGGCCGCTGGTGGCCTGCACCCTTGCGAAGCCACACGGAGGCGGACCGAGCTCCCGGCGCCGGCGAGGTCCCCGTGCTCCACGGCCCCGTGCTGTCCGGAGACACAGCGGCCCGCACGCACAGCCTGACCCGAGCCGTGCGACCCAGACGGCAGGCTGCGGGGAAGCGGGGGGCGGGATCGCGGCTGGCGGGAAGCCTGGGCGTGCGCGCCCGCGCTTAGGGGCCACAGCGACAGTGAACTGTGCAGGCGTGCGCCCGCGCACGTGCCCCTCCAGGTGTATGCTGCCGGGCGCAGGGCAAACTTGGGTTTAAACAAGCATCTGGAGCTATGGAGGCTGAATTCAAAGGCCACACATGGTCGTTTGCTTAGTAATTTTTTCAAAGAAGATTCTTAATTTTATTAATTGCTCCATTTTGCTTCAATGCTGTAGAAATATTTTTTCATTTTGAATTTATTTTTTAATTGGTACATAATGTTTACACATCATGGGAGTTGGTGCATGTATATGACACATCTTAATTTGCTTAGTATAAGATTAAGTCTTTCAATAGTCTTCCTCTTATTATGGGCTATATGATAAACACGTTGCCTTTGTAGTTACCAAAAATTTTTGGGAGTGCTGGGAAACAATGTAGTAATTTCCAGATTTAGAGGAAGCAAAGTTTCCAGTGTTCCTTTTATGAATCCGCCAAGATAACTTCATTTGCTAGTGTCATTATTACATGTGATTTGGTGCTAGGCATGGTGGTGCACGCCTATGATCTCAGCACCTGGAGAGGCTGAGGCAGGAGGATTGCCACAAGTGTGAGGCCAGCCTGGGCAACAGAGCGCGACTGTGATTTGTACGTGGTCTTTGCAGAGCTGTGGAGTCGTGAGCTATGTTCTGACCACAGACCTTGGGTTGCATGATGCTGGTTTTTTTATTTTTCTGTAATGATTCAAAAATACACAAATAGATTTTTATGACAGAATGTATCTTTCTGGTTTTTGCTTCATGTTTTTTTTTTTTTTTTTTTTACAGGTGTTGACTTCAAAATCAAAACCGTAGAGCTAAGAGGGAAGAAAATCAGGTTACAGATCTGGTGAGTGGCAGTTTACTCCATTGCATGCCGGCTGTGTGCGTCTGCGTGTGCAGCACCCACACACGTGTGCGCTGGGCTCCGCTGCGTATGGCAACCCGTCCACGTGTGCCACGCTGTGTCCCTGTCCTGAGCGCGCCCTGGCGCCTTCACCTCTAACTGCAAGTCGTTTGCATGCGCTGAGCTGCGTCACTGCACCAGCTGCCCACCTGCTTGGCATCTTCTCCTGGCAAGGGCTCCCTGTGCTGGTGTCCAGGAGAGCCCACATGTGTGTGGCCAGGCTGGCTCTCAAACCTCAGAGATGGGCCCTAGAGAGAAGCCCCTTTATAGCCAGGCGCAGTGGCGCACACCTGCCAAACCTGGCATTTTGGGAGGCTGAGGCAGGAGGATGGCAAGTTCAAGCCCAGCCTGGGAGACAATGACTTAGGAAGACCCTGTCTCAAAGCACAGCAGAAGTGTGCAGGTGGCCGGCCACCTCTCCGGAGGAGGGGACGGGGCCGGCACGGGCCCGCACTCAGCCTACTAACCCTCTCGTAGGTGCCCTCGTTCTGACTGTCTGTCCACATCTGTGTGTCTGCTTCCATCGCGCTAACCGCTCTCCATCTGTGGCACCACCGTCACCTAACTCTGAGTGTCAGTGCCGTGTCTCCATCTTCATCCGTGTCCCTGTCCCGGGCCGCTGCAGCCCCGCCGAGGCGTCCGAGGTAACAGCCCCTCCCCCACCCGCCCAGGACCCCGCCGGGGGCCCGGGCGTGCTGCTTTGCGTTTTGTCGTGTTTTAGTTGTCTAGTTTGACCGTGAAACATGAGCAGTCTTGTCGGGAGATCTGAATAGCAGGAAGTACCCGTCGCTCCTTCTGTCCTGGGGAAGGCCGCAGACTCGGCACCCTCGCTGCCCGTCCCAGGGACCGCACACGAGCTGCTATTTCTGATCAAAGGCTTTGAGGGCAAGAGCACCTCGGCAGGGGCTGGGATACTTCCACCTGTGCGCCTGCCTCCGGGGCCTGGGGCTGAGCCACATCCCCAGCCCTTTCTGACTTATTTTTGGGGCTCACTAAGTTACCCAGGCGGGGCTTGACCTTGCAGTCCTCCTGCCTCAGCCTCCCAGAGTATTGGGAATATAATATATTGGGAATATGTCCCCCTCTCCCACCCCATGCCTGGCTCTGTGGGTACTTTTCAATGAGGGGGTAAGGTAGCTAATACTAGACTGTGAAGCTTGCTTTGGTGGATGATAGACACACCCAGTGGCAATGGCACATCTGAAGAAGATGAATCTCTGCGAGTCGGGCCCAGTTTGTAGAAGTATGTCCGAATGCCCAGGTGCCTCGCTGCCCTCTGCCCAGCGCCCATGCCCTCCGCTAGTGTTCGTGTCCGAGAGCTGGTGGTGGGGGTGGTGGAGGGGGGACCACGTGCTCCTCACCTTTGTCTCCTGAGGTGGAGAGGGCCTGGCCCGGGGCCCGAGCGTTCCGTGTCTGAGTGCTTGGCCCGGCGGGGCCGGGCTCTGGAGTACTGGCGCACGGTGATGTCCCGGGGACAGGAGCCAGGTCTGAGCACCGAGCTCACGCCGCGTCCTGCGCACCTGACGCAGGCCCCTTTACACGGTGTTGTTAGTGCAGCAGCCACAGGAGGTCAGGCCTGAAATTGTCCGCCTGTGCGTTGTGTCGGTGCTCAGAAAGTTGCGGATTATGTAGCATTTAGGGGTGTTTTGCGTTCTGTTGTCTTTTGTCTCTTTTTTTATGAGACAAGGTTTTGCTGCGTAGCCCAGGCTGGTCCCTCTGTCTCGGCCTCCCCAAGTACCGGTATTAGACGTATGTCGTCGTGCCTGCCTTTTCTTCCTTTTTGCATTTTGTGTTTCCGGATTAGGAGTGCCGGGCCTGGACCACATCGTTTGTCTTGCTCTTGCGCTGTGTGAAGTTGTCCTGGTTCTTGGCCAGCTGAGGCGCAGCAGAACCGGGTTCCCCCACTCCAGGACGAGTAGGGCCGACTCGGTTTCACAGACGGCCTTGCTAGAGCAGATGCTTTTGTTCTTGGTAGTTTGTTTGTAGGCAGTGCGAGAAATGCCGTTCGCTGCAGAGGCCTGGCCGTGCGAAGGCTGAAGCCGCGGCTGTCTTCGCGGCCTCTTTGTCACGGCTGCGTTGTTCAGTTCCCCCTTCCTCTGTCTGCTTGTGTCGCATGAGTCAGTGTCCGGCAGGCCAGTGCGGCCTCACACGTGCGCCCAGCGCTGTCTGGAGTTGCTGGGCAGCTGGGCAGTGTCGCGTTGGGATGGGAGAGGAGCCACGCCCTGGGAGAGGGGTGCGGGGTTCGGGGTGCGTGCGGCCTCAGCCTGCCTGGCCGGCCCTTTCCTTCTCTCCCTGGAGCAGTCAGGTGACACGGAGCGGAGCAGGTAGAGCGGCACTGCCGAAGTCACCCCCGCCCCGGGCTAGGAACAGCATTGCAGGGCACTCAGGGCACGGCTGTGCACCGGCAGAGCGGGGCCGCAGGGAGCTTGCAGCCTGGCCAGAGACGGAGAGAGGCCTGCGGGGCTGGGGGTCAGCGGAGCGCCGCTGGGCAGAGGGCAGAGATGCACTTGGTGTCTTCACAAGGCGGGAAGCGGGACCCAGCCCCCACAGTCATCTGAGTTGGGTAGAATAGGAGCCGCAGCGGGATCTGTGCGGGGCTGGTGCAGCGTCCGGAGGAGGAGGCAGAGGGGGAGGAGGAGGCTGCCAGGCCGGCTGTCAGAGCGGCCGGAAGACAGAATTTTAGGAATGAGATGCGGGTCCCGTCTTTTCCTGTCCTGGTGTTGGGCTGTGGGCGGGTCCCTCTGTATGGTCACTCCAGGGACCCCAGGGACACGAGTGACTGCTGGCTGGGTGGAGCAGGGCCCATAGCTCGTGCTGTCTGAGTCCCCGACTTGGCCTGCTGTCTCACCGCCCAGTCACCAGCGTTTCCCCGGGGAGCAGGGGCCCCACCCACCTCGCCAGGGCCGAGGCCGGGGACTGACTGTGCCACGGTTTCCTAGGGACACGGCGGGCCAGGAGCGATTCAACAGCATTACCTCAGCCTACTACAGGAGTGCCAAGGGGATCATCCTCGTGTACGACATCACCAAGAAGGAGACCTTCGACGATCTGCCCAAGTGGATGAAGATGATCGATAAGGTGCACCGCTCCCCAAGGGGTGAATGCTGCTCGGGGGACGCAGCCCAGCGCCGTCAGCACGGAGCGTGGTCCTGGGCGGGGGGTCCTGTGTCATGCACGAGGCACCAAGGTGTGAATATCCGGGTTTCTGCCCGGTGCTGGACTCAGAGCCAGTGTGTCCCTTCGGCTGGGTCTGGTGCTGCTGGGAGCCGACACTGGGCACGCTTGCTCCCGCAAGAGGTTGTGCGCACACTCTCTGCATGCACGCAAGCAGGTGGCCTTCTCGTGCGGGCGTGGGCAGCCCGGAGGCCTGGCCATCCCCTGGGCACCGGCCCTTGGTGTCAGGGCCGACTGTCAGCTCCTCATTCTGCACAGGTTTTTCCTTGGCTCACAATATCCCAGCAGCACAGGGGACTGAGTCTAGGGCCTTGGTCCTGAGTTACATGTCCAGCCCAGTGTGCTTTTTAATTCTGAGATAGGGCTCACTAAGTTGCCAGGTCTGGATCCTCCTGCCTCAGTCTCCAGAACACTCTGTAAGACTTCCAGTAAATGCCCAGTAGGAGGTTGTGGCCCGTGGAGCACAGCCAGGTTTTCAAAGTGCACACCTCAGGAGATGAGAAAGCGGCTGTCCTCGGCCCGTTCTGACCTCTTCGGTGGCTGGAGTCCTGGCCGGCCCGGCCCGGGCTGGGGTCACGGGGACTCGGTGCATGCAGCAGGGCTTTCCGGGGCCCTGGGGCCTCCTGGCGGTCCTGCACTGGTAGGGCAGCCTGTGACGCCGGCATCTTTGCAACCGCAGTACGCGTCTGAAGACGCCGAGCTCCTCCTGGTGGGAAACAAGCTGGACTGTGAGATGGACCGGGAGATCAGCCGGCAGCAGGGGGAGAAGGTGAGCACCATCCCCATAGAGGCCCTGCCCCTCACATCTGAGAAGTGACCGTCAGTGCGGCGGCCCTGGTCACACCCTTCCCGTGGCGGCTTTGTTTTCCTAACTTCTTGCTCCTTTTTTTTTTTGAGACAGTCACACTATGCAGTTCAGGCTGGCCTTGAACTCACTATGTAGCCCAGGCTGGCTTCGAACTCATGGCACTCTTCCTGCCTCAGCCTCAGCTGCTGGGACTATGGCGTGCACCACTATGCCCAGGTGTCTTGCTCCTGTAGACTCATTTTGAAGTAGAAGGAAAGAGCACATGAGGGTAGAGTGCGCTGTTAGCTGAGCTGGCGTTTGTGCTGGAGGAGCCTGTTGACATTGTGAGGCTGCTTTCATGGCTTCCTCTTACTCTGACATTCTCTGCTCCCCTGGCTCTGCTAAGGGTGCAGTCACAGAGAGACGGGGTGCGTGTCCGAAGGCTTGGCTCTTCTCTGACAGCCGCAGGCAGGGCGCTGGGCTCCGGGTCCTGATGTCAGCCTGGAGCTGCTGCTCGATTTTTTCTTTTGCTGTGTTACTGTAGGGGTCTGGTATCCTTGTCAGCCTGGTGTTTGGGTGTAACTGGGACTCCGGAGACCCTCAGTCCCCTCCTTTAGTGCCAAAGCCTTGGGGCTGCAACCCCTCCGTTGTGGGGCCCTGTAGACACAGGTCTGCACTGTGCCCAGGCCAGACACGCGCGTGCGTGTGTGTGTGTGTGTGTGTGTGTGTGCACGCGCACGCCTGTCTGTCTGTGTCTTCACAGTTCGCACAGCAGATAACCGGGATGCGGTTCTGTGAGGCCAGTGCCAAGGATAACTTCAACGTGGACGAGATATTCCTGAAGCTGGTCGACGACATCCTGAAGAAGGTAAAGGGTCAAACGCCAGCTCCCGGGGGTTTACTGAAAGCTGCCGTTTCCTTTGTTGCTTCTCCGCGTTGAAGATGTTGTATTTAGAAACGAAGGCCCAGTCCTTGCTCTTAGGCACAGGAGCCGGTACTGGTGCCGCCTGGGCCGAGTGGGAGGGTTCCCAGGGCTTTGGTGACCCGGGGCCATTGGATAGTGCTCCAGCTTAGCGTAGGAGTGCAGTTGGTGGTGTGGCCGCACGGTGCGGAGTTGTCCACAGGCCTGGGGTGGCTCGGGGTGGAGCCCTTGCCGTCCCCGGCACGCCATCCAGGCCTGTTCTGTACACTTGCTTTATTTCTTCCTGTGTCCCGACGCGAATTAAGTTCACCGTGGCCAGAGGGGAGCTGGAGAAGCAGGCAGGGCCCCAGCAAGGACAGCCCTGGCAGGCACCTGCCCCAGGGCCCCACAGCCGGCCTCCCCTCTCCCGAGGCTTCATGGGCTGCTTTGCTACCAGGAGTCAGCGGGAGCTCCGCTGGGCAGCAGTCATTTCTTTGGGGGTTGTCTTAGTTACTTTCACATGGCTGGGACGAACAGCCCACGCCGGCAAGTCAGAGGAGGAAAGGTTTCGCTCAGCTTTCAGTTTGTGGAGGTTTCAGACCCGTCGGCCGGCTCCCAGGCAGGGTGGCATAGCAGAGGAGAAGCAGCCCATGGCAGGGCAGCAGGAAGCAGAGATCAAGGGAGGAGGGCGTAACCTTCCGTGCCATGGTCACAGTGACCACCGCTTCCTACCAGGCTTCACCCCCCAGCAGCACACCCAGCTGTAAGTCTGTCAGTGGGCTAATCCGACCCCCTCCCTCAGCGCGCTCTGTGGTAGGCTTTGTCCTTTATGTGGCTGCTCGGTTTCCGAGCCGATCCCTTCCCAACAGTCACTGTGTTCATGTCTGCTCCACTCTCCAGATGCCGCTGGACGTCCTGCGGAACGAGCTCTCCAACAGCATCCTCTCGCTGCAGCCGGAGCCCGAGATCCCGCCCGAGCTGCCCCCGCCGCGGCCGCACGTGCGCTGCTGCTGATCTGCCACCTGCGCCCCAGCGACAGAGCGGCCGGCCTGAGGGGCAGCGCTCCCTTCTGCACTACAATCATTTTGACAGTTTCCTTTTGCACTTTGTAATCCAAGTCAGAGCTATACACTAACTTGTAAATACGCAAATATGCAATCCTGGGTGAGTCTGGGTCATACGTTACCTGTTTCCCTCCAAATTCGACTTCATCGGTTTCCCCGGCCGCTCCTGTCCACACCCAGGAGCACAGTACTTCTGATACGAAGAGTAGGCGAGAGGAAAGGTGTAATGTTCCTAAATATCATATTGTCCTTGTTAGTGATACTATGAGGACAGAAGATATTCTGCTAAGAAGAGAGACCGTGGTGCTTTGCTTACTGTTTTAAAGAAAATTTGTAAAACTAAAGACTTTGAGAACAAAGCTATGTTAAGTGCTTTCTCTTTATTTACAAGACATCCCGCTGTAGGGTCTCTGAGCCGGAGCCCGCTCGCTGCGAGCCCTGCCGCAGGTTACTCGTTGCCGGGAGGTGAGGAAGGGCTCTTCCCGGGCAGGGGCTGCGAAGCTGCGCTTCCTGATGCACGGACGAGTCTCAGGCTGCTCAGAACCATAGACACTCAGCACAGAAAGAAGTATTTTGGAAACCATAGAGGAACATTTTGAAGCAACCCTGCTGTCCTGGACAAACCCTGTTCAAAGGGATTTTGAAGCAGTGCGCTTCACCGTGTCCAAGAGCACACGGGGATTTTGCCTGAGCGCTCCGTGTCCTGGTAGGGATGCGACGCTCCCTTCGGCGGCAGAGCCCAGCGCCACACGCCTAGACTGTGCTTTTTTTTTTTTTTTTTGTGGACTCTCTTTGGTATATCTTTTATTAAACTGCACTGTGTCGTTTAGTCAAGGTAAATAGTCCGTGTTTGAATAACTTGCTGTGTCCTGAGTGTTGTGGTATGAGAAGCATCGTGGTCTTTCTACACTAATGAAGTGCAAATAAAATTTTGTATTTATGAATGACAGTGGTGGAGTTGCCGCATTCATTTGTAAACTGTGTATGCGACGGTGTGCCTCATGGACAGCACCTTTTGGCTTCTGGCTGCTGTAAGGGGGAAGCGTCGAACGTCCTCCGAGGTGGAGAGCAGCCCACACGCCCGAGAGGGTTCGCCGTGGGGCCTCGAGGCGTAAGGATGTGGATGAGTAGGTCAGGCCCTGACGCCAGGGTCCACGACAGCCTGATTCACAGCAGCCCGCAGGGAACAACCCACCTTCGCCAGCGATTAATGGATAAACACAGTGCCAACATGGGATAGTACCCAGCCTGGAGGAAGGAAAGGGGACGCAGCGCTGTGGCCTGGAGCACAGGCTGAGCCGGCGGCACCGCGCTGAGTGAGGAAAGCCAGCCACGAAGGACGGACGTCGTATGGTGCCACCCGTTTGAGGGTCCAGTGAGTGGTCCAACTGCTAGAGGCGGACAAGCAGCGGCTGCCAGACCCGGAGGAGGGGGCGGGAGGAGGGGCCGGAAGCCAGCGCCTCCTGGTTGCCAGGTGTCCGCGCCGGTTTCCACGCACAGAATGTGCTGAATTGTTCATTTAAAGCCAAGTGTGTGGCAGGGCTCGGTGCACTCCCGTAACCCCAGCCCGCACGCATGGGAGCAGAGACAGGAGGGTCTCCAGTCTGAGCTGCCTGCACAACTTCAAGAGACCTTGTCTCAGGAAGACATTAGAAGTGGGGACGAAGCGCAGCGTGAGGCCTGGGCACTCCCCACGGGCCAGGGCAGGGGCGCCCACACCGTCTTGGCACAGGGCTGCCTGTGAGTCACGCTGAGGCCCGGAAACCTCCCGTGAGCTTGGGGCGGGCTCCAGTCCCGATGGCTGTCTGGTTCTTTGCTGTCCTGCTGGGCCTTGCGGCATCCAGTGGCCTGAGAGTGTGAGAGTCCCTGTGCCCCAGACTCACAAGGGTCCTTTGAGCTCCAAAGCCCCCCTGGCCGGGGTGGCAGCTGCTTTGCTTGGTCCCGAGTTGCTATAGTGACCCCCTGTTTAAAAATACCTTCCTCATTGGGCCTGGGGGCACGCACCTGTGATCCCACCAATGGGAAGCTGAAGCAGAAGGATCTCTGCGAGTTGCCAGCCTGGGCTACTTGCCTGGAATACACAGTGAGCCCCTGTCTCAAAAACCCCGCACCAGAGAGCTCAGAGCCCTGGCTACTGTGGCCACAAAGGGATGTTTCTGGTTCGGGGACAGAGTTAGGGCTGAAGATGCTGGAGAGGGCGGCGAGATGACGGGATGCACGAGGAGAGGAGAGGAGGGCCCTGCGGGGACTTGCGGCACTGCCTTGCACTGTGATCTTCTTTTACTTACATTCACGTATTTTTGCAGCCCTGTGATCAAAACGAGCAAACCGGCATCAGAACAGGGCTAGTTGTTGGACTCCAGGCTTTCTTCCCATTTTAGCAGTTCGCTCTTGGCTTACTGGGGATCAAACCCAGGGTGGCCTGCATGCTAGGCAAGTGCTGTACCACTGAGCTATACCTCAGCTGATCAAGACAGTCATACATACGCTGTGTCTACAGATCCCTCCTTTGGCCTCCGTGGCCCCTAGTGTAAGTACCGCAGAACATTCTAGAAAGGTTCGCTTCCCCTGCTTCTCCTCATGCTTCTGCTTCTATTCAAGTCATCTCTTGCTGCCTTCATTTCACTGAGGTTGTGAGTGGCCAAGCGCTCTGGGAAGGCCGTGCGATCACACCGCTGTGGGATGACTGGCCCAGCCGCTGATGCCTCAGATGCAGTCCCCAAGGTCACACCCTCATGGCCCACGGGATACACCCAGAAGTGTTCTTGGCTGGTCTGCAAGGGAGAGTCACCCCGCCTCCTGCACACACACCCCCAAGCGCCAGGCACAGCCGGCAGGCTACCTGCCGGCATGTCTCAGGGGTCCCAGAAGCGACGGACACTCATTTAAAACTGGCCCTGCCTTCCGTTGAAGAAGAGCCAGCCCTTCCAGGTTGTAGCTGTACTCTGTACCTAGTGAAAGAAGCCATCATCCCCCCAGAGCCCCAAGCCTGAAATCGGAAGTGATCCTGGACAGCTCCTCCACAGGCACCTTCCACGTGGCCTCCCCGCCAGAGTCAGAGCCTCTTCTCACCAGCCTTCTGCACTGGCTGAAACCCCAGGGGCCCTCACTTGCTTTTTTTTTTTTTTTGAGACAGGGTCTCACTAAGTAGCCCAGGCTGGCCTTCAACATGCAAAAATGCTCCTGCCACAGCCTCCTGAGTGCTGAGAGGACAGGCGGGCACCACCGTGCCCAGTCATTTGCATTCTTGCAATGGCTGCTGCTTCATGCACATGTTCTAAATTATTCTCACTGGCTGGGCGTGATGGTGCACACCTGTGATCCCAGCACTCGGGAGGCTGAGGTAGGAGATCATTTCAAGTTTGAGACCAGCCTGGGCTACACAGTGAGCTCACGGCCAGCATGAACTGCATAGCGAGACCCTGTCTCAAAAAAGACCAAAAAATATATATATATATGCTGTTACAACCATGTTCCCAAGCTTACTCTGTTACCTCTGCTTTCATGGAAACACCTCCAGAAATCCCATTCATTTCTGTACAGCACTTGCCCCAGATGGAGACTGTCTCTCAGCTCCACCCAAGACCTCAGAGGTAGCTGAGCTAACTGCTGGCAGCGCGCATTATTTTACCTGTGTAACTGCGTCAGGGAAACTGGAAAACCTGTCCAAGTCTGTGCTGACAAGGAGCAGAGCCCACCTGGAAGCCCACTCCATAGACACCTTGCTGTCCGCTCTCAGCCTCGGAGAAGATTTATAAACTGCTGGCTGAGGCACACAGAAACACATCCCTTATCTGTCTGTAACGGCCCCCGTGCACTGTGTCCTCTTGCTCGCTGGAAGATGACCCAAATCCTGTGTTCTTACCGGCATTTTAATTTGCTCATGTCACTAGTGTGATTTTAGCACAAGCGCTGCCTTTCAAGGTCTTTTGAAAGCAAACTCAGAAGACACCAGCTAGCAAGATGATGCATTTCACTGAAGCAGGTGAATAACATTAACTAGAAACAGTTTAAACTCAGCAGTTCCAAGACAGAGATCATCGCAGTGTGTAAAAAAGCAAGACCTGAATGTATGCCATCTACAGTAGCCCCCCTCCATACAAGGACAAAGATAAGTTACAACTAAAAGGGCGGACAAAGGCATCTGAAAACACAAATCAAAAAGAAGCTGGCGAGGTTACAGTACTCCCAGACCGAGCAAGTCCAGGGGCTCAGGGCTGTGCTCAGTGTGAGAGTGTTTGCCTGGCATGCCCGAGGCCCTGGGTTCAATCCCCAGCACCACCAAAGAAAAGAATGGGTATTACATATTACTGGGGAAAGGGGGCATCACATGAGAGTCAAGCTCTTAAGACAACAATCTTACATGTAATTATCAACAGAGCCTCAAAGTACATAAAGCAAAAATCAGTGAAACTGAAAGGGGAAATGAATCCACAATTCTCTGTTATCAATAGAACAAGTAGCCAGAAAAGCTCTAACTGACCTGGGCGACCACATTAACCTCCACCCCTGGACCCTATCACAGGTGGAGAACACATTCCTCTAAAGCACACATGAAGCACTCAACAAGATAAATCCTATTCTGCACCATAAAACAAACTTTAACAAAAACCAAAAAAAAAAAAAAAAAATGTATTTCACCATGCCACAACTGAATTAAACTAAAATAATGAAAAATATCTAGAAAATCTCCAAATGTGTGGTTTTAAAAGCTATACTTCAGAATAACCCATGTGTCCACAAAAGAGAATTTGAAAATATTTCAAAAGCCAAGCATGATGGTGCACGCCTGTAATCACTACACTCAGGAGGCTGAGGCAGGAGGATGGTGGCAAGTTCAAGGCCAGCCTGGCCTACAAAGTGAGCTCAAGGCCAGCCTGAACTGCGTAGTGAGACCCTGTCTCAAAAAGACAAAAAAAAAGAAAGAAAAAGAAAGAAGAGAAGAGAAGGAAGGAAGGAATATTTCAAGTGGGACACAAATGGAAATACATCAAAATGCGAGGGATGTCCTTGACCCAGGATGCGGTGGGAGGGCGGGTGCTCAGTGATGAAGGAAATTAAACCCGACGTGCAGCGCTGATGCACAGGCGGAGGCGCCCGTGGGAAGGGAAAGGAAGGGCTGGGGGCGGGGCTACATGGCAGCCAGTGGGGGTGAGCAGAGGCCGGGAGCAGGACGGCCTGGTTTCTGTGTCTTGCTGGGAAGAGTGCGGGTGGGGCGTCTTCACCTGGGCTGCAGGGAGCATTTCTGAGCCTTCTCCGTGGGGTTCTCCGGGACTGCTTCCTAACAGAAGATTGGGTCCGGGGCTATTCTGTCCTTGGGGACTCCGCGGCGCCTCCTGCTGCCCCAGCACACCCTTGGGACGCGGGGGGCGGGGGGGCGGCGGCTTGTTCCGTACCCGCCACAGGGAGGACGGAGGATGGCCACGGACGGGTGTTGCCACCATTCCTGTGACCGGGGAGCAAGTCCCAGCAGCCGTGCATCGTGTCCCGTGAGCGCCTGGCTTACGCCCGAAGCTAGAGTCGTCATGGAGGAAAATGACAGCAATAAAGACAAGTTAGAAAAGGAAAAGTCTCAGATAACTGGTTTTCATTTTAAGAAACTAGAAAACGAGTAAATTAACCTCAACGCAAGAAGAAAGAAATAAGGGCATACAATAACCAGTGACATTAAGGGCATAAAAACCAGAGGAAGGGGCTGGGGATTTATCTCAGCGGCACAGCGCCTACCTGGCAAGCACGAGGTCGTGAGTTCGATTCCTGGTACCAGGAAAAAAACAAAAAACAATAGGAAAAATCTGTGTCTATACAGGTTAACAACAATGAGAAATGAAATCCAATCAACAATGGCCAAGAACTTCAACAGATTTTTTTTTCCCCACAGGAGCCATACAGAGGCCAACAAGCACGCAGAGAGAGGCTTCAGACGCTCCGCGTGGGGCGGGTGCGAGTGACGCCCACTGGCCGCACGGGATGCCCGTTACCAGAGCAAGCCAAGACTAGGAACAGCGAGTGCTGGTGGAGAAGTGGGAACCCGACGCAGTGCTGATGGAGGATAGAATCGTGCAGCTATGGTGGGAAACGGCACGACGATTACTCAGAGCTAAACGCAGAGTGACCATCTGACGTGGCAGTTCCGTTTCTGCTTGAGGGAACTGTACATCCGTGTATAAGCAGATCTGCACGTCGGTGTCCTAGCAGCAGCATCCACAGTAGCTAAAACAGAGGTGACCCCACGTCAGTGCTCACAGCGGATGTATGGAGACAGAACGCTGTCCCTCCGCACGGGGATGTAGACAACCTTAAAAAGGGGAGAAATGACACACACGCTATGACGTGGGCGAGCCTCGAGGACACTGCACTGAAGGAAATACGCTAACCGCCAAAGGACAAAATGCTGCGTGGTGCCACATACGTCCCCATCCAAGTGCCCTCACGTGCCCAGTTCATAGAGACAGAAAACTCTGCCAGGCTGGCGGCAGGGCATGAGGTCCGAATGCAGAAATCACTTGTATTTTATTTTCTAGCAATAAACATTTGAAGATTGAGTATTTTAAAGTGATGTTTAAATAGCACCCGCTGCCCAAAAAAGAACTCAGAACTTTTTAGTGCAAATCTAACAAAAGCCTAAATAGACAGAGATGGAGTTTCCGTGGTTTGGAAGCTTGGTAAGAACTCATTCCCTCCTGACTTTTCTACAGAGTCAATGCCACCCGATCGAAACCTCTCAGGATCTGTGTGTGTGTGTGTGTGTGTGTGTGTGTGTGTGTGTGTGTAGAAATCAACAAGGTAATCCTAAACTTTATATCTAAAAGCAAAGGAACTGTAATAGCCAAAGTGGTTTTGAAGAACAACAAACGTACTGTACTGTACCCAACTGCAAGATTTAATTATAAATCCACACTAATGAAGACAGTGTGGGAGAAAGAACAAACAGATGAGGCAAGAAATAGACCCCGAAGTACTGGATGGGTTTTTAACAAATGCAGAAAGAGGCAATTCGAGGCAGAGAGGATTTTTTTTAACATAGTGCTAAGAATGATGAGTTATTCATATGCAAAAGAACTTTAAACCATATGTCTTGTGCAAAAAAACTAACTCATACCCCACAGATATGTACAATTTTATGTTTTATATATCAGGTAAAAATAAATATTTTTCTTGTTTTTTTTGAGACAAGGTCTCTCTTTGTATGCCAGGCTGGTTTCAAACTCATGGCAATCCTCCTGCCTCAGGCTCCCACGCTGAGATTACAGGCATAAAAATAAACTTTAAAACCAACCCCAAATAGATCATAAACTTATCACGGCACCTAAAGCTGAAAATCTTCTAGAAGAAAACACAAGGCAAAGTCCTTCTTTGGCAAGTGCGTAAGCCATCCGGGCCTGGTGATGTGGATCGTAGGACTGTTGTGAAGAATAAATGAGGCTGCAAGATGAAGGCTGCTGGCCTGAAGCCCCCAGTTTGTCTTTTAAATGTTGCTGGCTTTGCCGCGTTCTTGCTCCACTCCACCCCCACGGCTGATCCCAAGGCAAATTTCAGCAAACCAAACAGGCGTCTAAGCTGGAGTAAAGACGTCGGTCACTGAGACCTGGGCGGTAGTCAGGCCTTCGCTCTGGCATTTCCATTAGGGTTTTTATTCTCCGCCAGAAGTGACAGCAGCCCTGCCATCTGCTTGGTGCTTTTAAAACATACGGATTGCTCTTAATCAGTGGCACACGTTGTGACACACCAAGCTGCTGTGTGTGGTTCATGTTTAGCTGTCTCCAAAGCCTCAGGTGCTCGTAAGGCGGGGCTTGGGGAGGTGATCGGATCCTGGGCGCGACACTCATAGCAGGTTAGGCCACCAGTGAAGTCAGAGCTAAATGTGATGTTGGGAGGGGCGACCTGGTGGGAGGCGGTGGGTGCCGGGGCGTGGCCTGGAAGGGTCTATCTCCCTCCTCCCCCCTTGCTCTCTCTGCTTCCTGGCTGCCCTGCCGTGGACTGTTTCCCCTCGGCCACGCCACCCTGCCTCGGAGCCAGCCGACCATGGGAAACCTCCACAAACCATGAACCAAAATAAACCTCCTTCTGGGAGCTGTGGGTGTCAGCTGCGGCATCTCAGTGACAAGAAAGCGACTAAGACTGCTGCCCGGGGACACAGCCTGCGGCCTGCCTCTCAGCTTCACCGGGAGCCCTGTGGCCTCTGCCCTCCCTGCCCAGGCCGACAAAGCACCGGCAGAGGGGGATTAAACAAGCTGCGGGGAGCACGCCCGAACTGTCCCCTGTGTGATGTCTGACCTTCACGCGCCGTGAACAGCCTTGGGAACCTCTGGTAGAACCAGTGTTACTGCTGGTGAGGGTGCTTGGGGATATACTCCAAGCCAGGACCTGCTTCATTTTATTTCCTGTACCTTCCTGTAGTGGAGACACTCGGGAAGCCACCTCCACCTCTTGGGAGACAGTGGACTGAACTCAATGGAAACTCCGATCACTACAGAGCTGCTGCAGCCGCGCAAGACAGCCACTAGGAGGCGCCAGAGCGCCGGCGATGACCGCAGGTTCGCATTCTGTACTTAAACTTGGGAAACTACTTCTACGTCAGAACCCTCGTCTTTCTCAGGTTGTCCGCTCCATACAAACCTAGCATAATTAAAAGGTACCGTGTGACTATCTGGGATAATCTGAAAGGGGAACACAAGTCTTTAAAACCTGTACCCAACTTTTTAGCAATAACTTATGGAGAATGAACACAGTTTGAAATTGGGAATGTTTCTAAATAGAAGGCTGCAGATTTTTAAGCAGAAAAAATGAGAAGTGGACAGAGTATAATAATAGTTTTTACCACAATTCTCTAAGTAAAATGTTCTGTGTCATTTCCCCCAAGATACCATTTAAAGAAGCCAAAACTGTATTCTTCTCACTAAATCCACTTGGAATTTAGGTGCATTTCTTGTTGTTGGGTTGTTTTGTTTTGCGGATCTGGAGATGGGACCCAGGGCCTTCCCACTGAGCTACACCCTCAGCTCTTTTTTTGGTGTCTGAGACAGGGTCTCCCTAAGTTGCCCGGAGTGGGTTTGAACCTGCAATCCTCCTGCCTCAGCCTGCCAGAGTGCTGGGATTACAGGTGTGTGCCAGCACGCCCAGCTGATACACATTTCTGTTGGGCATGCCTAGCAGAACTCTGTCATTGCCAGTGTGCGTTCCGCCCAGTAGATTCTGGCAGGTCCCTTTCCCACACCTGTGGCACGGGTGCGTATGCTTTGTAAGCCAGCAGTTCTGTGAGCAAGCTGCTGGTGCCTGCTACCTCTACAGTACTAGGAACTTGTTCTTCTACAAAAATGATTTGAATTATTCAAAGTAGCTCAATAAGTTATTCAAGCAGCAAAATTGTCATTCAGATTAATTTGGCTTGGGGGCTTTTCTTTGAGACAGAGTCTCACTATGTGGTTCAGGCTGGCCTTGAACTCACTGTGTAGCCCAGGCTGGCCTTAAGCTCACAGCGATCCTCCTGCCTCAGACTGAGGCTGAGATTACAGGTGTGCACCACCACACCCAGTATAAATTATTAAATTGTTAAGTGAATGTTCAGATTATTCACTCAAATGATTGAGTATTTAAATAACTGAATAAATATAACTATGTGAATATGATATCTTTACTTGCACCTGCCTCTGTTTTCTATTTTATCTATTCTGGTGGGCATATAGGGGTATTTCTTTGTGGTTTTAATGTTTTCCTCTCACTTTTTGTCCATTTTTTTCTTTCTTTTTTTTTGGGCTAAGGATTGAACCCAGAGCCTCCACATCAAATTACCTCCTCGACACTTTTTATTTATTTTTTATTTTGAGACAGGGCCTTGCTAAGGTGTGAAGCTGCCAGGCCTCAGGTCCAACTTTCAACCCTCCTGCCTCAGCCTCCTGAGTGCGGGGAGAGCAGGCGTGCACCACCCTGCCCTGCCCCAAAGACTGAGACCAAGTCCTAGACAAGTGTTCCTCCCAGTGGCCCGCGCAGCACACCGGCAGAGCAGGGCAGTTTACCTGGTCCAGGACTTGCTGGGAAAGGAGCCCCATGCACCACAGGAGCCGGGGACTTGCTGGGCATCGCGCTGAGTCTGCGGCGCCTGCCAGGCGGCCCCTGGGTCCTCCTCCTCAGCCACGGTGCTCGCCCACAGGGCCCCTCCCGGGTGCAGGAGAGGGAGCAGGCCTCCGGGGCCTCACCTGGGGCAGGGACAGTGACTGGAATTGGGGCCCCGGGAGCACAGTCTTTCGCTTCATGGCTGGTATCACTTAGGAGGGTGACCTGAAACTGCTACTTACTTTATACCCATTCACCTTCCAAGAAAGCGCGATTTCATTCCTACTTTGGTTTCTCATATAAGAGAAGCCATGTGATATTTAAGCTCATGTGTCTGATTTATTTCATATTATGGTCTCAAGACACATCCATCCTCCTACAAATGCCTCAAATTTATCCTTCTTTATGGCAGAGTAGCACTCCACGGTGTATGCATACCACATTTTCTCTACCCATGCATCTGTTGATGGACATGTGGGCTGCTGCCAAGACTGAGCTTTTGTGAGTTGTGCTGCTGTGGACCTGGGTGTGCACGGATGACCGTCACACGATGTCTGTAACTCTTCCGGGAAGATGCCTAGAAGGGGAATACCTGGGTCAGAGGGGATTTCTAGTCTTCGTTTTTGTGGAATCTCCATCCTGGTTTCCGTAGTGGTTGTCCTAGTTTACATCCCCACCAATAAAGAGCAAAATACTACAGGATCACAGGGGACAGGACGGGGGTCAGGGACCAGAGGGGAAGGGGTAAGACAGGTAAGGCGCATACACCGCCTCCCTTGAGGACCGCGAGCGTGCCCCCGCCCAAGATTGGGCCAATGAAGTCAAGTAAGTGTTTTAAAAACAGAAGGCAGCCCCAGTGTCCTAGGGAGAAGCACTTTCCTTCTGAGGCAGCTGCTGGGCAGCGCTGACTTCGGGCCTGCCCAGTGTCCCAGGCTGTATCGTCCCAACCCTGGGCTCAGCCTAACGTTCGCTCCAGTCAGCAGGCCAGGCGCAGGGCAGAGCCTCTCTGTCCCTTCTCCCTGGCTGGCTCCCTCTCCTGGGCCTCCTCCTGAGCGAGGTCTTCCAGTCCCCACTGAGGCGACTTCCCTCCACACCCTTAATGGCCAGCGGCTCTGCCAGGGTTTATGTTTCTTTTCCTTTCCTTCAGCATGAGATTTTCTCCATCTGTATTATCACCTAGGATTATTTTTGTTTTTGTGCCTTTAGAAAAAAAAAATGAACCAGGTATGGTGGGCACGCCTGTAATCCCAGTACTCAGGAGGCTGAGGCAGGAGGATCGTTTGAGTTCAAGGCCAGCCTGGGCTACAAAATGAGCTCAAGGCCGGCATGAACTCACAGCAAGACCCTGTCTCAAAAAGAAGAAAAAAATGCAGTGAGTCCCACATATTTCTTTTTTTTTTTTTTTGGTTTTTTTCCAGTCCCAGGAATCGAATTCAAGACCTTGCGCTTGCCAGGCAGGCACTGTGCCGCTGAGCTAAATCCCCAGCCCCAGTCCCACATATTTCTGAAGCTGTCTGGGACCCTCAGACAGCACTCTCTTGGACTCACAGCTGCGTGGCCTCCCTCCTCTTCCCCCTCCTCCTGGACCCCACATCCCACCTGTCCCTGGAGGCTGTGCTGTTTCCATAGCAACCCACACCCCACCAGATGGAGGTTCGGGTGCACTGGGGCCTCAGGCACTGGTCCAGTCCCTGTCTTAGTGACCAGTGGTTCTCACCACGGCCCTCAGGGTCTGGAAGGGCCCTGCCAGCTGTGTGCCCTGCACCTTGACAACCACCGAAGGGGCCACGTCCATGTCCCTGTGGGGTCCACAGGAAGCCCCGGTGACTCCTCCGCGTGGAGTGTCCCTGCCCTGGGCGCTGGCTGCAAGTCAGGAGTGAGCGATGGTTGTCAGGAAGGGCGCGGTGATGGGCACTGCTGAAGTTTCTGTCCCCAGGAGCCAGGCGGAAGTCACACAGGCCCAGGCCCACGGTCGTCTGACCCTGCTGCCCTCGCCCAGCCCTTCCCTCAGGACCTGCCACGGCCACCTCTGCAGTGACCCCAGCCTCCGACCCCAGCACCGAAGCTGCCGACTGGCTCTCAAGGACTTCCGAGTGGCGTGCGCAAGTCCCCAGGGTGCCTCGGGTCTGTGCTGAGGCAGGAGCTCAGGTGGGGGCGGCAGGACAGGTCAAACGTCATAAAGCCCAGAGGGCGTGCACAGACCGCAGGCTCGGGTGAGGCCGCAGGTGCCCTCTCAGGCCTTCACTGACGTCTGACCGGAAGCCCAGCGAGTCTTTCTGCGCCAGGCCAGGCAGTGACAGGGCACCGGCCCAACCCCTCGTCTGCGTGAGGGGGAAGCCGGCGGAGAACACCGAGTGTCTGTGGACTTGCGCAGGGCCGCTGGGGACACAACCCAGACCCCGTGCGGCTCCCGCTGCTGGGAACCGGCCCTGCCCCGCGTCCCAGGCCCCTGCGTTCCCTGCGTCACCCTCACGTATCCTTCCCTCCCCGCCAAGGGTGCCGCCTGGCCTCTGCCACGGCCAGTCCTGCAGTCTTCCCGGCATCAGAGACGGACTCACAGGCGTCTTGCCCTTGGGCTTCCCCCGGGTGCTCACTGGTTGCATCTCGCCGTCTCTGATGCTGCAGGGGTGCTGGGCAGCTGCTCCACGCCGGGACACGGTGCCTGGCAGCCCCAACCCAAAGGAGGAGCGGTGTGTTTGGCTCACGGTCTCAGGGCCCCAGTCCATGGCTGGCTGGCTCCAAAAGCAGGAGCTTCGGGCAGAGGGCCTGGCACAGGACCGGTGCTCACCCCGTGGTGGCCAGAGCAGAGGGCAGCGAGGGAGACACCCTCCAGGGGCCACCACCTCACCAGCCCCGCAGCACCTGCAGCTGTGAGCTTCCGTGGGTGAGTACAGCGGCCCCAGGACCCTGCCACTGCGCCCAGGCTCTCCGGGTCCAGTCACAGTGACGGAGTAAGTGTCATCTGTCCAGACCACCCTCGGGACCGCAGCAGCTTGGGGACCGCAGCAGCTTGGGTCTGCGCTGCACCCAGGGCGGACAGCTTGCCGGTCCCTCCCAGCACCACTGAAAGCTCTCCTGCGGGTCTGGGGGCACAGCGGGGGTCTCGGCGCCTCACTTCTGAATATCTGTCAGGTGCTCGCCTCGCACGTCCGCGGACCGGCTGCTTCTCCACGGTCCGAGGCCGACCTCGCGCACGGCTCCCCGTGGTGCCGGGAGCGCGCTGCTCGCCCAGGAGAACACGGGCTCCTTTCATTTACTCCCTGCGGAGTTTACCCGGGAACACAGCCGGCTGTCTCCTAGGTAACCGGCCCCCTGGGGCTGGCCGGGGCTGGGAGCCACGCCCTTTGCATTGTGGACTAGGGCTCGCAGAAAGCTGGGCCCCAGGCTTGGGTTGCAGGCTAATGGGACAGAGCGACCTCCGGCCTGGGCACGACAGGCCCCGACCGCATCTGCTCTGCTCACCGGGGAGGAAGTGCGGCTGTCCCGAGGGCGGCAGCCACAGTGCGCTCTGACGGTCGCCGAGGGCCGGCCCCGCGGGTCCTTTCGTCTTTTCTTTTTTTTGGTCTTTTCCAGACAGGGTCTCGCTATGCAGTTCAGGCTGGCCTTGAGCTCACTTTGTAGCCCAGGCTGGTCTCAAATTTACGGTGATCCTCCTGCCTCGGCCTCCCGAGTGCTGGGATTACAGGCGTGCGCCAGCACGCCGGGCCCGCGGTTTCTAACTGAGACCATCGGCTCTTTCTCCCGTGTCCCGAAGAGCCTGCAGTGGAGCGCTACACCTACACCGGCGGACAGGAGGACAGAGACCTTGAGCTCCCGCGCGGTTAGGCTAGTTAAAGTTAAACAGGAAAAGGCGGGGCGGAGAGGGCCAGGACGAGGCACGCCCGCTGCGCCCCTGCGCGGTGGAGGTGGCCGGCCAAGTGCCGGGCGGGGCGGGCCGGCTTCGCGATGCTGGACTCCCTGGGCCCTCCGTTTCAGGGTCTCACCGGCTGCGGCCGCGCTCCTCTCCGCGTGGCGGCTCCGTCCCGACCCCGCCCGCTGCGGTTTCCGCCCCGCTGGACGCGACCCCGAGCAGAGCGGCAGTGAGCGGCCAGGCCGCGCCCGCAGGCTGGTGACAGACGCGGGGGCGGCCCGGCTCACTCTGGGGCGGGTCTGAAAGCGGGGCGGCCTCCCCCGAGCCCCGGGTCCCCAGGCCGGGCCTCTCTCGGCACAGCAGGTGCGCTGCGCTTCCCGCTGCCCCCTTGCCACCGGCCTGCCTGGGAGCCAGCGACCGCGGACTGACGCCTGGCAAGCGTGACGCAGGTAAGCTCTGCTCCCCGGACCCCCGGGGACCCCGTCCCAGGGCTGAGAAAGTGAGACACACCAGCTTCAAGGCAGCGACAGGAACACTCATCAGACCGTCAAAAATAAAAACCGCGCCGTGAACAACCGCAATAAACAACACAAAAACAAGCCGAGCGCGGTGACTCACACCTACAATTTTAGCCCTCTGGAGGCTGGGGCAGGAGGACTGCAAATTTGAGCCCAGCTGGGCAAATTAGCCACTTAGTGAGACCCTGCCTAAAAATAAAACAAATAAATAAGGCCTGGGGGTCAGGAAAGTCCCGGCCACCCTGCAGAGTATGGGGTGCGGGCGATGGCTCACAGGGGCTGGGGGTTGAGAGGAGGGCATGATGCCCAGGTGGGGAGCCGCGGGGAGCCGGCTGCCACCCTTTCCTGACCACACTCACTCTGCCCCAGGGCTGTGCCTTCTGCGTCCACTCTTCAGTCCTGCTGGGACCAAGGCCTCGGCCTCTGAACCCGTCCTGGCGGGTGGGGAGAAGGGAGCAGAGAAGGAGGAGCTTGGGCCTGTGGGTCGCAAATGGTGCTGCGCCCTGCCGGAGCTCCGAGGCCGGGGCTGGGGAGAGAGGCAGGCGGCAGGCGGAGGAGAGGAGGGCGGAGGAGGAATTCTAGAGCTGCGGCTGTGTTCGCTGTCTTTTTCACAGGCTTCCTTTTTTCTTTCCTTTGCTATTTTTTCCAGAGCTAGGGATGGAACCCAGGCTCCACCAGGAGCCCCACGGCAGCCCAGGGCGAATCTGTTCTGCATCTCCGACCCAAGGAGAGATCGGCCCTGCGGGCCAGGCAGGGCACTCACCTCCAGCGTGGAGACCTGGACTGTCCTCATCCCCGCGCAGAAAGGAGGAGAAGCTTTGCTGGCTGCGTGCCTGCTCGGTCCGCTCAGCAAGGGTGCTTTTCCTTCCGACACCCCAGCTCCCCCTGGAGGGCGGGCAGAGACTCCTTCCTCCCGCTCGGCTTCCGCCTCTGAGCCGGAGGGGTCTGTCCTGGGTGCCTTCGCACTGGCCCATGAGCTGTCTGTCCCTGGGGTTACACTTTTAATCCAGAAAGCTTTAGTGACGAAGCTCTCAACTTTAATGAAATTGATGGAAGAGGGAATTCTCAGGAATTTTTGCACTTAGATATGAAAAATATGAGCACCCCCAGTCTTTCTGTAAAATAAGATGAGTGTGGTTTCCTTGAATCCATTGTTGCCTCACTTTTGTTTCATTGAAGAAGGACTTGTTTTGAGACAAGATCTTACTGTGTAGTTTGAGCTGGCCTTGAACTCATTATGTAACCCAGGAAGGGCTCAAATTCATGGAGATCCTCCTGCCTGCCTCAGCCTCCAGAGTTCTGGGATTACAGGTGTGCACCACCACACCTAGGAGAAATATTTAATTTATGAAGTACTTTCAGCCCTCCATTGCATATCTGTCTGTAAAATTAAAGGCAAAGGAAATTTACGAAATGGATGTTAGTTTTGGGGGACACACTTGCAGCCTGGACTCCTCCCTGAGCCTCTCACCCTAAGTGACCCTGCTGTCCGGTGCCAGTGACTTCATTGGACATGGGGCCCTTGCCCCCTTCTCCTGGGGTAGCTCAGGGGTGAGCAAAGAGAAGTTCTTTGAGGAACAAGATGCTACCTGTTCGTTTGTTTAGAGACAGGGTCTCACTATGTAGTACAGGCTGGCTTTGAACTCACTACATAGCCCAGGCTGGGCTCCAACCCACAGCAATCCTCCTGCCTCAGCTTCCTGAGTGCTGGGATTACAGGCGTGTACCATGCCCACTGGCCACCTGCTTTGATAAATAAACAGGGGCCTGGGATCTAGCTCAGTGGCAGAAGCACCTGCCTGGCAGGCTCAAGGCCCTGAGTTTGATTCCTGCTACCAAAAACAAACAAATAAACAAAAAGATAAATAAACAAGACCGTGCAAGGTGCAGTGAAGAGGAGATGGCGGGAGGCGGGGGCGGAGGGGCAGGCACCGGTGCCGGGTCGCAGAAGCCTTGCGGGGAGGTTTCTGACGCAGGGAATCCTCGGCACGGTGTGATCTGGGGCCAGGCTCTTTCTCATGATGGTCTGCGATTGAAGGAGAGGCCTGAAAATCGCCCCAAGGTGGGTTTGCATGGGCAGTGCGCCCCTCTTCCGCTGTGTTAGAAAACCTCGCTGCAGGCCATTGCTCTGGACGAGGCTCTGCACCGGCCCAACAGATGGGGGGGCATGGATGGAGAGCCGGGCGTGGCGCCACACGCCTGTAACCTCCACAGTCAGGAGGCTGAGGCAGGAGGATCACCGAGAGTTTGAGGCCAGTTTGGGCTACACAGGGAGACCCTGTCTCAAAATAAAAGAAATAAAATTAAAATTAAAATGGAGTCACTTACGCTAAAGTTCCACATCGTGAACTGAGCCATGCACTGCCCCCCGCAACAAAGCGAGAGAGGCGAGTTTCCAGCGCAGGCTGAGGGCCAGGAGAGCAGAGTCCTCACGTTCACCCTTCACTTCCTACAGAAAGAAGCAAGAGGGTCCGCCCTGAGTGACGGCCCTACCGTGCCATGTGCGTGTGTGTGTACATGTGTGCACACGTGTGTCCCGCCCACAAGGAGAGCAGCTGCAAAAACAGCAACCTGCTCTGGTTCTGCGTCTCCACCCACCTTTGTCCTCTCTGAAACTGACCTCCGCTGCGCAGCCCCAGGGCACTTGCTCTGCTTCCTGGGAAGAAGTGTTGCCTGGTTCTAGAATGGTAAAAAGAAAGCCAGTTAAGAGCTGTGAACCAGCACGACATAGTGACACACGCCTGTGATCCCAGCACTCCGGGAGGCCGAGGCAGGAGGATCCCAAGTGTAAGCCCAGACTGGCAATGTAGAGACTCACTGAGACCCTGTCTCAAAATAAAATGTTTACAAAGGGCTGGGGCCAGGGGGAAGGCCCTGTGTTCAAGCCTCAGTACTGCAGAACAAAGAAACAAACACACACACAAACAAATCTGCAATCCAACTTGTCACTGCCCTGTCCCCTGCTGGATCAAGGCTCTGCTCACCTCCGCAGCACCCACAGAGCAGACCTGGGGCGTGGGGAGCCAGCAACCACTGTGGCGGGGCTCACCAGGCCAGCCCTGCCTGCAGCCATCCAGCCCGGGGCCTCTCTGAGCAGCGCCTGCAGGCTTGCCCAGATCACAGTGCTCCCTGACCTGCTGAGCCCCCTGGCCAGGGCTGGCCTGGCCACAGTATCTGGACGGACCCCCTGGGCAATGCCCAGGCACACTCAAGTGTGATAGCCACTGCCCAGTGTCGCCAGAGACAAGGCTATTTTCAAATTCAGGAAACTGCCGAGTGTGGTGGCCCACCCCTGCAGTCCTAGCACTTAGGAGGTTGAGGCAGGAGGGTTTCCATGAGTCCGAGACCAGCTGGGGCTACATAGTGAGTTCAAGTCCAGCCTGAACTACATAGCAAGATCCTATCTCAAACAACCAGAAAGAAATAAAAGAAATAAAGAAAGGAGGAAAGAAACTCCTGAGCAGCTTTAGATGCCAGTTCAAAGCAGAAAACAAAACCCAAAAGGAATCAGTGCTGGACAGCTTTTCTTCCTAAAGTGGATGAGAACAGGTCTGTGGAGCAGGAGGCCAGGGCCTGGGCACAGATGTTCCTTCCAGTTAATGGACAGAGTGTTAGTCTACATAATTGGTTACATGCTTTAAAACACCATAGCCAAGCTGGGTGTGGTAGTGCATGCCTGTAATCTCAGCAGTCAGGAGGCTGGACAGAAGGATCACCTCGAGTTGGAGGCAAGCCTGGGCTACCTGGTGAGACCCTGTCTCAAAAAAACAAAAAAAAATAAAATAACAACAACAACAACAAAAAAAAAACAAACCACCACAGCTGACTCCAAAGCTAAGGCTCAACTTCTTAGCTAGAATGTGTCACTCCGGTTTCCTCGTCTAAGCCCGCCCAAGAGGGGCTGCGGGGCGGCTCAGCAGAACACAGAATGTGTGCTTCAAGCTAGGTTCAGCCCCTGACACCGAGAAAATACAAATAAGGAGAATAAATGCATTCTTTTAGGAGTCTCCGGTGAGGACACGGGAAATGACTAGGCACAGGCACGGCGGACCTCGGCCTCCGCACCTTTCTTCCTCAGGCTGAGAACGACCACACAGCATCGCGCCCGAGGAGGGTCCCAGCCGCTCTCTCTCAGCGCCTCCCGGTGATGGCCCCCTGACCCATGGCAGGACCAGCAGCTCACATGTCAGTGACACCCGGCGAGCAGACGCTTTCTTTAGACCTTCATGAAGTAGCACCTTTAGCTGTGCTGTCCTGGCTGCCATGATGTCCTGAACTGATTCAAAATGCTCACATCTAGACTTTGGAGAAGGGCCAGAGCTGGCGAGTAAGGTGCATGAGGACACAGCGTGGTTTCAGGAGCCTGCCTTTCCTTTGGTGGCACCCGAAGGCAGCGTTCACCATACTGTGGACCCAACTTCACAAAGACTCTCAGGAAAGAGGGCTCCAGAGCTCAGAAAGTGGCAATAAGCCAGGCGTGGTGGGGCACACCTGTGATCCCAGTACTCGGGAGGCCGAGGCAGGAGGATGCCTGCAAATGTGAGGCAAGCCTGTGCTACACAGTGAGCTGAAGGCCAGCCTGGGCTACAAGTGAAACCCTGCCCCCCCCAAAAAGGGGCAGGATGACAGGATGAGCGTGTTTGAAGGAAGGGTGAGATTTTGAGAGGGATTCATGGCAACATGTCCCTTACTGTAACACAGCTTTAAAATTTAAACATTCACCACGTATTTTACCAGCCTTTGAATGTCTGGTTAATGGGATTCTGGGCAGAAAGGCAACATTCTGAAACTAAACTGGGCAGCCCCTCCCCACAGACGGGCCGGCCACGGAGAAGCCAGGGCACCCCTGAACTCGCAGGTATTCTCATTACGGTCACTGTCATGCTGCAGACTCCAGTGAGGGCTGTGAGTACACCGAGAAAGACAGGAAGGAGCCGTGTCCTGCCTGCCCCTTCACTGTGAGTTGCCTCCTTGTCTTTCAGCATAGCATCAAGCCAACTTGTGTTCATCAGCTTTCCATTACCATGACCAAATACCCGAGGTAATCCATTCAGATGGAGGAAAGGTTTATTGTGGCTTATGGTTTCAGTTTCTAGTCCATGGTAAGTTGGTCCTGTTGGTGTTGGGCCTGTCAGAGTGGAGAATGCATTCAGGAAGACATTCTCCTCATGGCCAAGGAGACAGAAAAAGAGAGGAAGCCTGGGGCCCAATATCCCCTCAAGGCCACACTCCCAATGGCCTGGCTTCCTCCCCACTCCTTTTTCAAAGCCACACCCCCAATGGTCTCACTTCCTCCCTATGCTCTTCTTCAAGGCCACACCCCCATGACATCACTTCCTCCCAGGAGGCTCCACCTCCCAATAGCACCTTGGTTGGGAGACCAAGTCTTCAACTCAGGGCCTTTTGGGGGTGTTCAAGAGCCAAAGAATGGCACAAATCAAAAACGCTACCTGTAAGAAAGGGCATCCTACTGACAGTGGGTAAGACCGGAATTTTGCAAAGAGCAGTGGAAAGGAAGGCAGAGTGGAGGAGCACAGGACACAAGAGCCTCCCGAAGTCAGCTGGGGAGAGCCTGCCGAGGTGAGGACCGAGCCAGTGTTACATCACGGGAGTTCCTTTTCTCCACAAATGGGCCCAGAAAACACACGCTATGAAATCCACAGCCCTGGACTCCAGTAACGATAGGGCTCAGACCCTTGAGACCGAGGTGCGAGTCTCACACCCTCTTTCTCTGGCACCCTTTCTGTGCAAAGGCAGGTTTGATGAGCTGGTCACACTTGTGAGGAGTGCGAGGGCGTCACGTCCCGGTTCCCCGGGGTCCCGAGCTTCGGGCTGCAGACCCACCCGCTCTGCGAGGGGAGCGCGGAGCTCGGCCGCCATCAGGCCGGCTGGGGAGGGCGGCTTCCCCACGCTGTGGCCTGGCTCAGGCTGCCATCGCCTGCGGCCTGGCGAGCGCTGGGGAAGAGGATGAGGTGGAGGAGTACCGGGGTCTCTGCCCAAGGCCCTGTGCGGCCACAGGCAGGCCCTGGGGAGGTGGGGGCCACGGTCTACGGTTGAGCTCACAGTCAGATGTGCCCTCGGGTCACCGGGGTGTGACGGGAAGGTCACCCCGGAGTCCACAGGCTCCGAGGCAGGAGGCACAGCGGAGGGCCTGGCGGAGGGGACAGGAGGAGGAAGGGGCGTAGGGGGAGGACCCCTTGCCGGCCATGCCCATGACCCCCTCTTCCAGCCAGACCTTGCAGCACACTTAGCCGTGACACCGTTACCCAGTCACTTTCACAGGCCCCCCTTTGAGGGCGTGAGGCTTTGGGGGACATCTGACACAGCCCATAGCATTTCCACACACACTCAGGGGCCCACTGCCACCACGGCCACCGCCACCTGAGGGCCACCCAGGAGGCCCTGACCCCCCAGGTCCCGTCACCTGCCACATGGCCACAGAAGGACCCAGCCTCCCACACAGGGAGCCTCGGGACACCACCTCACCCCGTCCTGGCCCTCCTTGCTCTCCTCACCGGCTCCTCAGCCCCCAGCCCCACCGTCCAGGCCACATTTGAGGCCAGGCACCCCCTCTCTCCTGACCACCAACCTCCGTGCTGATGTAGAACACGCATCGCTGCTGGGTGTGGTGGTGCACACCTCTCATCTCAGCCTGCTGAGAGGCTGAGGCAGGAGGATCACAAGTTCAAGCCCAGCCTGGGCAACTTAGTGAGCTCCTATCTCAAAATAAAGAATTAAATAAAAGGGCTGGGGATGTGGCTCAGTGGCTCATAAAAGGCCCTGGGTTCAACCCCCAGTACAGTCAGTCAGTCAGTCAGTCCTGAACCTCATCAGTGGTAGACCCTCACTTTGTGCAGTGTAATTCCCAATGTTTTCCTGGGAAGACATGAACACTTGATTGAACTTATCGCCTGCCCTCGAAGTCACGCAGGATGGAGTGACCCTCACTGCCCTCCTGTCCTGGCTGCCTCTGGTCACATCACAGAAAATACCCTTTCTGCACCTCAATCCGCAGCACTGCTCTCCCGGCCTTCTTCGGATGTGGACTGCACCGGACTCGTGCCCGCCCCCTCTGCAAAGCTGGCTCCAGCAAGGACTGGCGGCCACATCTTGAGGTGGTGGCTCAGATGTGGTCTTCTGCTGACTCTCTCGGTGGAGTCCAGCAATGCCAACAAGTTCAAGAGGCTGAGGTAGGAGGAGCTGGATTTAGAGGCAGGCCTGAGCAACACAGAGAAACCTCAACTCAAAAAATAAAACAAGCAGGGTGTGCACACCTATAATCCCGGCAGTCAGAAGGCTGAGGCAGGAGGATCACCACCAGTTAGAGGCCGTATAGTGAGTTCCAGGCTAGCCTGGACTACCTAGTGAGACCCTGTCTGAAAAATCCTAAAAAAACAACCCCCCCCCAGAACCACGACAGACCCTGCCCTGAGGACCCCGGAAATCGCAGAGACAGTTGTCAGATACCCTCTGTGATGGAACTTGGTCGCGGTGCATGGCAGGAAGCGGACACATTCCCAGGCTGGCTGTGCATGGTCTTGCCCCCAGGTGGCATCACTGATCAGTGTCCTATCTGGGACAGGCGCTGGACAGGGTTCCCTAGCAGAGCAGAGCTCTCAGGGGCTTGTGCAGTCACTGCCCTCTGGAGCCTTGGTGACCCCATGCCGTGCCCCCAGGAGGGAAAGGAGGGGCTCCTGAGAGCCCCAGGAAGCTCAGCCAGACTCAGGGACCCCCTGACATCTGCAGCTTAGGGACAGAGCCCTGTCCTCAAGCAAGAGGCCTCCCCGCCGGCCCCGCATGGGACACATATGTGGGGAGCAACCGGCACTTCCTTGCCGACCCTCCTGCAGCAGCTGCGCTCGAGGATGGCACAGAGACACCCATGCCCTTGGCACACGCAGCCGCGCCATTGCCCCCCGGATGAATTGCAGTCACCATCCGTGCTCGTCACATGGGTCCTTAAGGAGCCTGGGCAGGGACAAGGGCTGAGGGGGCATCGAAGCGTTCTCTGGGCTTGGAAAATTCATTTACAGAATGAGTGAGACTTGGGCAGTAGCGGGAGTCTGCTGGCAGGCCCTGGCTTCCAACAGCACAGGTTTTAGGTAGACACACACACACTTTGTTTTTTGAGACAAGGTCTCTCTCTGGAACTTACTATGTAGTCCAGGCTGTACTCAAACTCATGGAGATTCTCCTGCCTCAGCCTCCTGAGTGCTGGGATTACGGGTGTGTACCACCATGCCCAGCACATGCAGTCTTGTTGGTGATTTCAATTCAATTCAAAGCCTCTGTTATGCTTTGTGTCTGGGTGTCCCCCCCCCCAAAGCCTCATGCAGCCATGGGGCAGGCTTTTAGAGTTTGATTGATTATGGGTGTGAGAGCTCCACCCGCCCTGGGGTGGATAGTTTGCATATGTAAGGGAGAGGAAGAGGCTGCTTCTGGCCATTTCCTCCCTTGTGTGTTTTTGTTGCTTTGCTGTGTTCTGCCGCCATCAGCTGTAGCCCTCTGCCATGTGCCAGTCTGCCTTGTAATCTGCCAAGTATGGACCGAAACCTCCACAAACTGTAAGCGAAATAAAACGAGAGAAAAGTAACCAAGACAGCCTCCTTTCAGACTCAGAGGTAGAGCACTTGCCTAGTCTGCTTGAGGACTTGAATTTGCTCTCAGCATTGCCCCCCCGAAAAAGGAAAGGAAAATCTCTGCAGTCCACAACAGCCTTAAACATCGGTCCTAAGCCCCAAACACCCCTCCTGCCACAGCTCCCCTTGACCCAGTCCAGTGTCTTTCATGCGGTCTCTGAGAGCAAAGGGAATCGTGAGGATTCAGACCATGCTGCCATTCCCAGGCAAGGACACAGGGTGGCTCTGTGTGCCCTGGGCTCGCAGGAGCATCCACAGGACCCAGGCACTGTCTTCTGAAGCAGGTGGCCTAGTGCTGGGAGACTTTTGGTTTCCCTGGGTTTGCAGTCTTTAATCTTTTTTGGTTTTTTTTATTTTTTATTTTTTTTGGTTTTTCTCCAGTACCGGGAACCGAACTCATGACCTTGCACTTGACAGGCAGGCGCTTTTGCCGCTGAGCTAAATTCCCAGCCCCTTTTGGTTTTTTTTAAAAGAGCATCTCACTATGTAGTCCAGGCTGGCCTTGAACTCATCCTCCTGCCTCAGCCTCCCGAATACTGGGATTATGGGCAAGCCCTGGCGACAGGAAGAAGCAATGGTTGGCATCTTCTATTTTGCACCCCATCCAACCCAGGGCCTCACATGCTAGGCAAGAGTGCTACCACTGAACTGCCCCTGCAGTTCTCCTTCAAAAAGCAGTGACTTTGTAGCAAGAGGAAGAAATAATGGTGAGCTGCATTAGAAGCCATCACAGGGATCGCTACACATTTCAGAATCTGCATGGTGAAAGGCGTGAAGTTCTGAACTAACTCACTGATTGCTCTTGACTTTTCAGAAGCCACATACTGTTGGCCAGGGAAGGGAGAGAATTTGATCAGGGTTTCCTTACTCCAGCGAAGTTTCCCCATTCATCAAGCTCAGAATCCTAGCTGGGCACGGTGATTTGTGCCTGAATTTCCAGCACTCTGAGGCCAAGGCAGTGGGATTGCAAATTTGAGCCCATCCTGGGCAATTCAACCATTTAGCGAGTCCCTCTTTCAAAATAAAAAATAAAATAAAATAGAGGCTGGGGATGGAGCTCAATGTGGAGGCCTTAGATTCAATTCCCAGTAGTACCAAAAAACATCTCAGAACTTTAAAAATATGTGAATCACCTGGGACTATTTTCAGTTACACACAACCGCCAACCTATTCCACCCACGTGGGCGCACACCTGCTGGTACTCACGGTGCCATTCCAACATCGGCCGCCAGGGGGCACGCTGCAGGGCGCCCCACTGTGTCCCGAGCGCTCAGCCCTTCCTTGCCCTCCCTTGGAAGTGAGAGTCCCCGTAAGAGCACTGCTCGCTCCCTTGAACATACATTTTTTAAAAGTGCTGTCATGGTAACATAAACAGGAAATAAGAAAGCAGCTTATAACAAAATAATGTGTATTTCAGTAGGCAGAGCTGTGCACAGACAGGAGGAAATGCATAACGAAGTGCTCGCATGCCCCCAAGGCCGGGAAGGCACAGGGGTGCTGAGTAGGGGACTCCCGGGCCTTGGGTGGCACCGGCTCAAGGATGTGATGTTCACAGATTAAGGATGCACTGAAGCTCTCCGAATATGCCAGGCACAGTGAGACATGCCTGTAGCCCTGGCTGTTCAGGAGGATGAGGCAGGAGGATCACTGGCGCCCAGGAGTATAGATGCCAGGCCTGAGCGCACAGCAAGACTTCGTTTTAAAGAAAAGAGAAGAAAAGAATGTCTTACTGGAGGCAGGAGAGCCATTGGCTTTGGCCGCCTTGTGGGTCCCAGGCCCTCACGGAAAACCCTGCAGCAGAATGGGAAATCGGAACCTGGAGCATGTAACATTACCCGGCCCCGCAGTACTGGGGACCAAACGCAGGACTTCTGCACTGAGTTACATCCCCGGCCCATTTTGGTTTTTGGTTTGGGTTTTTTGGAGACAGGATCTCGCTAAGTTGCCCAGGTTGGCTCAAACTTTCAATCCTCCTGCCTCAGCCTCCAGAATGCCGGAATGACAGGTGTTCACCACCACATTCGGCTTCCACTATCACCTCTGACTGAGAGGCAGCGAGAGGGCAAACAGGTGCCAGAGAGCACGACCTCTCAGGGGCAGCCGCACCCTCAGAGCCTCCGCAACCCTAGGCGGCGGGGCAGGGCGTGCCTCAGTTTCTCCCTTCCTGGTCGTCTCCGGTCTCCTTTCAGGGGTTCCTCGGGGCCAGACCCCGGCTGCACAGCGCAAGTCCGAGGCCACATTTGACTAGATGCTGCTGGACGAGCGGGGCTCCCCTGGGCGCGGGCAGAGAAGCCCAACCCGCCAGGCGGCGCCCACTCCGGGTCCCTCACGCACGCGCCGGGCCCAGCCCCGTGCCCCGCGTGTCCCACTCAGAGGCTAGCAGGCGCGAGGTCGGGCCGCGCCCCAGATCCGTCTCCGCAGGCGTCTCCTACGCCGCTTCGCCTCTGTACTTCCCCTGCTCCCTAGCGCCTGGCAGCACCCCCGGGCCGCAAGCCTCAAGAGGGTCCCAGGCAGGCTGGCAGGCGTGGTCATAGATGGCCCCGCCCCCGGAGCAGACCCCGCCTCCGAGGGACTAGGCTCCGCCCCCGAAGCACAAGCTCCACCTCCCAGGGACCAGACCTTGCCCCCGAAGACCAGGTCCCGCCCCTTGAGAGAGGCTCCGTCCCTGGGCGCCTAGAAACAGTCCAGGGGACCAGATCCACCCCTTGAGGATGGCCACCGCTCAGGAAACAGACACTGACCCTGGAGCCCAGAAACCCACCCCGGAACCCAGACTCCGCCCCAGAAGTCAGACCTGCTCTCCGAAGCAAGGCCCCGTCCTCGAAAACGGGGTCCCACGCGGGAATCAGACCCCGCCCCCAGGATCAAAACACCACCTCCCCGAGCGAGGCCACGCCCACAAGGGCTCAGACCCCGCCCCCTGGGGCTAGACCGCCTTCTTGAGAGCCAGACCCCGCCTCTCGGGGCCCAGACCCCGCCCCTCAGAGCTCAGGCTCCGCCCCGGAAGTCAAGATCCCGCCCCGGAGCCCTGCCCCAGCCCGCCCCGCCCCGTCCCTCAGGCGCCGGCCGGCGGGAGGCGGGG